>NW_024498351.1:5372894-5760201 GCF_017590055.1 Onychostruthus taczanowskii | reverse complement strand
GCCGGCGGCGGGGGGCGCCGGGGGCTGCGAGCGGGGCGCGGGCTCCCCGGTACCCCCGCCCCGCCAGTGCCCCCTCGCCTCGCGGCCCCCACGAGTTAAGGCTTCGAGAAAGATCAGTCTGCGCAGTCGGGGGCTTCTGTCTGCGGCTTCCGCGCCAGTAGCAGCCTGTGTCACTGGGGGCAAGGCGCTGTGGTTACTGACGTCTTTTCCACACCAGTATCCTTCCACATACCCTTCTGTTCGAAAACGTGTGCTGCCATTTTTGTTTTATTCGTGTTTTCTCTACCACGGCTTATATTTACTTGTTGCTAGTGATATTACGTGCAATATGTGATATATACCTTTTTTACTGTAGCCTTGGAGTGCTACTATTTAAGCTCATACCTAAGCAATGAAAGAAGGGAAATGCCTTTCCAGATAAGCACAGAATAAAAGAATCGTTTACACAACATCAGCATATCAGATGGCCAACTTCAATTTAGAGCACAAATTCATAAAATGCTCCTTGTAGAGTTGCCCAGGTCTGAAATTGTGCTCTTAATTCTTGCATGCCACCAGAATGATAAGTTAACAAATTTTAAATCGTTACCAAAGCATTTTCATGGTTTTTTTCACTGGATGGAACCAATGGATAGTTTTTGGAAGCCCAGGAGGTTAAATGATTTTGTGGGGCTTGGACAATTAACAGTGACTGAGTTCAGTTACCTTATCAAGTCACATGGAAGCAAACAGAAAATTTCACCAGGAAAAACAGCTGTTGTAAGCTGAAGGATGAGTTTGGAGGAGCACCATACTACACAGGAAGAGAAGAGGGGTATTATTTCTTGTGGCTCACTGATTGTTGTACCTTAATAAGCTTGTGTGGAAGCAAGTGTCGAAATTAACCAAAACAAAAGTAGCACATCTCCAAGTGGTTTTGAACAGACCAGCTTTACACAAGAAAGGGTATCAAATTTAAGGTGTGAATGTTCTGTTGTCTCCCTCACTGTCAGAAATGAAAGATGGTTTAATAAATATATCTGCTTTACACCATGCTTCCCTGCCTGCCATGTTAAAAAAAGAGAAATCTGTCAGCAAGAAAAGTGATTAATTCCTTCAGCCACCAGTTAGTCAACCGAAAATAATCTGCCAAAGCCCAATTTGTTGCCATTTCTGAAGTCACTGACAAGCAATATGAAACTTGTGATAAATAGCATAGGACTTTGTGTACCTCATAAAACTACTGTATTAATAGATAATGCATTGATGCAGTGTTTTGCCTTCAAAAACAAAAATTAGTCTCAAGGCAAGGTGTGGCCCTGCTAATGTTTGCCCTCATTTGCAAACTACCCTAACTCTCACTTTTCAGTCTCACTTTTCTTGCCTCAGGGAACCAGACATTTCTGGAAAAAAAAGTAGAAACAGCTTCTGAGCAACTGATATAAGTGAATTCCATTATCAGGTTTTTGTACCAAAAGGAGTAAGAGCTTCTGTTGCACAGAGAATTCCTATTCCAGGATGTGCCATGCAGATTTAGATATGATGATCACTGCAGTGTAAACCTGCCGTGACCAGGGTGACAAACAAACGCTGGACAAGAACGGCGAATTTGGACGTTTGGTGAGGAGCTGAATCATCAGCACACCGAGGTCTCCCATAGTTCTTGGAAAGACACTGTTCATCCCTGTCACTTGTTATGTGTGTACTAGCAATAACTTGCAAACTTGCACCAAATAAAACAAGGAACATACTTCTGAATAGGATTTTTGCAGTTAGTATTTGAAAGAAGAGAATAGTATTTCAAGTTATTCTAATTGAAATATTAATACAGGGCAGTATTCATTTTACTTTAGTCATTGGAAAGTTAGTTCTCCAAACAAAATTAGATTAGATAAATTCCTTCCATAAGATCCATAAGATCCTACAAATACCAAAAAAGATATCACGTTTTATTTAAGGAACACTTATGTCACACTTAAAAATGGCAACATTTTTCTTAATTTTCTTCTATAAAATAAAGTTCATTTTTTTTGACCAATAAGATTGAAGGATTGTATTATATGTAATGCTGCAAAGATGTATGTATAATCAAATATAAGGGCATCATAATTCAGAGCATAATTAACACTCCTAAACTGCCATTTACTGGCATCTGCTGTATTTAATTCAAGTTCTCAAGTCAGATATCTTCAAAGAAGCATCATCTCCCCCATGGCAACTGAAATTTCTGAAAATACAGAAAGCTGCAGCCCTGTGGTGCTGAGCAGCCGATGGCTCAGCCTGGATGGCTTCAGGCACCAGCACCATGGGGCTGGAGATGCTGGCAGATAACAGAATGGCAGAAAGAATGATGTTGGAAGTTACCTCTGGACTTGAGCTAATCCAACCCTGCTGCTCCCAGCAGGGTGAACTAGAACACATTGTTCAGCATGGTGTCCAGCCAAATTTCTAGGGTCTTCAAGGATGAAGACTCCACAACATCTTTAAACATCACACTGACAACGTTCACAGAGAAAAAAATAAAACAAGAAAAAAATAAAAAAGTTATATTTCCATATTTAAAAGGAATTTCCTGTATTTCAGTTTGTGAAATACACATCCTCCTGTCTTTACACAGGATGCCACTGGGAAGAGTCCAGGTCCCCATTCTTTTCTCTTCCATTAGATATTTATACTTGTGGATAAGATCTCCAGAACCTCCCTTTCCTTAGTCTGAACAGTCACAGCTGTGTCCTCCTCACCTTGAACATCAGATGCTGCTGTCCCATAACCATTTTAGCAGCCTTTGCTGCACTTGCTGCAGTAAGTCCATGTCTCTCCCTCGTACTGGGGAGCCCAGGCTTAGACCCAGAAATTCAGATGTGCTTTGCCAGTATTGTTGAGGGGAAGCATTACCTCCTGCCACATGCTGGCTGTGCTGTCTCTAATGTAGGCCATATTATGTTTATGGCAGCCTAAAATGATCCTATTTGCATTTATCATTGACATTAGAAATTGCACTGCTGCAAATGTGCAGTGCTCCAGGTAGAAGTCTGCTTGGCTGTAATGCTCCTTTGTGTTTTCACTTGTGAAGTCAATCTGGTCAATCAGAGTCCTCATGGATTCCCTGCCTCAGTTCACTTCTAATTGGTGGATTATTGAACCCAGGGGTGATGTGACTGTGCTGTGCATCTTTTTTCAAGGCATGGACAAACTTAATTCTTGCCTTAACTATAATGCTTGGCTTTGTAGCTTTGATTCTTTTTATTTTTCTTTGCTGTTTGGGTTTTTAAATTTTTTTGTATCATTCTTCTTTTTTGTAATTGTAATTTCTATCCCACTGTGTAATGATGCATTTTTAGGATTGCCATGTCATGGCATTTGTTGGAGTCTCCCATGAGAAACACATTACCTTTCCACTCCAGTGCAGAGGAGGTGCACACAGCACAGAAAGAGAACAGTCACCTAATCCATAGCACTAGTAATCAAATCGGGGTTTACACAACAGGAGGTGAGAATTAAGCTTGAAGATGGATGAAAATTTGAAAAACTGAAAAAACTCTGTATCATTCACTGTGCCTTTTTAAGAGCCTTCTAAGATCAATCTATTTATCAAAAGGTGTGATGCCAGCTGAAGAGTTAATTTAGTCTTGTACTATCTAAAAAACGTCTGAACTGAGATTAATTGTGGGATTTTGATATCTCTGCTATCTGGTTAATATTCTCTTATTGGTTCTTGTTTCAGGAAGTTGAAAACACTGTGGAAGACAAATTACTACTGACATCTTTAGACACCAAATTACATCAAATTTGGAAGAGGCTTCATTGATTTATACACACCTAACTCAATATGTCCCTTTCTGGACAATGTTAAATTCTCACAGTTAGAAGTCACTCTTAATTAAGGCTTACTTCAGGAATGTGTCTCATGCTGTTTGAAAATATATCAAAAGGGCACCAATGTTAGGTGTTTTACCTTCAGTTTTTTTCACTGAAAGTCTCCCTTTTCAAATAGTACCTGTCATTTTCTCACAGTTATACAGCCATGATCAGTCAAATCTGAGTATTTACCAGGATTTAATGTCTATATTTTCGGAAAGTTTTGCACAGTTTCAAGTCTGCCTTGAAGAAAGGTTTTTTCAATGAATTAATAAAAGCACAAGTTCTATCTTCTTTCATGGACTTCATACACCTGCAAGCAAGCTGTCCTGGAACACAAACTTTCTGAGGATAAAACAGATTTTTGTTTCTGTTGCAAGTTTTCTTGGTAAACTACTGTTTCCTGGAGGGCAGATTAGATTTACTATGTGTGCTCTAACAGTATGACTGTATCACAGTACTTCTGTGTACAGAAGTACAATTTTGTGAAGTTCTCATTGTAAATTAGCATGGAGAGTCACAGGGATGTTACAAAAGTTGTAACAGCAGTGACAGATAAATAGGATTCTAGGTTTTCATTTTCATTGGAAGATAGAGGCAGTCAGACTTCCTATGGAAACATCTTCCAGCTGGATTTGCTTTCTTACCCAGCATTCTTATTTTTAGTAGAAAGATGGGTGTAATGCTTTTTTGTACTGATCGAGTATTAATACCTCTTTCTTAGCAAGGAAGCAGTGATATTTGGCCAGATGATAAAATTATTTCATTTATGAAGTCATATTTAGGAAACTAGCAATTTTAAATACAAGTTCCACCTTGGGTAATTGAAAAAATCTTTGCATCCTCCTCTAACTTAAATTGTTATGGCATCCTTCCTGTGCTCAGTGAGTTGTTATGAAATCTTTGTCCTGTGTTGTACTAAACATTGGCTATGATTATAATGTATGATCCTGAATAACTTTTCAGTTCCCTGCTGCAGGTGCATGGCCTGGCAACACCCTGACTTTGTCATGGACGAGCTCTGCAAATGGATTCTTTCCCACTGAGGCTTGATTTCCATTAAAGGAAGCCTAGGCAGGCAGGCAGGCAGGCTGGCAGCAGGAAAGCAGCTGCAGAGTGCTTCGAAAGGGAGCACGAAGCTCAGGGAATTAGGAGTGCAGGGAGCAAACATCATAAAGTGCATGTATGCTGCAACATGTTTTAGCCTTTTTCACATTTTATAATCACATTAGGGAATTGATTCCTGTTGGCATAAGAATTCAATGTAAAATGCAAATAAATATTAAGCTACAGTGACCTCATTAGTCTCAAGTTATCTAGTCAGACAAATCATGACTAGATAATGAAAACCTAGCTCATAATTCCTAGGAATGAAAAAGAAATTTCTGTCTTTTTCATGTTGGGATTTTGTTTTAGTTTTTTTGTTATTGTTTTTGTTTGTTTGTTTGTTCCTGGGGGTTTTTGAGGAAAAAAATAGAAAAATACCAAAGAAGGAACCTCTTTCTTACAGGATTTACAGGACTACACACATGCAGGCAGTTCTATTTTCTTCTCTGGGAGCACTCAAACAATGGAAACTACACTATTAAGGAGCTTCCTATTTTTTTTTTCTTCTTCCTCCCTGTCAGATCTTTATTTTTTCCTCCTTTTTACTTTCCTGCTCCTCACCCCCCCCTTTCTTTTTCCATTATTTTTTTCTTGTACTTCTCAGCAATAGTGAAGGGTACTGGGGTGCTGTCAGGTAGCTTTCCTCTTCTTTTACTGCTTTTTCATTTCCTTCTCCTTTCCCTGGTAAAGAATAAAACATTTATTATGGGGAGATAGAAATGGACTGTCTTGCAGAGAACTGACACAGGGACTGCCCCTCCCACATCTCTCCACAGAAGTAGAGCCCTTCTTAGGAAATAACACCAGGAAAGAGGTATTCCAATAATCTTCATGAAGGTCAGTGCATTGTGTCAGCTGAGCACTGATGGTGTAAGAACAATCACATGTTAACTAGCTTAATACTGACTATAGATGAAAGTGTATTATCACCTGAATTTGACATATTAAACATATTTAGCATTGATTTCCTACAAAATAAAATGTTGATTTCTCACTGCCTCCCCCCAAATATATGGGTGTCTTTTTGTCATTGTTAAACTTCCCACAGTAATTTTTTTCTACATCTTGGCAGAAACCTTCTATTTTATGTTAAATGAGAACATTTGTCATTATCCCTTCACCTCTCACTTGTATTCATAATAAAGAATTAGTTCCTTGCAGAGCATATTGTCCTATAATGAGCCTGACACTCCTTTTGTTCTGTAGACCTTTCCATGGAATAAGTCTATGAGTAGATTCTTTGTATTAAATCAGTACAAAGTAGCATGCTCTCAGTTTTGAATAGCTAAATATGATAATAAGACAACAAAAGAATGAAATCTGAAATTGACTTAATACAATGACTAGAAACAGAATAAGAAAAAGCAAAAAGAAGCCAAGTTCTGAAAAGCCAGCAAAAACGCTACCTGGCAAAAGAAAAAAATATATGTAAGAATAAAAAATTTTGTGAATTTCATAAAAGAAAAGCACTACTGAGTGATTTTATTCTTTTGCCCCTGAATTTCCAAGTCCATACATATTAGCTGTTCTATGAAAATTTCCACTGCTAGATTACACCAAGTGCCACTGCTCTTGCATGCCAGATAGGCATTAATAACTGTGTGCCTGCACTGCCTAGGCTTGTTCTGTCCAAACCAACACTCATAAAGTTGATGGGGAGAAATAAAAAAGCTTCTAAAGTGGTTTTTGATTTTGCTATTCTTATAACAACTATCTGTCCAAACCAACACTCATAAAGTTGATGGGGAGAAATAAAAAACTTCTAAAGTGGTTTTTGATTTTGTTTATGAAAAGGGTCTTGAAAGTTAGAGCTCTGTGACAGAGGAGTTTTGCACAGCTGGATCATACATCCTTAAATCAGAAGTAAAAATGTCCTTCAGCCAGCAGTATAAAAGGCATTCTTCCTCAAACAGTAAAGATCATATTCACCTATTAGCCTCATCACTTCCCCTGGGACTTATTCAGTATCACTAGGTCTAGCATGATTTTCTTGAGGTAGTTCCTTAGGGAAGATATTAAGAAAGCAGAGTCTAATGTACATTTTAGTATGTTTGCAATCATTTCAAGTTGCATACTTTACACTAGCAACCAAAAACCCACAAAGCACATGCATGGTTTTGCAGACACATGCACCAATGCTCGCTGTCCTACACACCCATGTGCCACCATCAGCATCACCCATGACATTTCCTGTAACAGAACCACAGCTCCTTTACCACGAGTCTGAATTTAAAACAAACAAACAAAAATTATTCACCTTAAAACCTGTTTTAAAAGTGAAAATGTGGATGATGGAAAAAAGTTTTGATGGGTATTCAGAAAATGTTTGTTCTGTTTCCAGTTGCTAATATTCCCTCTAAGGAAATGAGCATGCTTCAAAGACATCATGGGCAGCATCACTGTGTAATAAGTTATTTACAAAGCTATGGATTTTTCAGTTAGAAAGGATCTATATAAATATCACTGTAGCTTAACTAGTATCATTTGTAGGTGGTATGTTAAAGAGTTTCTCTTTATAAAAGCTTTTCTAACCTCAGAAGTGTATTTAATTATTTTTCCTGATTAAGAAAAGCACAAGTACACCCCACAAAACAACCAAAAGCTAAGGTAAAAACAAAAACAAAAACAAAACAAGATAAGAATCATTTTATGGTCCTGGTGTGTCTGTCCTGGTCTCCTTCAGTTTGATTTTTCAGTCAAAAGACTAAAATAGACCTTGTTAATAAGCCTGTCCAACATGCATCCAAATAAGGAATTTTCAGGACCAGGGAGAAAAGATTCAAAAGAGTGCTTACCTGCCATTCTTTCTTAAAAAATTTGCTTAATTTAGTAAGCTTTAGAATGAAACATAACTTCACAGGTTCTGGAGGTGATGGTACATCTGTTTGAACAGCTGCAACAACATGACCTTGTCAGTGATTTAATTTTTAATTTTTCTGGTTTTAATATGTAATTGAATTGCAGATTGAATTAAGCCATAAATGGTTCATTGTATTGAAACCTAAAAATGCATATGTCTTGAATGCTATTAGTCAAAATAATAAAAAAATTCTGGACTTTCTAGAAGGGATTGTTCTGATTAAAAAAAAAAAAAGTGTTTTGGTATACAGAATGGCCACAACTTATGTTGTTGGTCTGAAACGTTTGGACCTGGTTCTCTTGCAAAAGAGGTTTTTGTATTGTTTGGTTTATATTGTATACTGAAATAGCTGAAACAAAAGATGTTCTAAAGTAGTTTGAGAATTTTTATCCACTTCTTTTTTACCCAGGTACTCTGTGCTTTATTTATACTCTTTGGTTGCATTTTTAAGTTGTAACTACTCTGTGAATTTTCCCAGTTAACATCTGATTGAACTAGGCAACCCTACAAGCCAGCCCGATTGTGTGTGATGGAAACATGTCTACAATCAGATTACCATTTAAATAGTATATTCCCAGTACTTACCTATTCTTGGGAAAAAGCTTGACAAAATCTGCTCTCCCTGTTTGTATAGCATGCACTTAGCCAAGCTCTTGTTCCTTTACTCACATGTACAGATAGATAATCCAGTTTCTGGACAAATCCATAATGGATGGATTATTTATAACAGCTTCTAAATGTTCATGGGTAAAAATATTATCTACTTACTGCATTCATGAATGAGCTGAAAATCTGAACATTAACCATAATCATCCTTTTTTCCTTGCAGACACAGCTTTAGAATTGCCAAAATGGAGGTGTTGTTGCATTTCTTCCTTTCTTTCAATCTTAATGTTGTCAAAGAGCTGACAATAACAAAAAAGATCTCAGGGTTAGACAACTCATATGCATAGGAATTCTAAGCAGGGGTCAACTTCCCTCCATCTGCTTTAATTCTGTTTCAGTTTTATGAATCACTTTAATGCATAAACTGCTGCTGTCCCACAGATTTTGTCATTTGTGACACGAAAGAGCCTCTTCTTAATATCAGAAAAACAGGGGTTGGTGTCCTGTTGTAGAAATACAGGGGAGAGTTCTGAAATAGGTTACTAGAGTAGGCTGTGCTGTGCAGTTGGGTACCAGCCTCTCTTTGAGGGTCTGTAAAGCAACAGCTGGAATGACTCACTGGCTTCAGAAGGGATCTCAGGACCTTCCTGCCCTGGCTCCAAGCATGGCACTGACTTATTCATTCTCAGTAACACCAAGGATTCCTCCCAGGTCTGCTCACAAACATGGAGTTTAATGTAGCATTTTAAGAGTCAGTTAGTGAAGGAGGCCAATACAAGTGTCTTTCACCAAGCCAGGCTACTCCAAAGCTCTTCATTGAAACCTCTGTAGGATTAGAAGACCTAATTGTAACCATCCAATATATTATCTCTTAGTATGCTGTGCGTTAATAGAAGAACATTTAATTTCAAATAGTTATTATATTCAATCAACAAGAAATTTATTTTAAAGAACATGATAAATTTTCCGAAATTATTCTTGTTGCCTTTTTGCAGGCAATTCATCTCACCCATATTGCAGGCTGAAAGAAAAACAATAAAATCACAAACCACTGAGATTTTAGCAGTAAGTGTTGCTTATAGGGCATGTGCCTGCTAATCTCTGAAATTTAAAAACTTTGTGTCTTACCTATAGAGAATACTAGGTTTTATGGAAAATACTGATTACCTAATATGTGAGTCATAGCTTAGGTTTCTGTTAAGTAACAGAAATTTTTATCCAGCAGGATCTTTATTATCACTGGTATACCAGAACAAAAAAAGTATAATTGTCAGAGCTTTGGCTGAATTTAAAAGGACACAGATTTACTGGAAGCAGAAAAAGTAGAAATTCAACAGAACTGACAGAAAATGGGAAGTGTGAAAAGGAGGGGGGAGAAGAAATAATTCTGATTATTTTTAGGTCTACTCTTTGATCTCCTCTATTGACTCTGTCAAATATCACCAGCAGAAAAATTATGTATAAAATGTCACAGAAAGAAGAAAGCAAACATAGGTTAAATATAGATACAATGTATAAAGGGGATTTATTGTAATTTTTGCCCCCTGCATAGTTTAACAGATAGATAGACATATTTTGAAATGTTTTTGAGAAATGGCTGCTTAATACAGTTTTATGGTCACTGAACTTCTTACATCTTAGAAAAGCTCCATCTCTAACCTCCTGAGGGAATGGCACATAGGCAACTACTTTTTAAACATGATTAGGGAAATACGCTCAATTGTGTCATGGAAGTTTAGGAAATGCAGTTGTGTATTTGGGACAAATCCTGGTTTTTTAACAGTGCAGTGGATTGATCATCTGATTGTGACTGTCTCACCCCTGGCTGCTCTGTTTCCCTCTTGCCCTCCCTTGGCTTGGACCTCTCAAGGCTTCTACCCACCCGAGGAACGTTCTCCTCCTCCAATCCACATCTTCACAGACATCTCTCTTCTCATCTTATCTGGGTGAAAGACTAATGTTCTTCTCCCTTGTTTTCTCTAAAGAAGTAAGATACAACATGACAACAGTATCATGTATTGCGATATCATACAGCACATTGTGTCTCAGGTTCCAAGTAAAACAATTTTTCCATATGAATTCTGTTTTTCCAAAAGGTGATTCACTGTGTCTTACTCTCATAGGCACAGACTTGGAGCAATGTTTATATTTCTTTTATGCATGAGAATAAATATGCACATTGTAATGTGTTTTTTTCTATGTAATGTTTCACAGGATTGAATGTAGCTTATCTTATGCAATGGGTTGACAGGTGTTGTCTAAAGCAATTTAACTTTCCTGTCCCTAGATGAAACCAGAAAAATTAATTTATTTGTTGCTTCAAAGGAAATATTTTTACTTCTGCAGTCCTTAATGTAGATAAACCCTTGCTTTTATCATATGAAGTGGAATAACTTGAAACAAATTTGAAGCACATATGCTGATATTGCTCAGTATTTTGTAAATTAATTGTATACACAAATGTACAATGTAATATTCCTGATGTGATGTGTTGGAGTGTATATTGGGAGCTATAGCACAGGATGAGCCATGTCACAAGCAAACACTCACCCTGGCTGCTGTTTCATTTCTGCAGCTTTACCTCCTTGCTTAGAAACTTTGCATCCATTTTCTGGCCTTGGCTCAGGTAATGACACTACATACTAAAAGTAATAAAGACTGACCATTCATTTGTGTTGATCTCTCTCAGGCAGCTCTTCTGGGCATTGCAGGCACATGAAATACAGTGTATATAACATATCACTTGTTACTTCCATCTGGCCTTTTTGGAAAAAAAAAATGCAATTCCTGGTACATGAAAAAGGCTGCTGCTTATGGACTAAGCTCATGTTAGTAGCCTAGCTTCACGCTCAGCTACTATTATCACTGTATCCAAAAGCAAGAAATGTAGAAAGCTGAGGTGCAAAACCTTCTTCACACTGCTGGCATGCCAGCTTCAAGGGCAGTCATGACATACACAGATAAGGCAGATGTAAGGCAGCATGTAAATTCAATATATACTCTCACTATTTGATTTCTACTGGATGCCATTCCCTTCAGCAGTGCTACTCCTGGGATAGGTGGATGGTACACAAGAAAGATTGTCTCTTAGATAATAAATATGTGTTTATTCAACAGCTTTTTAAAAGTTTTTTACCTTAAATATTAAGGGAAAAAGTTTACAAATGCTAGAGAAATTAGCTTTGTTACAAAGCAAAATTGAAATTTAATTACTTTGACTATTTGATATATTCTCTCTATGCCATCCAAATTTCATTACATATTTTTTGTTTATTGATTTAATGATATGTTAGTTAATGTGCATTTTTATGCATGTAAAAATGCTGATGAGTACAGAAAGAAATATTAGTCTCCAATTTCCATAGATCTTATTAGGAGTTAAGGATTTCTGAGATTAACCCTTTCTTCTTCAGGTAGTCTTATCTCTTATCCCCTATCTCAGTGCTGGAACTCTTAAAATCCCCTTTTCATGCTGTCCATATGTCCACAAATCATGACCTGACATTGAAGGAGTATCTCCGTCATATTACCTGATGCAAAGCTCTAGAGCTTCATATAAAGACCTTTCCATATAAACATCTTTCCATGTAAACAAAGATTAAGTACTTTTTCAAGAATTGTATTGAAAAAAAAACCCAAAAAACTTGACTTCTTGACCTGTTTGGTGACAGGAGGCGACATCCTTCTTGCACCAAGTGTTGATGAAGCTCTGTCAGGCACAGATTTCAGGTTTCAGTTGTGTACAGAGCTGCAGTCAGCTGGAGCTTCTTCATTGCCATGCTTGAACAGGTTCAAGGTTGTAACTCCTGCTCTGCTGAAACTGATGTCAGTGAGACCAGGACCAGACCTCTGTATTAGTATAGACTTGGACAACACAGGTGAAAGATGGAGAAAAAGAAAACAAGAAACTTACTTTCCCTTTTTTTTTGATAGCTCAGTCAAATCTGATTATTTTAATCGTTATTTAGCGTAATTTCACCAATTTTGAGCTGGTTTGGCATTTGTACAGGTGCCATATGCATTTCCAAGACCTATAAATTCTAATTGCCCTTGCATAGGGGATCTGACATAAACTGTTTCCAGCTTCAAATCAGGCTTGGCAGCTGGGACATACACTCCAAATTTCTATCTCTTCTTGGGGGTAAAGGGAGCTATAAGCCCCCTAATCATTGCTCTGAGAGATATCCCTGCCCTGCCAACAGGGAAAGCCAAAAACTTCCTTCAGCCAAAATGTGGTCACTGTCAGCTGGCTGTCTCTGTATCTTCCTATATTGCTGTGCTTGCTAAAATAAGTAACAGTAAGTTATATAAGCTTCCACTTTACTAAAACTATAAAACCTGAAAATAAAGGATTTGTTCATAAGTTTTTAAAATCCTTGTCTAGAAGGCAATAAATTTCCTTTTTCTCCCAAGAAGGTTGTTTTGGCTACCCCAAAATGGCAATGAACCCAGTGTACGACGAACAGAAGGAGACTGTCAGTCTGAATTCTTGGGTCCTAAGAACTATGCCAGCTTGACAGTCTGTGTTATCCTCTGCTTCCTCACTACACTTATGTTTCTCTCCCTTTCCCAGGTAGAGGAAATGAATTAGGGGGAAAAGTGAATTCTTTATGTGGGAACATAGTGAAAATAAGAACAGAATATCACATAAAAATTCAAAAGAGTAAGTTGCCACCAGTGTTATATTCTCCTCCTCTTTTGAGCATTGCAAAGTATTAACTAGACAGCATTTATAAAAGGTATTTATTTCTAAGGGAGACAGAAGAGGACAAAAGATAGGAAATACTGTGTTAGTGTCTGTTATGAATTCTGTAAGGCTTAAAGGAGGTTGAATTAAAAATGGAGGCTTTTATTTCCTTCCATCAGAACAATGGAAAAATCTTCTGCCATTCTGGTAAACTTGTATGAGATAAAAGCAAGAAAGAAATAAAAGAATTTCACTTCCTTGAGTACTTGGGTCCATCTGGGGACTCTAATTTTTATTACATAATAGAGGGGGAAAAAATATATATTGCAATATAAGTATTTTAGTTCACACCTTCCTTCCTTCCTTCCTTCCTTCCTTCCTTCCTTCCTTCCTTCCTTCCTTCCTTCCTTCCTTCCTTCCTTCCTTCCTTCCTTCCTTCCTTCCTTCCTTCCTTCCTTCCTTCCTTCCTTCCTTCCTTCCTTCCTTCCTTCCTTCCTTCCTTCCTTCCTTCCTTCCTTCCTTCCTTCCTTCCTTCCTTCCTTCCTTCCCTTCCTCCCTTCCTTCCTTCCGTGAATTTCATGCTACAAGGCAAAGTAAAAAGTGGAAGGCAATATGTCAGATTTCCTTCGATGTTCCTGTGACATAGTGAAGTAAGCCTTACTGTTTATCCTTCTTACATCCTCCTGAAATAAATCTTTATTAATTCTCTGTTTGAAATAGAACACAATGTGTGTCCTCATAATGGGCCATATCCTGCTATCAATATTTTAACAGATCCCCCACGGACTGTAATGTGGAGTCTGCTAAAAAATTGATGGCACCATTATGCTCAACTGCAAGTATATTTATAATTAAATTATTTTTCTTTGAATTCATTCAAATTTCTGGCTATGAGAAATTAAAGTGCCCTGGTTAAACTAATTAATTGTGAACACATTGTGTTGTGTTTATTTTGGTAATGTTTACTTCAGTCTGAGAACCTGTCAGAAATGTTCGTGCTTTCCTGCTATGGATTAACCAACAAAAGTTCAGCAGTTAGTACGGATTCCAAAGACAAATTACAGAAAAAGTAATTTGCTCTGATTATAGGAAGCAATTGTTATAACTAAGTATAATATATGTACAAGTCGAGCCTTGTTGAATAAAGCTGCATAAAAGAGAGGAAGGAAGGCTAGAAATTGCAGAACACTAAACTTATGATAAAAACTGAAATAGAAGAATTTATGAAAAATTCCCATTTTTGGCCTTCTGACTTCCATCAAGGCTCAGAGAGCTGGGAAATAAAGTATATGAAGTTTCAGCAAATATCATAGAATCTCCAATGAAGAAGAATGTGCTTTAGAAAATAATTCTCCATTACATTTAAAATTTAAACAAACAAATTTATTGCAAAATATATACTGCAATTTATTTAAGGGGAAAGACTTTCCAAAATAAGAAAGAGATTAGGGTTCTGGGTTGTATTACAGTGGACTAATCCTTTTAGCTGCTGTTTTCCTTTATTAACTGCCTGAATTTCTTATTTCTGAGTATTTCCCACTACTGAGATGAGGAATTAATGAATTGCTAGCTGAATTTGAGCCTGTTCTGTCTTTCTTTATGTTCTCTTTGTTTCTCTTGGTAGCTTTTTGAGGTTCTCTTTCCTTCCCTTCTTTTAATGCTTTGCAGCTCTTGCAAATCTTTTAATTTACTCGTTTCAGAAACCACGTGGAAGTTAAGTCTTGGTAACTATCAATACACAAGATGATCAAAAGCTTTATGAATAAGATACTTTTAATTTTTTTTTTTCATCATGTGTGCTAGATAAAAATTAATTTTTTAGACTTTCACACTGCATATATGCATATATAAATCTGTTTCCATTTTTTAAAGTGTTCAGGAACAGTATACCATTAGAATAGATGCATATATCTATGAATAGGGTTTATACATACATTTTTAAGAACCTAATTTTGAATGGCTCGATTTTTTGTGTCTGTCTGAACGTTTTTTCAGCCCATAACAAAAAGCAGGATAAGTCAATTGAGCAAAATAGAAGAATAGAAAGAACATCACCTTTCTGCAGTCTTTTACAGAATATGGGAAGCTTTGGGCTAGGCCCTCTAAAATACTGAGTACCTCTCACACAAACAATAGAGTGGAGCATTCTAGACATCTTGATTTTAAGCAGAAAATCTCTTCTTTCCACAAAGTTTCTGACAGGAATGTAAAACGGCAGTTTATGAATGCTGGATTTTTGTAATCAGCACGGAAAACTGCTCCATCACAGCCTCCTTTCTCTACAATATTTAAGCAGGGTCTTGATATCTCTTCTTGGGTGCAGCAGGAGAACACATACAGCATTCCTTTTTATGCTGCAGTGCATTCAAATCATTATTCAGTAAATGTTGCTGGAAGGATCTGTTACAGTGACAACATTCAGTTTTGCTATTGTTCATCCAGAGTGTGACAATCTACGTACACAAATCCATTGGACATGTGTTTTGCCAAGGTCCTTACTCCCAAAATCAAATTTAACTTTTCTATGGAAACTAGCCTAGTAATTTATGAGAGAACAGGAGGCAAGCAAAATTCTCATCTGTATTTCTCAGTAGTAAATCAAAATAAACATACAAGTTTAGGAACTGTTTCTCTTGCTTTTTGCAGTTTTGCAGGACCAGTGTTTTCTAAGTTAGTTGCTTCATGAATTCTTTGGTCTTGCAAACAAGGGAAGACACACAGAAGCTTAAAATGTTTTTGTATTTATGTATAGAGTTTATAAATATGTGTATATGTGCTTATGTATAGAAAATTATCTAACCCATTTAGGCCAGGGCATAAATTAACCCTGTTTTCAACAAATTAAAGGATCCAATATCCCTTAGTAGAAGAAAGCTCTCTCTTACAACTGCACAAATGTCAGCTGCTCAAAATGGGCAGAATGACTAAAGGATAATTCTCTGTTCCCCACCCTGGTGCATGAGAAGTGCTGCAATGTGGGTGGTGTACTCTTGCCATGTATTTTTGGGCCACCAGTATGAGACATACCACTCAGAAGATTACAAAAATATTTGCATCGATGTCTTTTTATGGAGTCTTTATATAGCTCTTTCAGTCTGCTGCTGGTGTAAACCTGCAATATGAGAAAATATCTTGAAAAAGCTAAAAAAAAAAAAAAGAAATAAAAAACTACCTAAATTAAGTTTACACAACACACTGAGGGTGAACATGCCCAGTCTGGTTTGTTTATAATTACTTTCAGCAGATCTGCTTACAAGTGCTATATGCTGATACGTCTCATTGATAAGACACACCACAGTAAGAAACAGAACATGTAGGATTTTTCATAACAGGAAAATTTGTCATAAAATAGAGGACAATTTTTCATAAAAGAGGATTGAACTTAGCATTGACCTATTTGCATCTTTACAGCTTAAGGATGAACTTGGTGTTTATGCTGTGACACAATGTTAAGTCCATAGATAAAAAAAAAAATTAATTGTAGTTTCAAGGCTGATGCACCAGTGTTTGTTACTGTTGAGACACAGATTTTTTTACATGTGTAAATTTTGCACTAACATCATACAATTGATTGAGGATGATCTTTAATACTATTTAGGAATATTAAGGGACATTATACATTTCACATAAACTATTAGACTTCCTATCTTTAGTAAAGGCAGCAAGTTTCTGGAAAAAAGCTGATCCTACTAGCTGCATGATGCTAAACCATGCTTCAGCATCATTTAAATGAACCATAATTACAGTTGCAGTTGAATCCCAACACCTGCCTTAGCTGATTACAGTTAAAAAATCAACAAATAAGCATAGCTTCAAAGGAATAAAATTAAACCTCCCAAATCCCTATGACTGCTCCAGCAAAGCTGTGGAAAACAGATTAGAAAAGAGCTCAGTGAGATATGCTGTGAGGCAGACAATATAATATTCTGTTTGTATGACATGGTAGAGCAGAAAATCTTTAAAGCATGAGCTTTAAACTGGCAGTTCAGCTGGTGTTGAATTGTCCTTGGCTGGAGTAACACCAAGAAAACAGGTTTTGCATCTCTCCTGGTCCTCTCTCCCAAATATGTTCAGGTTGATATAGCCTACTCTTCTGATGCCATCATGTAGACACAATGTAGAGTTAGAAGAGGGCACAAAGGAAGCATCCAAGTTTCCCATATTTACCACCTCCTGAGATTGACTTTTGTCTGTTTGAAGCAAAATTACATGCTTCAGATGTGGATGAAGTAGAAAGAATTGTATTAACCATTCTTGTAATTGTTATAAGGGAGTTAACACTAATGTTATCTAGCACTCAATGTTTTTTTATTGATAGCAGTACATTTATCTTTTAATGCACCAGTCTAGAAAACACTGGATTTTATCAGGACAGTACCTTTTTTTTTTTTTTTGAGAATCTGATGCAGATTCTGCATATCAATCATGTCTTAAATTGTCAGCTCTTATTCTAATCTTAACATTCTAGCAACACAGCAAAACCACCTTTGTTGTGAACTCAGTGGGATGTGAAATGCCAGCATGGCAGAAAAATACCATTTCTTCATGTAGAAACAGACCATCAGACCATCAAAGATGTCAGGATTAATATGAAGTGGGCTGTCAGAAGTACTAGCTGCACTGAAAAAGCAGATAAACAGATTTCAAAATGGGAGTTAAATGCTTTTTCTTTTAAAGTAATAAAGACAAACTATAAGTTCATTTCTGTGTCAGGAGTAAAAAACTATGCCATCTGGTAGGACAAGGAAGTTTTCAGGCTCCAGTCACAATGAATGCAGTTGGCTCTGCTGAAGACTGTCTATACTGCACAATACAGTCCATGTAGGATTTCCAGAGTTATATATAAAAGTAGAGGCCTTGAGTAGTGGGAGGAATAAAGCCACATTAGTTAAGATTTCTGCTTGGATTAATACATACTGCTTTTCATCATAGGGTTTGTGTATTAAAATTCCAGTTGGATTATCTTCAATGGAAATGTTGCTATAGTGCTTCTAATTTCCAGTCTAGTGCCAGCATGACTCTGTGCTGAGATAACCTGAGCCTGACTTCATAGGCAAAATTAATACAGATCATCATCTTGAGTATCTGCTACTCTAGTTACGTAAGAGTCTATTTACCTACACACAAGTAATCTGAAGAAGTCTGTTGTTTGTCACAAACCCGGACTGAGGATGTCACAGAGGAATTGCCAAGGCACCACCTCATGGGAACTATTAGCCTTTCCTGCTCACAAGGGAAAAAAAAAAGTGTGAAAAGCACACTTTTGTGCTTCCAGAGATATTGAAAAACTGGAGTGTAAAGCCACCAGAACATTTGGCAGTCTGGAGCACATAGTGTGAAAGCTGATAGACTTCAATTTGTTCAGTCTGGAGAAGAGGAGGCTCATGAGGGTGGTATTGGTTTCTTTATTGCTTCATGGACATCTATTCAGGAGATGGAGCCAGAATCTTCACAGTGCAGACTGCGAAAAGTGTCAAGATAGCAGACACAAACTTCATCAAGGTCATCAAACACAGGACAGTGAAAGGAAAAAACTCTTCACAGTGAGTGTGGTCAAAAGTTTTAAATCAGATGTGATCATCTAGGGGAGTATATCCCGTCTGCATGTTTTATGTGTAAACTATGTGAACAGTTGCTATAGTGTCTCAATTCTGTTAACAGACTTTCCCCTATCAGAATGTAAAGACAAATTAGTAAAGTGCCCCCTAAGTATCACTAGTGGATGAAAACTAGCTGTGTATGTCATGAATATTTAGAATTCTTATCTGAAAAAAGTCCCATATTTTAATACAAATATCTGGGTTTTTTTGGTTTTCCTAAGGATGACTTGATTTGAAAAAATACTGTCTGAACAGAAAGTGTTGCAAGTAATCTCTTTTGAAATACAAAGGCTTTTGGTACAAAGTATTTATCCACAAACTGGTTTTGTGGATAAAAAAAAAGCCTTTTTTGTTTTTTAAGTTGTCATGGAGCCAAATTCTGCTTTTAGAGTGAAGCATGTGGCTACACTGCAGTCAGCATATATGAAGTCATTGAAAGTTTATAAACTTATACTGTTACAATTTGGTTGAAACTTTTAGCACTTCTGCCTAGAATTTTTCAACAAATCACTAAATAATCTCAATGTAAAGCTTTATCTTAACTGCTTTTTGATGTGTTTTTTAGAGCAGCTGACTGGCGCTCAGCATGTAATAGTAATGAGTGGCTGACTTTGCAGTATGATCAGCAACAATTGTTTTTTGAGATAAAAGGCCCCTTGGGTTCAGCTTTGCAAAGTGCACAGTATTCTGGCTTCAGTTCTGCCAACTTGGTCAACACATACATGATATTAAACATCTGAGTCAGCTCCCAAAAATAATGAGGTTGCACTTGCATTCAAAGACAGACTCACACTAAAATGTCTCTCTGAGCACAGCACACATCATCCTGCAGGACTGCCTTTCTACCTGATGTGCTTATGCATGAGCATCAACTTGTCAGCTGCTCCACTAAACCACAGTTTTACTTCCAGCAGAATAGCTGACAGCAGCTTGGGAAATATGAGTTATAATACGTGTCAAGAATTTGTTATTACTTGCTAAGAAAATGAAAGAGGTCACACCCACAGTTGATACTGATGTGCAAGCATAATCAATTGTATTGTAGGTTCATACAGCACAACACGAAGTCAGAGGTTTCCTGCAGGTTAGCAACTAGCTGATAATCCAAGCCCATTTACAGTTATAGTGAGAAAGGTACGTTTGGTAGTGTTGCAGCTACAGTGGTAGAAATACATGTTCTCCAGGGCAAAGCTTGAAAACAGAAACTCTCTGGTTGAATACTCTTTCACAGCCGAAGGCTGAAGACTGCTGTCCAGTGAAGATGCAGTCAGATCCTTCTTTCCTGGAATATATACATACATTTTTGTATGTATACATTTTTATACATTTTTGGCGCTTTTACAGACCTGCAACTTGTTTTTCTTCAGTTTTGTCTTTTATTTAGGAGATGCATGACTGCATCAGACCAAAACAGACTACTTGGGCTAAAGTAACATAATGTCCTTTACTCTGTCATATTATTTGCTGCTCTTATTGCAAGTTTTAAAAGTGAACCACAACATTACTTTTCATCAGTTTATTTTATAAACCAACCCCAACTTCACATACAATGACATTTAAAGAACCATGCAAAGCCTGCTTTTTCGTCAGGTGTTTCCAACAGGCAGTGCAAAGATTTAGAATCTTTTACTGGTGTTACTGAAATCCATCTGGCTGATGAGAAATAGATTATGTGAGTTGCTGCAGTACAGGATGCCTTTCTGTCCTACCCTGCAAGGGCTGGCTGGATGTCCTACAGTAAGGGCGAGGGTTGCTGTGCACGCTTCTCCTTTAGTACATTGGCCAGGGCATGCTTCCTGAGGGTACATTATAAATGTGTTTTCAAATTTGAAGAGCATGGTGATGAATTAGGATATACACTACAGAAGAGGGTGCTGACTCTAAGTTAGCAAGTCACAGACCTTTGCTGCTGACTCCGCCATCCATTAAGAAAATGCTTGATCTCTCTCTCTCTGTCATCTGACATTTCAGAGTACACTGTGGGAAAGAGAAGTTCCAATTGAAATTCAAGCCAAGTAAAACAGAAGAGAAAAATGCATTCTGTGAACTGAAAAACTGGGTTAGAGGTTTGTGTAGATGGAAGGGGCTCCAAAGGGTCAAACTTTTGAAATCTTTCATACAGTTTGACAAATAACTAAAAATAACAATGAACTTAAAACTTTCATTTTGTTTTTTTAACTCTTGCAGTTCTGCTACAGCTTAGGATATTTACCACTGTTTAAAATAAATAACTTGTCCATAATGTGATTAAAAAGAAAATAAAACAAACTCCCAACAACCTACCTTAAGTCACTTGGTTAAGAAACCTTGGTGTTTCATAATTCATAATGTTTGGTTTATTTTCTTTTTAATCATAATATGATTACAAGGAAAATAAAACAAACTCCCAACAATCCACCTTAAGTCACTTGATTAAGAAGGTTGGTGAACCTTCTTTAGCAGGACAGTTGGACTAGATGATCTCCAGGGGTCTTTTCCAATCCCACCCATTCTGTGATTTACAGAAGGGAGAAATGCAAAATAAAGTCTTTGCATGAGGGAAAAATGCAAGAAAACCTTTGTCTGAGCAAAGACAAATTTATGTTCACATATATTTCCTTTCAGTCAGGTACACAAACAATGCAACCTAAAATAATTTAAAATAGTATTAACCAGTTAAAAATAATACTTCTTAACAAAACCCAGAGAAGACAGCATTGAAATTTTTCTTAGAAAGACCACTTTCTCTGTCTTTTTTTTTTTTTAATTATTTTTCATCAGGAATATCAAAGCACTGCATTTCTTTTCATATTGTTTGACTTGAATTGGAATACTGTATTTCACTTGACTGTCTCAGAATGTTTAACATTGTCACTTCAATACTTTCAGGGGTGAGGGAGAGGTCTGCAGTGATGCCATAGATATCTTCTTATAGAAGAAAATACCTAATTTATTTCCTCTATATTGGCACTCTTGGTTGAACTACTACCTTCAATAAAGCAGTATTATCTGCCTTCAATAAGGCAGATTACTCTCTCCTGAACATCAGAGTGCACAGGAGAGTCAGCACAGCTGAATGTGAGTCCTGAAGGAAGAAAATACTTTTTTTTTTTTATTACACCTGGGCTGCTCAGGGGCTGTAGCTGAGTCAGTGCTCATCTCACCATCTTTGGTACAGACAAGATGTCTCTGTGGCAGCAGTAACTTGGTGCGTGTTGACATCGCCTGTCAAATCCAGGAAATACCTGGGAGGGAGCACACAGAGTTCTCTGTTGCCATGGCTACCTGCACTGCCATCCTCTACAACCAGTGTCAGTATTTTGGTCCTTTGTTCATGTCTGCAGTGGAATAAACCTGAAAATAATAACAAGAAGTAAATTCATTTTACATGCTTGTTGTACTCTAGATTATGGGAAGTTATGAAAGCATAATTTGTCTTAAAAAAGAAAAATCACCGTGCAAGGCACTAAAATGCCAGAGTTGATTTCCACTTTTGTTTAAATTGTATAAATTGTTTATTCAAGATTTGCAAACATTGTTTCTTGATTACAACTGGATTTTTCACTTGCAGCTCTTCAAACTTGACATGATTAAATATAAGAGGAGTAGCATTCAACCCACATAAAAATAATCATAATCTGACAAAGTGCTAAGTAAACTTTATTAGTTCTTTTGACAGAACAAGTGAGACTATCCAGAAGCTTTCTTAAGATATTGTGTAGCAGAGCCTATTAAGACTATTGAGCTTATTAATGAAAGAATTTACCGAAGCTGATATAGCAATATGCAGTCAGAGGGGGATATAGAGCCTTATGGGTGACATAAGATGAGAAAATATAAAAATATGCAACTGATTATAAAAACATGATAGAGGGACTGCCTTTTAGGTTGTTTCTGAAGTGTTAGGCTTTAACAGGAAATAGACACATGGCAGGAAAGCAGCCATGGGAGTATAAAATTTGATTAATTCTATGGAAATCTGTCATCATTGGTCTGCACATTTTGTAGCTAATTGATTTTTATATTCCAAAACTTGAGTGCTAGCTAAGAGAGCAAGTCTCTGTGGCCAGGACACAGAGACAAGAGGCCTGTGCAACAGTGTTCTGCCTTCCTGGGAGGACTGTGAAGCTGGGACAATCCCTCTCTGTCTCCAACAGTATACTGCAATGTAGTCAATATAGTTGTACCTGGTTTTATCTTCTTTAAACATTAGAAATAGTCTTTTTATAAGTCAGAATTAAAAAATGGCTTTTTTCAAAACAATTTTCAAACAATAAAAACCAACTCAAAACATATTCTGGACCTGATCTGCAACCTGCGTGATTTGCTGCTTTTTTGAGTATTCATCTCTTAGTTAAAGTATTAAGACTCAATTAGATTGGATTCTATTGAGTAAAATCCTGGGAAATTGTGATTTTAGAGTATCATCAGTATACATAAAAGAGCTCAGAATAAAATAAAGTACCAGCCATATAACTGACTTGTTGAAGTATTTAGGGAAATAAAGATATATCATATCATGGGAGAAACTCAAGTCTGGTAGTCACACTGGAGGATGTCAGACATTTAAATAACTCTTCACAATCTTTATGGAAAATCTCACAGAAAGTTTTCTGAAATTTTCTGCTGATTCTTTCTTAAACTTGGATTTTTTTTTTAAGTCAAGCTCCTGCTTCCTAGGGCTGTTGTCTCAATCAAAATGCATAAAACTGGATAGTAACCAGCTGAGTACTTCCACAAGTCTGCTGGTATTTGAAGTGAGGGGAATACACAAGAAAATACACTAAGAGCAATTAAAAATTTACATCTTCAGGCAATTCCATGTCCTCTGCTCCTTTAACATCTAAGTCTAGCACTAAAACTTGAATTTCCTACCCTATCTATAGTATAAAGCATGTCAGTGTAATCAGTTTCAGGAAAAAAAAAGAAATTGACTCATAGAGTCAGGTTTTGCTTTGCCTCTGACAGAGTTGTGCAGTACATATGTCACTGTAAACTTGTCTCAAGACAGTTCCATGTGTGGTTTAGGGAATTTAAAATAGCTATAGTTGAATCAAAGAGTTTTGATAGCAGCTATTGTGACACATTATTTCAGTGAAAAAATTACTGGTGAGAGCTGGGGAAAGGTTTTCACAATAATGAGATGTAATAGTAGAAGTAGCTGCCACAACAGCATAGCATTTTAATCTCCCTAGGGTTATTTTTGCACTTAAGTGCCCCCCAACCCAGCAGGTAATGGGCAGAATCAAAAGCAAACAGTTTGCCTCCTCAAAGGCATGGATATAAAACTGGCTGGTTTATACCTGCAGTTTGTGAGACTGCTTCATTCCTGGAGCACTGTCCAAAGCACTGTGCAAGGCACCAGGTCAAAGATTGTTGAGACTAAATCCAGCCCCCCAGCAAGGTCTGTCAACTCCTTCATCTAAAAATGACATTGACTGTTCCTGTGGAAATGAGCTGCCTGTGAATGAGGATCAAATATGAGAGACTTACTTTCTGCTTCCAGTTATTGATCAAATATATCTGGAAATTTGAATCCAATCAGAATTTCCTACTAATAATTAATGTTTCCTACTAAGTTAAAATGTAACATCTTCGGTTTAGCAAAACTGCTATTTAGGGACAGCAAATTCACTTTTAATGTATAAATTTATGGTATTGGCTGGAGCTTAATTCCAAAATCACGAATCCTGGATAACTGCACCTGATAGCAAAGGTTGCATACCATAATACAAGCAATGAGTAAGTGAAAACTGCCGGTGAGAAAGGAGAGACATGCACAGTCATTTGGAATGGCTAAGAACATAAAAAATTTCCAATCTGTGTGGAAAAAATTAGGTAGATCTGTCCCATAGCACCATTTTTTTCCCATAGCACCATTTTTTTCCCATTTGGTTCACACATGATATAGGAATTTTATTTACAGAAATGGGTTTGAGGTTAGATCTACAAAGAAATTTAATGAAATGCATTTGGTAGCTTTGGAAAGATGGAGCTCATCAGTGACTGTTTGGTACAGGGTGGAACCTGCCTGGGGTTGTTGGGCACTGCCAGCATTACAGTGATCATATTCCAGAGAATGAGCATTGGAAATGGGATAAGGGGAATAGAACTAGTACTGTTTCCACTGCCTGTGCAAACACCCTTACTGAAGCTCATAGCAGAAGGCATATAAAATAACTTTGATGATCAGGCTATATATATTTATCTATGACATTTCTCTGTCAGAGGATCAAATGATTATACTAAACAAAACTGTGAGTGGTATCTATTTTCACATCTATATTAAGAATATGTAGCAATGCATGCCAGGATTTCTCAGTTTTCATTTATTGTTTTGACATCAGCAAGCAAAAGTGGGTGTCTTACACCACCATATGACAAACAGCAGATGATATTGCATGGTCACTGTGGAAACTGCATTTCTGAAAAAGAGGCTCATATTTGTACTTTTTTAATGAAGATGAACCACAACATTATTTTTCAGTGTGCTTACTGCAACTTTCCTGCCAGATTGCCGGAGTTACAAGTAAAATGAAGATGCAAAAAATAGCTGGAATACTTTTACTTTCTTTTCTTTTTTTCTGAAGTCATTAACATAATTAAAAGTTTAAAAACTACCATATTCTATATGGAAGAAACAGACTTTCAAGCAAGAAGGTGACAGTTCGCTGATCTTGGTAAAAGTACATTAAGGACAACAGAAAGCACTCACTTGGTTTTGATGGGAAGTGCTCACCTGATATAGGAAGTAGATCAAAAATACACATTTTCCTTCACTTGGGATGCACTAGGTATTGATTCAGTAGTGGTGTTCAGAGACAGTGAAAAAGGCTGATGGTGTAGATTTGGAACAGGTTGCTCACTATAGCAAAGTTCAGTAGTTGCGCAAAGGCACAACACTGAAATAGAAAATATTCCCCAATGAGGAATATGGACTCCACACTGGCCAAGGAAGTGTTAGGAGGCTGCTGTAGATTTAAATAACCCTCTCCTATTTACTTTCAAAATTTTGCAGAGGAGAGGTGTCAGTTCAGTTGAGAGAGGCTGAAGGAAATCTCTCTCCTTAGCTGGTGCCTTTGTGAAATTCTGGGGTGGATGGGCATGGCCAGGTTTTCTTATCAACCAGCTGCTGCCAGCTGTGGCTGCATAGGTATGGAGTGTTTCTGTCGCTGCATGGGACTGGGCTTGTGACACAGGGTTGTGGTGATTCAGTGATGCAGCTCCACTCTAAAGAACTGAAAAGGCAGATATGAGTAATACACTTGGAAGAGGATGTCTGCAGAGAAGTCTGCAATTACATTTCAACAATGTGAAGTGACCATGCCCACTGTGGCCAGGTGCTTTTTTGTCCCTCTTTTGGTGAGTCTTTTTTATCGCAATGAGTCAGACAAGGCCAAAGCCCTGTTGTATGGAGTCTGAATCTACGCTGTTGAATGTGATGGTGAGCTGGTAGAAAGAAGAAAGTGTCAGTAGGATGTGCCTCCTTGGCAGGGCAGTCTCTGAGAAGAGGATCAATTCTTCAGTGGTGTGGTAATGCATGCCTCTGGTGTCTCAAGTAACAGCTCCTTGCAGTGATGCAGGGTCAGGTATATGTCCACTGAGGAATTTTTAGAGCCAAAGCATGTAGCTCTGTAATTCACTTTGGTGCTTGTCCACTGCAGGAGGAGAAATATTCTTATTTATGTACTGAGATTTCTTTTATGCCGCTCATAGATTGCTGCGGCTCCTCAAACAAAAAAAAAACCCTCCAACACAATGAAAAAACAAACCTGCAATCAATCAAACAAACAAAAAAAAAGTAAAAAAGAAAAAGTATGAAAGAGTCTTCATATGTTAAGAACTTGCTATAAATTCTTTAGAATTATTTGCTGGCAGAACTGTTTTCCAATCTTTCACAGCATCTTCAGAAAAGAAATCTGTGTGAAAAGTGGTACCACAAGATTTCAGGCAAGTATTAGCACTATAGAAGTGGGGGTTTTTACCACTGTGCTGAATATCTGTGGTTTTGAAAAAAAAATTAAAAATTGCAGCAATGTGAGCTTTCCTATCAGTAGAGATTTGATGGCAACTTCCTGGTGACCATTAATTCAACATTTCATTTGGATGTGACTTTGTCCTTTTTTTTGCAAGCTGTTTGTGATTTAAAATCTGTTTGACAGAACAAACCAACAGACAAAGACCAAAAAAGAAGCATTACCCTTATTTTAACTCTCAATAATGGTACGATGAATTAGAAGATGTGAAGATATTTAAGCCGTTAATTCGACAAATTATGCACCCACCACTGCATATTAAATGTTAAGCAGTAGCTCTGAAAATGGCCTTTCATTAAGATTGTGCTTTACTTAGTAAATATTTGATGTGTGCCATCTTAAATGGAGTAGCTCACTGCAGATTTCTTTTGCTTCCTGTGGGCTAAAAGGCTAAATAGCCTTAACAGCAATTAGAAACATAGCTCTGCTATCCCAGACTTGCTTAAGATGTATCTTGCCAAGGATGGTAAAGAGCATTCTGGAATGTAGCAGACAACAAAGCCCTGCAGCAAATTCAGGACAGACCAGACATCTTATATTTTTAATGAGTGCCACAGGGCTCATAAGAGTTATATAATAATACACAGGGATAGGAGAGTTGGTCTGAAGTGGAACTAGAAATGTAAATTCTATTTAAGTCTTTAATTATTATATTGTGAAAACTTGCTCAATCCCTCAAGTCCATCGCACATTATTTTTGACTTTAAGATCTTGGCAGGCACAGCCATGCTAGAACAGTCCATATTTATCTCAGCCATCTCCAGCCACTTTTTGCATGAGTCTTGTAGCAGATGAAAAACTCTTTTTTCCGTAGCCAAGGGGAAACCTAGTGTCACATCATCCTGGATCTGGAGGTGTTCTAATTCAAGTTTTCCTCTTTGCATTAGAATACTATTCCCACAAGCTATATCCTCTGTTATTCTGAGACAGATTTTTTCCCGTGGTTGAACTGAGCCACAGTGCAGGAAACTCCATTGGATCAGAGCGTCTCAAAATGAAAGCTGTTTTACATTATGCAGTAGAATAATGTGGACTGCTCCCAGTGCAAGGGCCACAGTTACTAGAACTTTATTTCTGGTCCTGGGGTGGTTTTTTGTTTGTTTTGATTTTTTTTTTAATTTTTGGGATTTGCAAATCCTGATCTGTTTCAGTACAAAACTGTACTGACATTGCTTGCAGGCTATATTCACTCAGACCAGAGTAATAGGTAGCTATTTGTTGAACTTTTTAATAGAATAGTGTTTAAGGTTTTGTGTGCAGTGGACATGTTAATGGCAGGCAAATTTGATCTCTGGTTTGTGTCATGTATAATTGGCTGCTCTGTTATGACTGTAGTATAGTTGTGCCTATGCAACTGTGGTTGTGTCCTGTTTAGGCTGTGAACATTCTGCTTTTGCTTGTGGACATACTGATTCACTCTGAGTCATTCCTTCTCCTGTCAGAGTTGCCAACAGTGATAATTACTCTGAAAACAAACAGAACTGGGTTCAAGGCTGCCACATTTTATTCTGTGGTTTCTGAGGCAGGCAATCAAATATGGGAAGATATATGCCAGCCCTCTCTGATTCTCCTGGGGAAAGTTTGGCCACTTACACCACAAAGGCATTATGAATGCTTCTAAAACTTGCTAATACACTCCCAAAGGAGCCCAGAGCTGTAAGAGGGGCAGGAGGCTGAAACCAGGCTATTGTAAGATACACATTTTTGTTATTCCCCTTAAATTGATCCGTTTATGAGTCTTTAAACCAATTAAGGTGGTTTTTCTTTCCTAACAGAACTCCAATTGAAGGGCTGTCCCATTCCTTTGCTACTGAAAATGGTAAGAAACTTTTGTCTTATTTTGTGAAGTTTTGCAGAGCCTGAAGTTATGCAGAGCAAGTTTTGGCTTTTAAAATTTTTCTCTGCTGTTAATATAGTTGTCATATAACTTTGGTAGTTCTTTTCTCCCCTGGTATTACATGACACATGAGGAAGTATGTCTCAAAAGAGCACTCAGTTTTTGTCATACAAAGTTAAGTAAACCAATCTAATATATGCCTCCCTGGACATTGTACCCCATCCCATCACTAACTCTGACACCAAGTTTGCGTACGTGCTGTAACTAAAACTCCATCAGCCTCAAAAATGTGTTTTAATCTTGGTAAATTAAGGAGTTGGTTCCTTGCATATCTCTGCATAGCTGTTTCACAAGCTTGTTCTCACATCCATCATATGCCAAACTCACTGATTATGCAGCCATTCACAAACTGTTGTGCTCAGGCTCATATGGAAACTGAGGCACATATGGAACAAGCTCCAGTATATACATAATAGCCTCCCATATTCACTGCCAAATATCAGTATAAATAAAATATCCAGGGTTTTATCATTCTGCATAACAAGCAGAATTTAAGGTTCACAGAAGTAAATGTTGGTTAGGATTACAAGCAGCACGCTTGAGACCTGTGTTATTGAATTTCAATCTGAATCTCTCAATTTATCTCAGGCTGCCTGCCTGACAGTCAAGTAGACCCATCACTTCAAAAGAGTCTTCAGATTTTGTCTCACTCCATTAATCTCTTTCTATCATTACTTAACATCTTACTATTCAGATTCAGTTATTAGTTTCACTTAAAAGAAAAAAAGAAAAAAAAAGAAGCAAAGGAAGTATCAATAGTGGAGAATGTCACAGGAAAAGGGTTTCAAAAAATGGCATTTTTTTATCATCCTTGGGAGGTATATGTTCTAAAATTACCATCATCAGAAAACTGAATTGTGTGTGAGTTTTAAAGCTAAAAGAAGGCAGGAAAGTCTCTCTTTTATCCTTCCACTAAGTAAAAATAGAACCCTGTTGTATCTGTTGATACAAAAATGTAAGTTCATGACCAGCATGAGAAAACTCGGTTCTTATAAGATTCTGTCTTTGAGAAATGTTGCGCTTCATGGAAAAATCTTAAAGGATCTGGGACAGGAAAGTTAATACTCATCTTCATATTGAATAAGTCCTTTCAGATTTGCTCCAACATGTTAGACTGTCACCTCATGTGCACATCTTTATACTAAATTGAAGGGAGTTCAGTGTGTAATTCCTTTACTAAAGTAATTTCATTGTACCGCAGCCAAACTTGAGCAGAATATTGGCATTTTAACAAGTTATATATTCAGAATAATGAAATTCAGTGAAAAAATGCAAGTTGCTGTCTTTGACAGGGTGGATGATATTCAAAGTCTATGAAAAGTAGAGTTAAATGTGAAAGCCTTGGTTTGTGATACTGCAGCTAGCTTGGAAATTTGGACAGAACACTGTGAAAAGCAGCTATGGCTTGGCTCTTTTCTTTAGTCAGTTAACTACATAAATGCCCATGGACTGTGTTCCCATATTTCACACATGCTTTTGCTACAGCTCAGGATAAATGCAGAAATCCAAAGGAAAGCTGTAAAGCACAGGCTGGCAGAGGGACTACTTGCTAGAGTAACTGATGAAAAAGGCTGAATATTATCTGGCTAAAGCACCAGCTTTTCAGTTTCTGTTTCTGCTATCTTATTGATGAATTGCAAAGTTCTGATTCTGTGAAGATGAAAGTTGTAGAAAATACTAGTGCTTGATCATCAATACTAGCAATAAACTAATATCCAGGAAGAGAGCAAAAGTTAGAGGTGAGTGTTGGGTTGACCCTGGCTGGATGTCATGTACCCAGTAAACCAACTCTATCACTTCCCTCTACACCTGGACAGGGGAGAGAAAATAAAACAAAAGGCTCACGAGCTGAGATGAGGAGAGCCAGAGATCACTCCCCAATTATCACAATGGGCAAAGCAGGTTCAACTTAGGGAAATTAATTGACCTTATTACCAATCAAAATCAGATCAGCATAATGAGAAGTAGAGCAAATATTAAAACCCCTCACTCCTTCCTCCTGCCCAGCCCTCCCTCCTCCCCCACAGTGGCTCAGGAAGGCAGGGAATGGGGGTTATGGTCAGCTCATCACAGGTTGTTTCTGCAACTGCTCATGGAGAGGAGTCCTTCCCCTGCTGCAGCGTGGGGTCCCTCCCACAGCACAGTTCTCCATGAACTGCTCCAGTGTGAGACAATCCTTCCAATAGTTACTAGTGAGAACTATTGAGGGTGCACTTGTGCATGAGTGTCGATCCTGGACATGGGAAAAAGTGGAAAAAGTAGCATTGCTCATATAATACTTTAGTATTCTGAAAAGTTATATACTTCATGTGTAAAGGGACTGATACCCTATGTAAGAGAATAACTATTTATACATAAATGCAGTAAATTTGGCCATTGTATGTTGCAATAAAAGAATAGGAAGTGGGACTATTTCTTGCTTAAATTATATACCATATGGTATGTATTAACACCATAGTTGCTAGAACATATTTATTCTGACCTCCAAGATTTCCTTGGTGGCCTCCTTCCATAAAGGAAGAACAAAGTCAAACATTCAGGGAGAAAAGAGGAATAGAGATTTTAGGTAAGTTAGTCCAACATAATATTAACATACATTAATGTATCTAAAACTTCACACATGGTGCATTAATTGAATAGTTACCTACTTAAGCAGTAAGAATGAAGATGGCAAATACAGAGAGCAGATGTTTATAAACCACTGGAGAAGCAGGAAATTTTTTTCATTTTCTAAGCAACATTAACCTCCTTTTCTATATAAAGTTACAGGACCAGGATTGAAAAATCCTGTTGCCAAATATTTTACATCTTTCAGAAGCAGACAAGTAGACATGTCCAAAAATATTGTAATACCAGATTTTATCAGAATGTGGTGACTTTAATTGTAGATTGGGCCTTGTGTACCTGTCTTTCTCATGTGGAAACACAGACATGAAGGAGAGTGAAGTAAAGGAAACCCAGCATAAGCCACTCTCACTTCACCCTGTGCACCATAGTGTATGCATGTGAGCTCTGCATTTAGTGCTTGGTAGAGCACCTGGGTTTACTCATAACTCCTGTGGCATTAACAAAATAGCAAAGCATCTCTTTACATATGCAGAACCCAAATATATTTTAAAATCTGCCACAAAGTGCTTGTTTACAAAGAATATTTGGATGACCTGTAGGTCTTGATTTTTTCAAAAGAGTTTTGAAGGGCTGTGAAAAAGAGGGGGCTGACCATGTCTCCATTCTGCTACACTCAGTATTTTTGGCACTTCCTGCCCACTACATGCCTGAGGCTGGAAAAGGCTGTTATCTTTCCTACCAGTGATCTCTTCCTAAAATTTGTAAATTTATAAATAACATATCTAAGGACAATAGGTTAGTCTTTAGAAAGGAAAATTGGCTTTAATCTCTGAAGAATCTACATCATGGACTGAAGAGTTCTTCTGGCACATTACAGGAAGATCCTCTTCCTTCTGTGGTATGAGACCTCACTGCTGAGGTGCTAATCTTGCCCTTCAAAAGGTAACAACCCCCAGGGGAGAGCTCTGCAGTACCCCCTCCAAGTGAACTGAGCTGTGTCCCAACACTCCTTGGGATGGAAGTCTCTGACTCTCCTTCCAGTCAGCAGGAAGTGCTGAATGTGACTGTAAATAAAAGCATCTTTCTGGGATACCTAACGCCCCGTGCGCTGTACAGGAGAACCTTGGGCCTTGGACCTCTGGGTTCCAAGGGAAATTGTCCCCAAGAAATCTGCAAACTAACACTAAAATAAACTACTGTATTGAAACATTAGGTTTAAATGTTCAACTTTTAAATGGTTTATGAGACTGGTGGAAGATCCCGGTATTTTCTGTGCTTTGTGAGCTGGTAGAAGTCAGTCTGTTTGTAGTTGGATCCTTTGTGTGTGTACACAGTCAGCAAGTACATGGTGTGGTCTTGTTTCTCTCTGGGATGCAAGAGAAGTTTGTTATCTTTTTTTTGTAACACAACTAATAAATGTTTACAGACAAACTTGCACCAGTTAAAATAAACTGCCTTAGTGTTACATCATTCATTAGATCACTGCAGCTGCTCTGTATACAAGTTCCCAGGGAGATATTTTTAGGAAAATGAAGATTTCCATTGTAAAAATAATTATTTTCACTGTTCTATATTAACATGCAATTGAGAAATAAAAGAAAACTATTATCATGGTCAGATTGTCCTGTAAGACAAGTGTTATTTCACCAATGGAAAAATAGAGTATTCTGTTATTATCCCTGTAAATATATTCTGAAATTATCTCAAAATAACCTAATTGTTAGAGGAGTTGATGACAAACAGAGCAATGTGAGCTATTCAGAAAATATTAATTTCCTTTTAAATACTAAATTGATCTGTCTCATTGTTCAGGCTGTAGTCCAGACCACCCTTAAAAACCCATTATCTTTCTCTTTATTTTTTTTTGGTTTTGTTGTTACTTGTATTTTGTTGACATAGATGTCAAAAAAATCTGCTTTAGAGTTTAATTCCATTATGTCAATATCCCTCTTTCAAATAATCACTGAGTTGACAGACATCAATAATTTAGCAAGTATCAGAGAGGAATATTTAGAAATATGTCAATATTACTCATCGTTCAAAGCCTCTAAAAATCCCTGAGGGCTGGGCAGATCTGATTTGTGTGAAGACTGAGATGAAGAGAATTATGTCACCCAAACCAATGATGTTTGTTCCAAGCAAATTACAGAGTCATTGTGTTTTAAACATTCAGCAACAGAATAATTATGTTTCCATTTGGGCTCTGAAGGCTGGATTACTTCTGATTTGCCACAGTTCCAAATCCCCTTTCCAGTGATATCTAGGCTATTCATATTCTAATTCTTGGAATTGCTCATATTCTGTGCAAGTGCTTTCACATTTCTATTAGTAGTAACAGAAAATAGATTATCAATAGAGCTTTAATCATTATTATGATATGTCATTTTTCTGTCTAGGTTCCTTAAGCATATCAGCCTTAGGTATGAATGAGAACAACTTTAAAAAAATCAGGACACAATCTATTGCATACAACAGTGTGTTGAACAAAATTATGAACCAACAGAAAAAAAATTTCTTAGAGGCCTTATGTCCATTACTCTGAACTTTTACAGTAATGTGAAGAGAAGACTTGGGAGTCAATGCTGGAAATTACCTTAGAAATATGGTTCAAAGATAGTTCTTATTTTTTATCACTGCAAGACAATTCCATTTTAGATCATCAGTAGATCTCTCTTTGGAACAACCTTAGAATCATGCTGATGTTCAAAGTGGATCAAAATAGAATCAAATTCAAATTCACCTAAATGTATATCAACTGAATGAAGCATAAACATGTTAACTAATGCCTTAATGCTTGCACTCAGATCTACTATGCTTTCATAATTCAGAGCATTTTGAAATCCATAAACAGTTAGAATTTCTTTATGCTTGTTTTTATGTCCATTATTTGTGCAAAGCAGTGTTAGGTCCAAGGTTAATAGGTGCCTGTGACAGACTCGTTGCTTTCCCTGTCGCTACCACTCGCTCACAGTTTGACCTTCTCATTGAATGGGCTTTTTAGGATTCATCAAAAGACAGCTGGTTTAATAGTATGTGACTTTCCTCCCACCTTCATTTTGCCTTCCTTTTTTTCTTATTTCTCTGCTACAAATATGTGTGTCTTATGTGTTCCATCACTTGATCTTCTAGCTGTTTGGCTAATTTCTGTATTGTACAAACTGTGTTTAATTTTTCTGTTCAAGTTCTTCTCTCTTGTTCCCTCTTTCTTCCTGTACTTTGGAAGGACTTAGGAATTTGATTCCAACCAGCAAGTAGGTAGCCTTGTGCTAGGAAGTTAATTTGTTTTGCTCTGTGTCAGACAACTGTGCACAAACCATAAAATATCTTGCTTGGTTTCTTGGTTTAAAGTTTCATCATATGCAATAGTACAGTCAAATAACAAAAAAAATGTCAAAAGTTGTGTTAAATATAGCTTTGCAAAATGCTGAAACCAGATTGCTTTCAAAAAAGTCCTATTAGATTTCAAACATACCAAGCAACAAAACTCAAGTTTTACAAGCTTTCTTGTAAAAAACACTTGAATCTAACCTAGATATTATTGCCTACTCTATTTGAAAATACCTGTATTGTCTGAGATTACCTTAATTACTAATTATCTTGTTCATATCAGAGATTCCCAAAGCACAGCAGAAGCACAGCAGCAGGACAGAATGTTTCCACACATTTGCTTTTTAGAGGTGCTTCTACAGCAACATTTATTTTTAGAAATAAACAATTGGAAAAAAAAAAAAAAAGGAAGGCATCAAAACAAAACAAAGGAAACAGATCAGAGAACCAGAGACACTTGGGTTCTTCAGCCTGCTGATTAGTTGCTCAAGTTTATGCTTTACTGCTTTACATTGCCTGGGCTATAAAGCATGATTGTTAAATTTCTGCTGTTCTGCTGAAACTACTAGAAAAACCTGGCACTGTGCCAATTTAGATCAGCAGAAAACTCAGCATAATATCATCAACTTATTTTTTTAACAGTTTGACTTCCATTTAATCAACACATAAGGAAATCAGGACAGTTTAATAAACATTCAGAACAGCAATGTTATGAAAAAAAAATTCAATTTTGTATTAAAACTCCTGTAATTGAGTTATGCCTGTTTACTACACTTCTGCCAAAGCCATCAGGCATCAGGAGGCTTTGCAGTACCACAAGCATAGCAGTTCTAAGTTGTCAAGGAGTTTGATGCAGTTACTCCATGGGAATATTTACATAAATGAAGTGAAGCAATTTTTGCTATTAAAAATACAGAAACTGCAGACAAAACCTTTTTCCTTCACTTGCGGATTCATTATTAAAGCTGGAAAGAAATTCAGTCTCCATTTTTAAGCTACTACGATGAACATTTAGGACAGGGAGCATATTTTTTGAGGGGACAAAGAGCAGTGATGAATTAAAACCCATGTTCATATATATAATGCAACTTCTGCCCCTGCGTGTGGCTTTAATGCACATTCTGATACAGTGAGAGATAGGGTAACACTGCTGATAACTCTGTCTTCAAAGCCAGGCTTTTACAGGAGAGTAAGATGAAAAACCTAGCCAGATTTCTGTGCACTGTGCAGCAGTGGGAAGATCATGCTGGACTATGCGTTCACAATCAGAAAAGCTGTAGAAGGTATGGTGTGTGAGTGGAATTGAGAAGACTGATACAGGCTTTGATACAGTGGCATTGAAAAGACTCTGTTAAATGAGTAATACTCTAGAGCAATTAAAGAAAAATATATCACCTTGCTAGAAAAGCAGATTTCAAGTTCTCATCTATTTACATTGGGTGTTTGAATATTGAAATCTTTTGTACAATCAGGAAAACACAGCACAGTAACAATCAGACCATAAAACCACTGGGCCTCTTGCTCAAGTATTCATTCACTTGCTCAAAACCAGATGAACCCTGAATTCAGACCCAGCTGCTCAGGGCTTTGTCCAGTTTGGTTTCAAGGTCTCTGAGGACAGAATTTGCCACTGCCTTACTGAGAAGGAAACCTCCTGCAGTACTTGAGCATCCTTCTGGTAAAAAAAGTCCTCCCAGTGTTTGGTCAGAATTTTCTCTCCTAATTTCTGACCATTCTTTCTTGTCCTCCCATCATGCATTATTGTAAAGAGCTTGGCTTCACCTTTTATGTACTTTTTCATAGGTACTGGGAAGTTTTTAGTAGCAAAACAGCTTTTCCAAGATGAACACACCCAGTTGTCTCAGCCTTCCCTTCTGCCTTGTGCTCCGGCCCCTGACAATCTTGGTGACACTTAGCTTGTTGCAGTTTATCACTGCCTTTTTTGTACAGCAAGAGTTCCAAACTCAATGTAGCATTCAGGGTGTGATCTAACAAATACTGAGTGAGGGGGAGCAGTCACCTTCCTTGATCGTCTATCTATGTTCTGCTTAGTAAGTTCAACTGGCTGTTTGCTTCTGCTGCTGTTAGGGAGACAGCACACTTTAGGTTATTGTCTACCAGGATTTACAATTCCTTTTCTGAAAAACTGGTAATCACATGGGCAGTGTCCAGCCTTTAACAACACGGAGAGTTGGTACATGCCAGGCACAGGACTCTGCCTCTGACCTTTCTGCATTCTGCAAGTTCTGTGTCTGACCACTACCCACTGCCCTCATGATCCAGGCAGTTTTTCATAAATCTAATCAGGCACTGATCCAGAAAATGAGGTTTCCATCTTGGATATCATGAAAGTTGGTGTAAAAATGATCTTGCTGAAGTCCAGATAGACAACACAGACAACTGTTTGATCACCCACACATCTAGCCATTTTATTTCTTTTATTTTATTGTAGAAGGCAAACAGGTCTGTAAAGCATAATTTCCTGTTGGTAAGCCTCTATTAACTACTTACAGTCACCTGCTGAGAAGCTTAATTCTTTGCCTCCTGGCCATCCAGGTAAGCAAAGACATTCCTGTGTTTTTGGAACTCAGATCCATTATATACCATCAGAGACAACTTTGCCAGTGGGTGAAATTCCCATTAGTTATAACACCTCTACGGATGGGCAACCAGTTTCAGAGTGTACCCACTCTGACTGAGGGGAATATTTTTTCTTATTACTGATTGACATTCTGCTTGCTGCAATTTGTGATGATTTTCTTTGTCAATGCAGTTTATTGTACAATGATCAATAGCTAGATAACAAAAAAAATGCTGAAGACAGGGCTGTGCCTGAAAATCAAAGTTTCAGATCTCAGCTCCTGAGTGGAGTGGTCTAATTTTGCTGTATATCTGATCAGAAGTGGTATTTTCACCAGTTCAACTCCACTGGAACAAATTTCCCAGAAATAATATTTTTAATGGACATAATTCTTATTGCAACATTATTAGACTGTGTCTTTTAGGGTACAGCTTTGCAGTTTGGTAATAACCACTAAAAGTCAGTCAAACCAGATTTTCTCTTCTATTTATACTTGTATATATTTGAGTTCATTTTCTCTGATTGCGACACAGCCATTAAGATTGCTGGTTAAGCCCTTCACTCTCCACAGCATTTATTAAACCAAATGCATTGTTTGATAGGAATTTCTAGACCTCCCACTAGCTAATATTTAAACAAAAAAGTGGAGCCACTACTTACCCTTGACAATGTCTACCAAGCAATCAACAGGTCATCCTGACACTGCACACCTCCAGGAAAGACAAACTGCTCCAGAATATTGTGTGGAGGCTCTGCTTCTACTCTTGTCTGTTTTACACCAGCAGAACTGAGTAGAAAATTTTGTCACTTCTAATGTCTCTTCAGCACATATGATAGAAGCCACAATTACTACTGCAGTGTGAGGAGTTATTCCTTATTCACTATCCAAACAGAAAATTGCTTCCAGTCTTTTATTTTAGGGTGGGTTTTTTTAGCAACCCATCTCAAAGTCTAATTTCTCACTGACTCACTGGACATTTAAAAAGTATAAATATTTGCAATTTTCTGTGATATTTGGCCATTTATCTGTTGCCTTACCTTAAAATGTTTGCTTTAGTCAAAACTCATATACTTAAATCACTGGCTGTGCCATGCAGCTCTCCCCTCTGGTTTGTGTTGTTTCTAAAGTGCCTCTTGCAGAGTCAACAAAGAGTATTCTTTGTCTGGCAGACGTTTCACATTAAATCTATAGAAATGATGTTAGTCTGGTACGTATTGACTTTAGAAGGGCAGAGAATGAAAAAGATGCATTTTTCCACCCTTTTATTAATTTAAAAATCCCGTTTCTACAAAGGGATGGACTTATTCTGTTTCTTTAGATGAAATATAGTCCCTCATATTTTGCTGTTAAATGTGTTAAAGATAAGAGGCTCAGTGTTTTCAAATAAAAATTACATAACTGTCCTGATCTTTGCCACTCATTTCCCACTTCTACTAACTTGAGTGTGGCCAGAATTTAGCTCTCGAGTTTCAATTCTATTTGTAAGCAAATAATTCCTCTTACTTCTTTTCCATTTTCTAGCTTTGAGAATAACTATTACTCCTTTTCAGTATTTATCCTGACAGAAGCCAGCAGAGAAACCAAATGTACACCTTTACTCGCTGCTTCAGAGCAATGGCAACTAATGAGTTTATGGTCAGGAAGTAATTTTCTCACAAAACTCTGACTTCATTAATTCTTATTCTATTTTCAGCATACCTCTCACCCAGTTTGAACTGGGCAAACTGATAATCACATAGTGTGTCTGACAGGGAAATACTATCATGTGTCTGTCCCAAGTATAGATGCTATTGAGCTGTGTATTTGCACACTGGTGTTACAGATGGGGGAATTTGATCTGTCCTACATACAGAGAATGACAAGCAATGTCACATACTTCTCTCTCTTCTGTTCTGGCTGTTTAAGAGCAAACTAAAACCTAGCTAAATATCGAAGTACTACACCTCTGTTGCCCCAGCTGGCCAGCCGAAAGGAGTAGACTGACTCATAGACGATGTGATTTCTTTCTTGTCATTTGACAGCGTGTAGCTTGGAAGTGGAACAAACACAAGCATCAGGGCCTAGTAGAGAAGAGCAAGCTGGAATGAGATACAACTTCACCAGTTCCTTTGGTATTTTAGCCCTTCTGCATCCAATATAGTAAAAAAGCTCAGGGTTTACAAACTCTCATCCACAGCAAAGGATCCCTTCCAACAAGCTACTTGGCCTCATAGCCTTTCTGTGATGAGGTAATGAGAGAGACAGAGCAGTATTGCACAAAATTCTCATGGTTCTGAGAGGAAAGATCTCACTGCTGTATCATGCATAAATGGTACTATCTCCTTGCTGTGCTGATATTACTCTGATTTCAGAAACTGAACAAAGACTGAAGCAGAACTGCAAAAAAAATGTACTACTGGAGCATCAATGGTGTAGAGAATTGGACATTAAAATAATAGCCTACTCAGACAGTATTTCTTTCTAGACCACTTAAGGATCTCCGCTCCAGCACTTTTCAGTTGTTTCTGCCTGCTCACAGAGCCACAGCTGAAATAATGACATTTCTTCACTCATTCCTGAAGGAAATGCTGTCTATATATAGAATTTAGCTACAGTGACTTGCAGGTTTTAACTGTGGTTCTGTGCTGCTTCTTTTCTCATTTTTGTCCTTTAAAAAAACAGAGGGAGATTATGCTTCAGCCATGCATACAGTTAGTTAAGCCAATGACAACGTGATGTACATGTTACTACACAAGCAGACCTTGCAAGTGCTTTCTCCTTTCCCTGTCTCTGTGTGATATTTGGGCAGCTCTGCTGTAAGTAATTGCCCTCAAAATGCTTCCCAAATTGATGTGACAAACTTCACCTTGGGGTCAGCCACAGCAGTGGCTTGTCACAGGATCCACTTATGTCAAGTGTAGAACTGGAATGTTCAGAAATGGAATTTCAGCCTGGAACTGTTCCCTAAATGAGCACATTAATTGTGAGGCTCATGAGGTTATATTAACCTTCCCACCCAAACTACCAAAACAGGGAAGGTTACACCTCTGGCTGGATGTGAAGGATGCAGACTACCCTTGGGAGGTTGTAATTTATCACTGCAATACCAGAATAACTAAGTAAAATATTAAGTAAAAATGGAAAGAATGAGAGAATAAGAAACATGTTGAAGAGAAAATCCACACTTGGTTTTCCTTCATATGAATAAATAAATTTCCCTATCATAGAGGCATGTATCTTGCTAAATTTCATATTTAGTCAGATAATTGCAGTGGTCTACCTGGAAATTATTCACAGCTCTTAATATGCTTTTCTTAATAGCCCCTCTATGAGAGAAGAAGAAAATGTTACTATTCCAGTGTTGCACAGAAAGAACCAGGGCATAAAGAAAATATTACTTGTTCAAGATCACAGGTGGTGTTTGTTATTCATGGCAATGTATTCAAGTGCCTGTGATACAATTCCTTGCTGAGGCAAGGAGGCAATGGTAGTAGCATTATTATGGAAAAACTTATTTTGCTTTAAAATTAAATTTCTGGGGTTGTTTTGTTTTGGAAGGTTTTGGGGTTTTTTGGGTTTTCTTGATGGTTGTGGGGATTTTTTGTTCTTGTTTTGGGGGGTTTTGATTTTGTATTTACTTTTGTGAGGCCTCATGCAGTAGGAAACTTCAAGGACTTGAATTTTGTGGTTGAAAGTATACAACTGGATAACTATTTATTTGTTATAATTAGCTCTAAGATATCAGAATATTTTTCTCAAAATTATTGCTGTAAAACCTATTTATATCCTATTTATATTTATACTCCTTTGCAGATGATGGCAAAGGAGAGCTTTTTTCTTTTGGTTATCCTAAGGTAACCCAAGACAGATGCAAAGCCCCAACAAGATAAAAAAAGTATATTCCACTTGCAGACTTTGTATTAATTTTAAAAATGTAGGAATGGAAAGGGCTAATAGAAAGTGTTTTCAGGATTCCTCAATTCCTTTAAATAACAGTATATATTATCAAACCTTGTCTCTAAATATGGTACCATGGATATATTGCTGTGTGGTTTATTCCTTTACAACACTGCAGAACATTTAAAACTTTCCAGGACATATTGTTGGATGTGTATCTCTGAGTATCTGTATTGAAAAGTAGCAGCTGCAAAGATCACTCTGGCTTTTTTTCACTGAATTGGAGTAAAAGGAAAAATGAACTATGTTGATTAGATGGTATTTATTGATGTGTCAAAGATCCACTTCAAATTCTGAGCTCTCCTTTTCATACATGCTTTAAAATATTGATATATCTCCTTGGTGCTTTTAAGGGTTGCAAGATGAAACTGGCTTGTTTCCTTTCTGGTATGACTGGAAAGAAAAATCAATTTTTGCTTAGTCTGGAACCCAGAAAAATCTCAGTGTTGTCAAGCTCAATGAAAAGTAGGAGCCAAATTCTTGCCTCTGGTAAGAGCAAAGAACTTCTGCCTGCACATACTGACTAATAGGGATGACACCAAGCACAGGGGTTAACTGTGTCCTGATGGGACTAAGTGAAAATTCACTTCCTGCATTTCAGCCTTTATCATTTTGGTTTAAAATCAACACTGCCCACTGAAAGAGTGTCTAATGTAAAATGTAGGTGAGTGCTTTCAGCTTTAGAGGGCTAGCATAGAGTGGAATGTAAAAATGTTCTCCATATTTCTTGTGTTCTCTGATTTATGTCTCCTTGTCATTTTAGTTCACTGCTTTTGTGTGGTTCTCAGAGCATTTTAGCCATATTAGTTTTTCTGACATACAGATGCAAGAAAACACAGCTATCCTGTGAATTTACTTTCCTACCTTAGTGGCAAGTGGACTTTGTTGGAAGAAATGTGAGTATTAGTTTACATCAAATAAGCAGGATTTCTGGAGTGATGAAGTGTGGGGAGTTTTCATGAATTTGAAAGAGCCAGAAGCTGCCAATTATTCATTTCTACAGGACTCCTACTTCAGACAAGATGTGAAGGTTAATCCATTATGAAACGTTTTTCCTCCTTACTTTTCTAAACAGTATCTAAAGATTGAAATGATCATCAGTAACTCTTTTTTGTGTGGGTAGTAGAGGAGGAGAATTTTTTTATGTCAAATAAGTATACACTCCTACATATGGTGTTATTAGGAAGGTTAAATACATAGTGACTTTCTAGGTACAAGTTAAATTTAAGGGAAAGAGGTTATTCAAAGTCACAAACCAAGAAGTAACTTGCCTTTCAGCTTCTCAGAAAAGATCATTTGCTCTCAAAATAAGCCCATCTTTTAACTGTGTATAAGGCTTTTACATTTGCTGAATTAAGGGTAAAAAATTGCTTCACACTTGCCTTGCTCATCAGTTTGTCTTGAGGGTGCTAGGAGCTGAGCAAGAAGTCAAATTTACAATGCGGGCGACTGTTCATTTCCCAACAATCGTGGCCAATCCCACTGTGTATGCTGAATTGCCATAACACTCTAATTACACTCCAGTTCCCCTCTGCTGCTGTTTGGTCTCCTTGTGGGGCAGTCATCCAGTCATCCCAATGAACTGTCTATTTACAGAACTTAAAAAAAAAAAAACTTGAAGGAAAAAGCAGCAAGGTTTTTCTTGCTCTTTTCCATGGGCAGCATTGTCTTGGCATGTGTTCAGAAATGACTGTTGCTTGCAGATGATAAATGCTTTCATTATGCATTCAGCAAAAATATTACCATCATATGTGTCAAAATCTTGAACACATACAGATGGCCACAGTTATACAAACTAATTGATGGTTAAGATAAAAATAAGTTTTTTGATTTTTTTCCATTGTCCTTAACAGAATTAATTTCAAATAGATAAAAACTTAATGATAACTTATATTTGCACATTTCCTGAACATATCACAAAGACCATTAAGTGGATGTTACACTTCAGTATTTAAATATATTCCCCAAACTTCTACTGGAATTGAAGATGACAGGTAAGTTATGTTCTGTTCTAAATGTGTCTCATTTATCGCATAAGATAATTGTGAAATTTTATGGTATTTGGCTTGCATATAGAGATTTCTCTGTGTGATTATTTGGTAGACATTTATAGCTTCAGTAACTGCAGTCATTGTCTTGCTCAAACTAGGTACCTGAAATTTTTAGTATTTCAACTGCAACTTCATGAGCCAAAATAGACATACCTTATCTCTAGATGCAAACACAAAGTGAGAGTGTTTGTGCAGAAGAGTTTAAAACATTATCACATCAGTTTAACATTAATGTACAATTTGCAGGAGGAATTTTAGAGGAATTATTTTTTGCTTTTCCAAAAGCAGAATCCCACTTAGTTTCAATACAAACGTAAATCACAATTCACACTCTCACTTTGTGGAACTTTCATACAAAAGTGTTAAAAAATGCAGATTATTTGCATTTTCAGTTTCACATGGCAATGCAATCTGTTACCTAATCTCCACATTTGGGAATAATTAGAAGACAAGCAAGCACCAATGAATAGATGGTTTAAAGGGCATTTTGTAGTAGAATAAAATTCCTCTCTATCTCATTACAATTAAATTTCATTATAAGTTCGCGTGTTTAGAACCTTCCCAGGGAGACAATGTGAGTGAGGCCAGGCTGTTTTCAGTGGTCCTCTGTTCTACAATGTGGTTTCACAACCAAGGGAAACTTTCTGCACCAAATGCATGCCTCAGTCCCTTGGACTGAATACCCTTAGTTCTGTTCTTACTAAGATTAAGCACATATTTAAAACTATGGTGTGAAATTTAACCAAGCACTAAGAAGAACAGAAGCAAAAGCAAAACAGATGCATCAGTGTCTGCATCACTGGCTGACTGGCTTCATAGAAACTGAGTACTCAGGAGGAAGCCATTTGAACTTATTCTTGTTTCTAATGCTAAAAGCAGTTGCATTCCAAGCACAGAGAGGAAAACTCTAGTATCACTGAGAGTTTGAGTAGACTGAGGGTTTGAGATGATTTTATTCTTCTTTGGATTTAATTTTCACTCAAGCCTGCTCAATGTGTTCCTTGTTAATGCTACTTTATTCTAAATCAGCTGGCCATTCTTTGTCCAGCAATGCCTTTCATTAGGAACTTCTGACCTGATTAGTTCCAGTGTTACCTATTCTTTTCATGCTTTCTGTGGCCTATATTACTGTATTACTAAGTTACCTACATGAATAATTACCCTATTTTACTCCTATTATCTTTGTCATGTTTGGGTGGAAAATCTCAAGTAGAGTGGCAGAAGCAGCCTGCTCTGCAGAAATTACAGCACTGTACTCTACTAGCATAATAAAGTGGTTCAGAGCAACCTGCCAAAATCTGTAACTCCTGTTCTTACATCTAGGAGGTCTGTTCTGGCTGTACACTTCAGAAAGACAAACTGCCTTTCCTTCTTCTCTTTGCAGAGATGTCCAGCCAGCTGGAGACATATTGAGCCCTCTGGGTTGCTCTCTGTTTGTCTCAATGGTTTCTGTTAAGATTGTTTTGTCTTTAATGAGTTTTAAAAGCTTGACATGTTAGAGTTTTTAATTTCATTTTGAGTTAAAAAAAACCAACATAAATAAAGATCATCTGTGGTAGTTGCATGAAAGAAAAAAGAGATCGAAAGACTAGTTCACAAATAATTTTTCTTCAAGAAAAACCTTTGATGGTTATTCTCCATTGAACAATCAAATTTTGCAGGACACAAGGGAGTCAGTGTATGCAGCATATCAAGGCAATGGACCATCTGGAAATATTTTTTTCTTTAATATTTAAAGGGAAATAATGCTTATAAAAATTCTTGCAAAATATTGAGGTCAACTTCTTTTGCAAAGATACAGAACACAAACTGACAAGAAGTATGAGCAGGTGGAGATTCAGTCCTGGAGTTTATTGTACAAACACACCCTGTCAGGTCTATTCAGCTGACTTTCCAGCTGATTTCTGTGGTGAGTACTATTATTTGTGTTGATGGGGATTTGAACCAGGAAAGCCTCTTTTAAAAGCACAAATGGCTGGCTGTGGTTGCTGTCTGTTTACAGTGTGACACCCTGAAAAACTCTCATAGACAAGAGAAGCCTGATGCACCTGAAAGAGTATTTGCTGTAGCCAGAAGAAGTCTTCCAACTCTTGATAAAATTATGCTTAGGTGGAACTTCTGCTGTACAAGAGGAACTGGGAGTTGCCTCTGGTATAAGATTCTGTCCCAGCTGTGACATGAGGAAAGAGCACTTAAGTTGTGGGATGCACTATGACCTGTGTGAATATGATGCTATTTTTGGAAATTTACCAGGATCTGAGATTTTGAGGAAACACACACTGTGCCTAGTTTCACTAGATCAAAGCTTTGTGCCACTCCTTGGAGAACTCAGAAGTATGACAACAAAGTGTTTTTCTCCTCCCTTTGCTCCTGTCCATGCTCTCTAGAAGAAAGGTGTTGATCCAATGGTTTAGTTTGCAGCCAAATAAAGAGCTGCACATTACCAAAACCACCAAGGGGGATTTCCAGTACAAATTTGCAATTTCAACAGCTCTTTGTTTTGGGAAAGGAGTTTTTTGCTGACGAGATGAACCAAAACATATTACAAATTATAATTTTTTGTATGTGTTTAAGAGGGTTTATTCCATGGCTTACTGGGAGAATTTTGACAGAAAATATGTAATCGTTCAAGGACTCTCAATATGCCTTTATTCCTCATCAAGACACAACTATTTTCATAGGATTTTATTTTCCCAAAGCCTGTGAACCATAAAGATAACAATCTCACTGAACATTTGAAAGAGCATGAAATGTATACAAAATAGAAACTCAGAATGAAAGAGATTGCCTGGAATAAACACTGATAGTATAGTAAAGCAAAATCATTGGAGATTTCTGGAATATTCATCCCCAGTACATTGTCCTACCTTAATATATTGAAATTAATCTGTTATTTCAGATTAAAATATATGCTTGTGTGATTATATATATGGAAAGTATACTTGAACACATAATTTCCCCTGTAAAAAATACTTAGGGCTTAGAGTATTAAACAGAAGGAAGAAAATTTAAAGCTTTTGGAAAAGAGAAACAATAAAAGAAAAACCTAAATAATTTAAATTACACTCACATAAAAACACTATTAACAAATAGAACACACACACACATACACACACACACACACAAAAAAAAGAATAAAAATAGATGTAATCACTGCAAAATAATTTAAATGCAAATATTTACTAAGGGCATTGGAAGGTCAACAGTCAAATTGTGCAATATGAAATATATTTAAGTCTCCTGGTATAAGGACAATTCTTGCTTCAGTAGACTGTTTGCCTCGATTAATTCCCTGTTTAGTGTTATTCTGCTATTATCTCTTAATTTAGTTATCTTAGATTTAAAATCTGATTCCAGCACAAATATACAGAAATAGTGTAACTCATAAAACATGCTCTACCGATTAAAGAGGAGAGATGAATTCCTTAGCTAATGCTTCCGGGCAGAAGCAAATTTTTAAAATCAAAATCTGTTTGTAAATACAAATAATTGAAGGGGCCTACAAGCATATTTCTGTAGTCCCCTCACTATATATATCCTGATATGGAAAGCAGATGACTAAGACTGTATGGAAAGCAGAAGATTTAACCTCTTGGCACTTTCAAACCAGCAGTGGGATAAGAGTGAGGTTCTGAAGCAAAAGTTAAATCATGCAAGCCAGGATGTTCAGAATTCACAGTCTCTGAAACCTTCCTGCCATGCTGAGGGCCAAATTTAGGCAGAAAAGAAAAGCTGCAAGGCATGGTTGAGAAATAAGATAGGTTCTGATTTACAGGGAACAAGGGGAAAAAGAAAACACCACCAAAAAAAAAAAATCAAGCAGAAAACCAAACCAAACCCAACCAAAAAAGGCCACTAAACAAAACCACCACCACCACCAACAAAGAAAACAAAATCCAAAACAAAATAACTTAGAAACAGAGGAAGTCTATTCATACAAGGAATAAAGATTTCATATAAACCAAAGTGGAAACCAGCTGCTAATGCTTTGTATGAAAATGCTACAGGGGGCATTTTTAGGGGGAAAAAAAAGAAAGAAGAATGGAAGAAAAACATCAAACATGAATGAAACCACCACTTGAGTTGATGAACTCTCTAGGCATTAAATCAAAATCATTCTTCTATATTTTGGTAAACAGGGTGGTCCAAAGTATGACGTTTTTGCAGGTGATGTAGAGTGTATTTGAAGACACTGCATCAGAAGTTCTCATCAGATGTACACCTCCTGCCCTAAAAGAGTAAAATTAGGGTAGCTAAACTGAATCATAGAGTCATAGTCAAAAAATGGCCTAGGATGGAATGGACCTTAAAGATCTTCTAGTTCCAGCCTCCTTGTAGTGGTCAGGAACATCTTCCAGTAGACCAGGTGGAAGAGTCCAGTAGACTCAAAGACTCCTTCAACATGGCCTCGGCTGAATGGACAGGGAAGCTGTTAAGAACAAAAAGCCTGCCTTCATAAAGCTGAGGTTCTGTCTGGGGATCTCAGACAAGGCCACAAGCACTGGCAGGTTAAATGCAAGTGTATGCCAAACTAGGCTTTGGTTAAAAAAAAAAAACAACTGGCAAAGACATAAAAAGTAATAATAAATTCTTTTTCCAACACATCAGGAGCAGAAAGCTTGCCAGAGAAGTGTGAGAGCCAATAGATAAGCGAGGCATAAAAGCATTTGCCATGTACAAACTTAGGGAAGTTTCCATGCTGAAACTCTTCTTTTTAGAGGAGGTGTTAGAGAATCTGTCACAAACTGAAGTGTTAGTGGAACAGATTATAGAACAAATTGACAGAATACTCAAACCACCAGAGCTGGATGGCACCTGCCCAAGTCCTAATGGAATGCAAATGTAAAATGGCTGAACTATATAAATTCATAGCCAGACTACATAAATTCTCACTTAAAGCCACCTAGGTATAACGTGCAAATGGGAAGGGCAAGAAGACTTTTAACAAAGAAGTTCAGAGAACAATACAAAAGTACAGAGAAAGATCAAAGTTTTGCAACAGTTTCAGCACGATGCATGATTAAGTAGACCAGCACCACCCTGCCTGGAAAAGAGGCAACTGCCATGACACTGCAGAAAGGAGCACGTTACAGAAAGTACTGAAAGTTGGTCATTATTTTTTCTAATGATTGAATAAGGGAATATCAAATTAGTTTAATTTGTGTGAGATTCAAACAAAAAACTTTTCAAACAATCATTACTTTAGTTGCAAAGCCTTTTACCATAAAGCTGGGCTTTGGTTTTTTGGGTTTTTTTTTTGGTCCAGATTTGACATTTTCCTGTTGGGAAGATTTTTGTTACCTAATTGGAAAAATCTCATGTGAGAACAAAGAAAACTGGCAGCTAGGAGAAAAATATTTAGAGAAAAAGATTTAATTCATGTGTTTTACATAAAGAGAAAATCACTGAAGGAGGATGCAAGTTTTCAAGTACCTAAAAAGCTATTTCATGGAGCTAAGGGACTGTTCTCCATGTCCTCCAGGGACAAAAAGGAATAGGTTTCTGTCTGCAAACTAATTAATAGCAGGAATACATTTCTAATGGTAGGGAAGCACTAGAAGAGATTCCCTGGAGACCCAGTGGAGCCTCTACTAGGAAGGCTTTTTGAACTGACAGGAGAACTGGGTGATTATACACTGATAGCAGGATGGTCTACACTGCTTATTGAGGGATATCTAATCTTTTATCTGTTCTGTTGCTATTTTTCTCTCCTCAAAGCAAGAGAAGAAACATTATTTCTCCTTTTACTTTGGCTTTTTCTGACTATTCTTTCATGCATTTATTTAAGTTGTTAACCCATTTGCCAAATTTCCATGGTTATCAATGTAACCCATTACTTCCCAGATCTGAAGTAGTATGTGTGAGATGTAGACATTCTGCAAGGTAACAGCTGTCTATGACTGACAGATGTCTAAACCAACCAAAAAAAGGATCCTCCAAACCAATTTAAATAGTAGGAGGTAGTCAGATGAATGCTTTGACTGGCTGACTGTTGTATTATTTACACAATGACTTCAATGTACTTTGATAATATAGTCCAAGTATTCCCATGCAAAGATCCTCAATCTAAAACTAAATGCAGTATATCAATCAAACTGCACTAAATCAATTATATTCTATCGGTTTTCTTACCCCAGGACATCCATTTCTCTATCAGTCCATCTCAGGGAGGGCCATGTGGTGCTCTAAACCAATGAGCACATGCTTAATACACCAGTTTCAAAAATAAGTTAACAACCTAAGAACATTTTGATCAAAGCATTTGAAATTTTGGCCTGAGATTTTTTTTTTTTTTATGCCAAAAAATGTTTCTTAATTTAGGCCCTTAAAAGACATAGATTTGCTTTCCAATATCCTGGATTTGACAGACAGTGGAATACACCCATAGGATATGTGGGTGCTGGCAGTGAAGCCAGACCAGACACTTCCAATATAGGTGTCTAAATATGGATTAAACCGCCTCTCTTGAGGCACCCAAATTTGAAAATGACTGGCTGCAATCTGAAGCAGCTCACACCACTCTCTATATGGACTGCATGCCAAAGTTCTAGTAGCAATTGTTTTAACTGGAAAGAGTTCAGTTTTCATTTTTCTGCGAGAAAACTGGCCAGTCCCAATTATGGAAACAAATCTTCAGCATAAAACTTTTAAAAAACATAGAAATTCTCCTGGGGAAGTTACTAGCAGGGCAAAACTAGCTTTTCCAGAAGAGCTGACAGTTGTTTACATTTTAATGTGGAGGAATCCAGCAAGTCTGCAAGTTTATTTTTAGTAGCTGTAAACTGAGTTATTTAACTCCTTTTTTTCTGTGACTGGAGCTGAGACATAAAAATGATTAACACAATGGCCAGCTGGTGCCTGAGCTTATGCTAGAGTTCAGATAATGATGAATACTGTGTTAATAAGAAAGCAGTAGGATTCTTTCGCATTATATTTCTTGTGATGCCTCATCCAAATATTTGCAATCTGACAGCCTCTGTGCTTAGAATAGCTCTGGTTGCCACACGAAATGCTGGATTGCTATCCCTGAGCAGGATGAATCTGCTTCCTTCCTTGTGGAGCAAATCTGGCAAAGAATATTTTGTTACCAGTGTCCTGGCTTCATCACTGGAGCACAAGTCCTGCCAGATCCAGCGATGAAAGCTGTGGCAGCTGCTCTCTCAGGGCTGTGAGTGAGCTAGCAAAAGCCAAAGGCAATCCAAGCTTCCCTTCAATAGGATTATGAGAGACCTCCTCCACTCAGGGTCCCCAGTGGTGCAGAACTGTGGCGGTCCTGGGGAAAGCACCCCCGGCAGCTCCAGCTGCTCCCTGCTCACATCAGAGCCAGCAGTTCAACACTGCTACTGCTAGTCCTGTGTGCTTGTCAGGGAAAGGACTTTGCTGCACTAAATTAATTCTTTTCTAAGTGTGAAGCACCCTCCTGTAAAACAGCAGACTTGCAAAGCTGGTGTAGAACTGGGATTCTGGTGTAAAATCAGAATTGCCTCAATTATAAATCAATCCAGTCACAGGAGCTCAGTTGGGAGATCATGTTTTCTAAAAGAACAAAGCTGCTTTTCCTCCAAATCCACCCTTAGGGACTGCATCCAGGGAGCAGTCAGAACAGTGAGTGTCAAAATCATTTCACCAAGGAATCATACCAGGAAAACGTGTTAATGTAGGCATAAAGGAAAAGATATTTCTAAATTATGCACATTGAGGAAGATAAACCATCAGGTTTTACTATACTGTTGTGCATGTGTGTACGGCCAAAACATAGGTCTAAACCAAAAGAAGATGAGAGGCAGTCACATAACTTAAAATGGATGGCTAGTACCTGCATGGTTTGGCTTCTGTTCTTAACTAAGATGCAGACTTCTGCCCTTTTTTCTGGCACATTATTCAACTTCAGAGTCTGTTTCTACATATATCTCCAAAGTCATGCAATTTAATTAGCTAGCCTCCAAGGGGCCTGGAAAAATATTTATTAAATACTTGCAGATGCTTTTGATCTGGGAGTCACAGCAGAAGGGCAAAGCAGTATTTACATGGGGTTTGACAAGAATTGCAAGCAATCTTTGTGTTTGGTTTCAAAGGGAAAGCTGAATTACATTGCAAAGCATTGAACTATTCCAGCAGAAAGCATAGAAAAATATCAAGCGTATTTGGTAACCAAACCCTTCATTGACACAGGTCTTAAAGGTCTTTCACATTTCTCACTGTTATGACCAAATTTATTCCAAGTTTATCAGAAAGAAATGCATCTGAAGTCATGCTTATGTTAGGATAAAACCTCTAATATGTCACTGGTTCCGTACACATAATCACATAAGGATTCTGCAGGGAATTTTGTACTGCATACCTTATATAGCCTATTAAAGGCAAGGAAGACAATTTGGATAGATTAGTCATTTTCTTATCTCACTAACACAAAGCCTTTATTGGTGAGACCCATATCAATCAAGCAATTTCTGAATTACTGCTCTGAGAGAGAAGTTAATATTAACAGGCTAATGTTACCTGTGTATTTCTTTGTTCTTTTCACCTGCATTCAGAACAGCAAAAGAGTAGGAAAGCCGTTGTTGAAGATAAAATATTAATCCACTCTGTCATGTGAAATTTGGACAAAGAAATATACAGTATTTTCTGAGGTTTTCTTTGTCTCTGATCTTAATAGTGGGATGTGAAAGACAGGTGAAGAAACCCGAGTTAAGATTTTTCCTATAAGTTCCGGCTTTTTTCTTTCTCTGTTTAGCAAAATAACCCCAAAACCACCACTAGCTGTAGAAATCACCAACAGTTATGAGCTGAAGAGTTCAACATAGTGTGACAGACACTGGCAACACGATTCAATATAACTCTTGCCAGGCCACTGTCTTTGCACTGTGATTTTAGTCCCACGGTCTTGTCTGCAGCCCCATATAAGTGGGCTCCTACAGATCTTCAGTTGGCAGTGACCTTCCCACAGCTTAAGGAAGAGGGCTGATGGATATGAATTCTGAAATTAGAAAAAGTTGTGTTTGGTAATTTAAAATTATTTGCCCAAAATAACCATCAATCCAAGAGGAACCTGATGTTCACATCATGTTAGATCATGCACACCCATGAAAACCAAACTCTTCCATACAGTCTGAAAGGAGGGCAGACTTGCCTCTAAAGGTTGGAAAGCTCTGGTCTTATTCAGTGAAAAGCCCTCATATCATGAAGTCTCACTAGTGAGATTTTAGAGAGAGAAAGGGAAAGAGGCTGCATTTTTGGGTAACACAGGACAGAAATTTTAATTGGAAGGAAAGGCTGCTATATGCATCACCAAGTTTAAATTACAGCAAGTGTAAATCTGTACCTGTTTTAATACTTCATCCCCAAAGAGAGGAACTTCAAAACAAGCATGTTGTAGGATGGATTTAATAATCACTTCCAGTCAAAGGATTTCTACCTGTGAAGAGCAGTTCAAAAGGATTTACTGCGTAATATTAATTTAGACTTATTACCAACCTGACCACACAGGACATCACAGTCAGTAAGAAAGCTTTTTTGTAGCTTTTAGAAAATTTCTGATTGAAATATTTCCTGTCTATTTTCTTTACTGAAGATTAAAGTAAAGATAACTAAATTCAGTATTCAGTTTATACATCAAATGCAGAAAAACAGTATTCCCAAATGACGGAGGTAACTTTTCTTTAGAAAAGGACAAGAAGGGCACTGTGTTTGCGGGAGCTGTGCATAGTAAAACTACTTCTTTAAATTGAAAGGAGTTCCAAGGTCTCCCTAACATGCTAATAATGGGTGACAAATAGTAACCTATTCAATTCTAAGAAAAAAAAAAAATCCTGGCAGATGGAATCTTATGTGATTTAAATTAGGTTTGATCCAATAATGAAAAAATGACAGTGCCAACTGTCAAATGCAAAGCTGCCATTCCTGGTAGAAAAAAATCACTTGTCTGAGGCTAACTTAGGCAGCAGTAAAAGATACTTATTGTTTGGAATGCAAATTTAGCAGAACAATAAAATTAGAACATCCCCATGTAAGTGCACAATTTAGGATTTATCAAGTGACTTTCTGAATTTCAAGATGATGAGAAACAAATTACTAGAATGTGGATAAACTTTCTCATTGGACAGGTAATTTATTATCTTAGAAAATACCCCAAATACACAAGATAAGAGCTATCAAACTAATTCTGTAATCTTTTTATATAAGAGCACCATCTTCTACATTCATAACTGTTTAATGTCTCATTGCTGTCTTTTATAACTCATGTACTTTTAAGATTAAATCACTTGAGCCATAAAAATGTCTGACATTAACCCTCTGATACTTAGTGCACAGCTAGTCCTTCATTAAAATAGAGTAAAACTGTCAGAAGATGGTAGTCAGGATGTATTTAAGCATAAATTCAGTTTGTGGAAGAGGGAAAAGTAAGCAATTGTAGAAAATTTACTAGGAGATTAAATAAATTTAACATGCATCTGTTCTAAAGCTTAAATACCCACAGAAGGAAAACAATTATTGAAATGGGTTCAACTACTGAATGTTTTTGACTGTCTGGTTAGAGAAGTAAGGAAAAAATGGAATATGAAGGAGGGCAAGATTTAGAAGGTAAGCTCACAAGTGGGTCACTCAGCAAACTCAGAGAAAAACATAGATGGACTCTTAGAGTGAAGAGCTGTAAAACCTGTAGAAGTGGTTTTCTGCCAGAAAGGACTTTTGCTCCTTTTCACCTCTGTAGCTGGTCTAAAGATTTTAGTTCTATCCCTAAATCTTGTCAATTCCTCCCCCTTTACTGCTTCTATATATCAAAGCCACTCCACTCCCAATCTGTATCAGGGCAGGACTGTGTGCAGCAAGACTTCCACTTTGCTGGCCAGCACAGAAAACTGCATATATCCTTTTAGTCTTGTTTTGTTTTGCATGAAGCCACTGGTTAAAAACTGTAAATGTCATAATTGTGAAATTAATGTTTCAGTTGTACCTACAGAGATACATATATTTTGTTGTAGATATTGTTAATAGAATAAAAGACAGTAAGTGGCTAGTCATAGAAGAACTGAAAGCAGTGATATTTTTATTAGGCAGGTAATTTTATACTTTGAAATTTGGTAGTTCAAATTACATTGCAAACTGTCCCTCTTTGGATATTTTTTTTATTGAAATATCACATGCAATTATTTTGCCATTTTCCTGGTCCTCTCTTACATTTCTCCATGGACAAAACTGAAAGGCCTGTGTGCCACAACAATCCTCCTAACAAGTATTAGAAAATGATATGCCTTAATAGCATAGTCTCTCTAATGTAACTTGCAGCAGAGTTTGCATGTATTTCAAGTACAGTGAAATGCAAAGGACACAAACAGAAGTCAGAAGAAAAAAGCTATACCACTGAAAATCAATTAAGGGCCTCAGCCTTTCCCTTAACTCCAAAAATCCTGAGTGGCAGTGTTGTTCAAGGGTCTGAAGGCTCCACTGGGTAATCATTTTGCTGTGTAAGGCACTACATCAACACTTAAGGAGACAGTTCCTGCCCTGGAAAGTTTGTCTGTTTATCCAAATTAAATACAACTTGCATTCTCTTTAATGTGACCTTTCTTCCTTTCTTCATTTTAAATGGCTTTAAATGTACCATGCTGGGGACAAGGTCTCTGTGATATTTTTATTTTGAATCAATGTTTCAGTGAAGTATTGCCTTGGGTCTTAGAAAAGAAAGACATTCTTAACCAACACATGGTGCATGAATTTTTCATGATCCTATAGCAAGTAACAGTGTCACATGCTGGCATATATACCAAGCAGTATTATTTTTGTTTAAAAACATGAACACAAATAGAGGATTTTCTGAAACAGAAGAAACACCATTCACTCTTTGCTGTGTCTCTTAGTGACACAGGAAAAGCAAAATTACTTCAGCAGATGTGGTTTGCTTCCCATTCTAATCTCTTTGCTTTTCTAAAAGGGCAGGAGGTTTCTTTCAGACATCAAAGTGCAGGTATGGTGTTACTTCTCTGAGGAAAGGTGAACAAACTTTCACAGAATGTCTTACATGGATATTTTAGAAAGGGAGAACTCACAAGGAAGATGACAGTGGAAAGTGTAATTACTGCACACAAACTCTCCTGCTGGCATTTGTGTAGCGAGAGCTGTGCCGTGCCCTTCAGCACACAGCATGCACTGCTGGCAGCTGTGTGTAACAATGGGGCCACATGTTGGAAGTGAGGTGTTGGTGTCAGGATTGGTGTCCATTTCTTCCATTCTTCTGCCCATCAGGAACATACACCATCTCTATTCTGATCAACAAGGAGTTTACACAGCCTTGAGGGAGAGTCATGATATAAGAATAAGCACAGCATTAACTAGTAGCAAGAGACAGGGAGTGGAGTAGAAGCACTGATTTAGGGGATTATGTGGAGTATAAATCAGAGCATTATTGAGACCCAGGGGATGAATTAAATCCTGGAATATATACTGTGAAATGTAGCTCCTGAAATTTGTCTCACTGAAATAAAAATAAAAACGCATTCTTTGTACTGAGAGCCCAGTTTAACTCTTATCTAGCTCCATATTCTAAAAATCCACTCTGTCAGGTTTATGAGCATCTCTAGTGTTGTATCAGAGATTTGAAGAGGTTAAACTAAAGGCTGCAAATAAAAATTGCAAGAGCATACATCACTGTTGATACTGCTAATCTTTCAAAAGGCTTAACAGGAACAATCTTTCTCATATGTTCTCTTATCTTCTCATACCAATAGAGGTTTGTCTGAGTAGTAGCCCAGAAAAACTCTGCAGGCAGAGATTAAATTAATTGTTAATATTGGAAAGCTATTTTCAATCTGCTGAAAGGTTTTAAACCATAGTTCAGGGACTCCATTTCATTCCCTATGCCCTCAGGGCTGTCTCCTTTAGGAGGTGGGGGAGTGTCAAAATGAAAATATCATTGATTAAGTATCAAATGTGTTGGCTCATGACTTTTCCACCACAAAGAAATGCCCTGAAGCAATATAATGCTTGAGCTTGAAGCACATCAGGTTTACCCTCTGTATCATTAAAGCTAAACAGCCCATCTGGGTCAACACACTGGGGTAATTCTACTGCCCTCAGTATCAGGGCTATTATCCAGGATCTCTTGGCCATTCTCCATTACCAGAGGAGGTATACAAGGCCTTTCATCTGACAACAGATCCTGTTGTCAAATTTCAGCTCCAAAATTATTAACAAGACATTGCAAACTCTGGTACTGTAAAAAAATCTTGGAATTTATGGATGAGTGTATAATTAGGGAGTATTGCTCTGAAACTTAAAAAAAAAAATCATGCATTTAGTCACAAATTCCACCACAGTTTATCGAATGTAGATGACTGGCTACTGAAACACTGGGATAAGGATCAGTGCTTTGCCCAAATTAATTGCCAGTCTGTAAATACCAATACATGAACTGATTGCAGTTAATCATAGTCTGTTGCAAAGAGAGCAAAAAGCATGGGCAGCTCTTAAAGAGATGACAATGTGGCCATTCCATTTATCTGCCAAAAGATCTCTCTTAATTATTCTTATTTTCTTTAAGTACTTCTGGTATTAACCTTGAATATCTGCTAGAAGCAGAAAATACACAGATTTGCTGTCTACCAACCCTAAAACTTGCGTGCAGAAGAGTAAGTCTGAGACTAATTATTAAGGTTCCTTCTAGTCTTAAAATTGATTTTGCAAGAATCAGTCTGTGTCTGATCTTAAAATTAAATCCTTTTTTTCTGCAGACAGGTACTTGTGCATACATGAACCATGGAACAGATGAAATGGAAATTCTGTGGGGGATGCATGGTAATAGCCTTTTTCTGTATCAATTATTTTGAATGCATGGAAGCTACATGATAGCAAGTTTTCTTCTAGTCCATGTTCTGAAATTCCCAGACAGCAGGCAAAACTCCAGCTTCTCTTCTTTTTAATGGGTGCTTGGGAAACTCAGTAGCACACAAACACAGAAAGGGCAATGAGAGAGATTCTGTCCTCTTTCCTCAAAACATGAACGGAAGCATTTCCTGAGAATCCATGACTTCTATCTTGCATGTCAAATACAAATAATAATACCAAAATTGAGCTCCTGTTTCTCAACCCTGATTCCTGAATATGGGAAAATCATAACAATATTTTCTAAAGCCAGACTGAAAACCTTTGATAAGAAATGTCCTTAGCCTGAAGCAGATGATTGCAGTTCTTAGATTGTCACTACCTTCATGGGTTTCCCCAGAGATGCCAATCAGTGCAGTGCAGACAGCTGTAAATCATCTGCATTGTTGGCCAGATAATTTTAGAATACAGGAGGAGAGAGGAAAATATTAAAAACAAAGGGTCTTCTATTCCAAGACATCCTTCCCTATACATACCTTATATTTCCTATCAACTTCAATGCCTACATCATTCCAAACTGGACAGTCTCCACAAAAGGCAGATGTTTACATCTACAAAAAATAAATCAGATCCCTGTTGAAGTCCTTTAGGTTTCTAGATAGCTTTACAGCAAAAATTAGTTAGAGTAGCAAAAGTTTTTGTAGTTTTCAGTTTGCTCTTTCAAATTTCCCCCTGCTCATAATTACGAATCTCCTTGGAGGTTTTCTTTGGGAAGGGAAAAAGTGCAATGGACAGTTTTTTTTCTTTCCCAAGAGTGGTTGGAGTACCACTTCCTTTCCTTGAGGGCTTGTGACTGACAAAAGACAAGTTTGAGTTCCCCTTTGAATATACAAACACCATTTTTGAATGGCTCAGAATTGAGCTATCTGAGTGCCAGGTCTTAGCTAGGGTTTAGGCTTAACGACTCTGCCACTCTCTTTGGCCCATGAGGTCTGGGAGCGTGGGACAAGTTCAAGACCTGGAACTGAACCCCTTCTGGGAAAGTGCATTGTGCTAACTGAGAGAGACTCCTGGGACAAACTACTTTAAATAGCATTTGTTTCTAAGTGCGATAGTTCATGTGAAAATGCATGCAGCACTAGCTCTTACAAATGTTTCACCTCAGAATGTATTCTGTATAAAGAACAGTCTCAAGCAGTTGCTGGATTTGCAGGATGTGGACAGGAAGAATAAGGAGGGAGTAAAAGTTCAGCTGGTCCAATATGTAGATATAGAAGCTGGGTTTTCATTGTCTCCCAGTGCTGCCTCTCTCCTTCGGGGCTGCATAGGGGAATGCATGGGAGAAAGCAAGGCTGTAGCTTCCCAGAACACCGCAGCTGAAGCTTGCCAGACACATGGTGACCATCAGAAGGTTGCAGTGATTAGTCTAGCTATATAAATAAACATGGCTGAATTCTGCCCCAACAAAACATTGTTTGCTCTGCGTGACTCTGCTGCACTTAGCAGGGTTAGGTCAGTGTTGCATGGAAAAGGAAGAGGAAGGGATTAGATTGAAAACTCTCCCATATCACAAAAGCCAGGAGAGAGAATTTTTGACGGGCTTTTACTTGACTATAGGGGGCAGGAGGAATACAAAAAATACATCTCCCATTGGGGTTTATAGCACTTTTTGTGCTATGCTGGGGCTTTATGCAGTATTCACCATGGGCATAACAGTGTAAATTTTAAGGTCAGTCCTTGTAGAGGATGTGTGAGAGATAACTTCCTCCTGCCTGCAGTGAGGAGTATAACTGAGCCACTGAGGAGCGGAGACACTGAGAACTAAAGAAATGCATTTTTTGCTTTTTCCATTCCATAATTTTGGGGGTTTTTTACTTGAAATTTGCAAGTAAGCCTGGCTCAGCTGAAGTGTATTCATGGCCATCGTAGCCTCTTTCAGGAGAGCTGTTTATGTCAGGCATCACATCCATGGGACCCACAAGCATTTGTGTCTCTGTACCAAGTACATCTCTTACAGCATGTAGAACACGGGTGAGAGAAGCAACCTTGTACTTTGTTGGGAAAGTATTCACTGAGGAGTCGATCCTGAGCCCTGACTGATGCTGTGTTCTTTACAGCTCTCTTTTTAATTAAAGCAGGTTCTGTTTTGCTCGTGTCAGTGACCAAGTTCGTGGTCAGTGAACACATTCAGTACTGTTCCATGGATTACTATGAAGCTATCCAAGGGTCTCTGTACAAACTGGTTTGTCTGCTGAAAGCAGTAAAGCAAAAGTAGCAGCATGGGGCTGAGTTTACTAGTGGTGGGGCAGTTATGCTGACACAATTCTGCCAGTTTTAGGATGCAAGCCAGTATCTCAGAATGCACTGCAGCACTGAAAGCTACTTTAAGTCAGGACAAAGACTGCCCAAGCAGAACAGAAACAATGCTGTTTCTGGAATCTCTGCTGTCTTGGACTGAGCTGAAAATTCTTTGTCTAGCACCAAAACTTATTACAGAGATGCACCTTCTGTGCTATAAAGATGACCTAGCTTGTTTGGAGCTGAGCCAATGCACTTACAAGATATTCCATTACAAAACTAAGATTCATCCTACATCACCCTTTCAGACTACTTGTTAGTGTGTTTGAGGTCATATTCTGAAGTGCTTTACATCAGCAGACCATAGACTTTCTGATTCTGGAGGATGAAGATTTCAAGCACGTGTCTCCTTTCATTTAACTGTCATATGAGGTAACCTCAGCAAAAGGGAATGTGCAGATAAACATGTATTCCAGCATAGGGAACCATAGCAACAATAGCTACAGTAAGAATGGAAATAATTCACTAGTAAAAGATATAAAATAACAGTATTCTGAGTCTATTGCAAGTTGCTGAATGTCAGGTTTGAGACACTTCCACTCCAGCTTATTGCATTTTATAGCAAAATGCTGGAAATGTCATCACCATATTTAAAACCTGCCTCCTGATAGAAGGGTGCACATATCTGCCTCTCTAAAAGCATATTGTCTGATTTTATTTCGCTGCAAAGACCTGGGTTTATGGCTATTGAGGATTTTTTCTCACTGGGGTTATGATAGAATTGTCTGTGCAGGTCTTCATTACAATAAGCTAGTGCTCAGAAAGATGCCTTTAAAGGATAGGACAAAGCCCAACAGCAAGTTCTGCTAACCAAGAAAATGCAGTATGCTGCTCTGCTGCTTCCTATCATCATGGCTCCTATGGCTCATTCAATGAGCTCACATGAAAACTACATTATTTCTTGCACTTTCTTTTATATACCTGTTGCAGAGTGACACAAAGTACCAGGATGGTTAGTTTATGTTGTCAGTGGGATTTCCTGTCCAGTTCAACACAAGCCTCCCCTTCCCTGCCTCACACACATCCACAAAGATCATACAATGTGCATGTAATATAGTTACAAAGCACTGGCCGTGGTTGTGGAAATTGAAGGGTATTGAGGTGATGTCCTGATACTGGAATATCCTAGAGACTAGTTCCTTCTAGACTGAGTATCCCATGACTGAGAACAATTGAAAAGTATACTGTTACATCTGCTAGCTAATCTCAGTGGTCTCAACATAATTCTGTACAGATAATTCATGCGGAACACAGTTTAATTTGCCTGTGTTATAACACATATATTATGTGAAATCCTTGATCATTATACATGGGGGCTTATTCCAAACCCCATACATTGTTAACAGTAACTCCTCTGATAATGTTAAATATTACTTTCATTTAAAAATTCGCTTTTTCATCTTGCACTATGGAGCATATTGTTTTTGTAATCATGCACACACATTGCTACTATTGTGATCAATAAGTAACAAGTCTGTTTACTGTTCATTAACTAGCCCTTTCAACTTCCCAGATAAACTGAAACAAAGAGGTTTTCAGGCTGTTTTGTTCCAGGCATCTTTTTATTGTACTCTAACAGTAAATGAATGGATTGATAGAGGTTGAAACTTCGCTAGGAACAACTTGTTTGCCTGCTGCTGCTTTGAACCACACCCTCACGAGACGCATTATACCTTCAATTTTTCCCACTTCTGTCATCAAGGCTAACACAATCTTTGGGTTTTTTACCACCACATCCTTTCCAATTCACAGCAATCACCAGAAGCTAGTTACTATCATAACTGCCCTACCCTCTGATTTATGATTTCTATGCTTTGAGAGGGTAAGCAGTATTTTGTTCTGTTAAAAATGAAATATGAATTCATTAACAGCCAACAATTGCAGAATAGCAGCAAAAGTGTTTATATGCTCAGAAATAAAACCTTGCAAGCTCGTTAACTGGTTTAGCTCTCAATGTAATATTTCTTCTGTAAAAGTAACTTATTTAAAGATTTAGAACTGTATAAAATAATGAGCTTAAAATTGAAATGTTTGCCTGGAAAGTCTGCCTTATCAAATATTACTTAACAGGGATGCTAATGACTCACTTAACTCTGATGTTCAGCTCCTGAAATAAAGGAAACAGAAAAACATAAGAAGACTATAGTTGTTAATAAAGTTAGCAACTCCACATATAAATTTTAAATCCCTCTGCAATCTAAAATGCCACTGAACTGAGGTCCTCAGGCTAGATGTAACAATAAGATTTAACAGACTGGGAGAACACAGAATGTTTTATATGATCTGCAAATTTAAAAAATGACTGACAGGTTTTGAAAAGAGACACACTGTTCCTCAAGTTTAAACTTTTTCCAGTAATTACCTCTGGGAAGGGATGACTAATTGCAGTACTCTCTCTGCTACACAATATACATAGCAGACATATACACTGAAGAGTTTTGATTTAGGTGTTCTCCATTTGGTAGAAGGAGTTAAACTATTTTTGGAAAGAGACCTATGTGCCTGAAGGCTGTAGGCTGATGAAAGTCTTCAACTGTGCTTTGTAGAATCAAAACATTTTCTAATGCTGCTGTAAGTCAAAGTCAAAGCTTTTGAATTTAATACAATATGCACAATTACTCAAAGGGCAATTACATTATTATTATTATTAAAACTGCCATCCCTTTAGTTATGCACTGCAAATGGTTTACATGCAAAAGGGCAATGACAGGTTCTTCTAACAGAATAGAATATAACTTTTAGCAGTGGTTGGACATAGCAAGGCTGTTGAGATTTCTGTTGCTATTTTCATCCTCTTAAGCCAACGTATTTTTTTCAAGAGTATTGATAATCAGAAAAATATTTGTAGAAGCCTATTCCATTATCCTGAATCAATTTTGTGTTTACCTAAAACAGAAGGGAAGCCAATTTAAATCAGTCAGTGGATAAGTAGTGTGAAGGAGTAATACCCCCGTTTCCCCAATTTTTTCTTTTTCTTCCAAAATTGGCTAGCATCGCTTGTGTGCCAGAGTTTCCTGGACTTCTGCCATATTTTTGTCCCAGAAAACAGATTTACAACTCTTCAGTTAAAGGTTAGCTGACCTGACTGGTGCCACACACTACAAAGAGTGAGTTTGAAACACCCCCATCAAATCAGGGACAGTATAAAATTGAGGTTCTCTGTTAGAGTTTGCACATTATTTATTTTTGGATACGAGGAAGTTGTATTGCATTGTGCCCATTCTTGAGCACAGCATTTAGCACTTTTTATCTGTGAACTATTTCAACTCCTGGAGCTTTGCTATGATGAAAGCTGCCTGTCTGGATCTGGGTGTACCTCCACCCATAACTGCATGTTTTACTTCTGGAGTTCAGAGGCCAAAATATTTCTAGCCCCACTAGAAATATCCAGCAAAATATCCTATCAAAAGTTTTACAATTTTGAGCTGAGGTGGCATCTACAGAACTGTTAGCTGGGGAACATATCATTAAGAGAAAGAGAATTCCATTATTCCCTGTACCTTGCACTGAATTAAAATTCCTGCCTGCACTGAGTGTAGGTGGCCAGGTTTTGTTAGAAGGGGAGCTTCCTTCTGTGGAAGGAGGTCAGAGCTTGCCCTGTGCTGGACACAGCCAGTTCTGCTGGCACACATGGCTCTGCAGCACGCCCACCATAGGACACAGCAGAGTCCTTCAACCTAACTGGTGACACTTCTGCAAAAACATGCTTAAGACTAGAAAATACTGATGGGGAGTCATCAGAGGAATGGAGTGAGGGAGCAGGAAAAGGAGGAATGAACAAAAATAATGATGAACAAGAAAGAGAACACCACAGTTAGAGGTCAAGGAGGTGCTCCATGGTACATCACCAAAGGGACTGAAGTCTGCTGAGGACCCACTCTGGAGCACAAGAAAAGCCAAAAAATGTGGGAGCTGCAGAAAGAAACAGCTGCATCTGTGACCACCTTCCCCCATGCTGCTCATTGCCTCCCTGAAGGGGCTGAGCTTAACTGGAGTGGTGACAAGGGGTGAGGAGGCCAGTCTGAAGCTGAGCCTGGCAAAGAGGAAGGATAGATGTTTTAGGTGTTTGTCTTTTGTTTGTTTGTTTCCCATTACCAAAACAAGAATTAAACATTAAGTTCTTCAAATCCAGTCTGGTTTTCACACAGCAGTACTTGGTTAGTGAGTTGCCTGTTTTTGTTCTGACCCTTGAGTTTTCTCACCCCTGTTCTCTTCCCTCTCTCTTTCACCCTCCTCAGCAGGGAAAGTGAGTAAAGAGCTGTGTGAGTGCTCAGGTGATAACTGGGCCAACCCACTGCTGTCATAGAGACTTTTTATCACATGCTGACCCTGCGTCAGGAGATGGGTTTCAGACACAGCTTCTTAGTTGTGGAAACTGTAGGAACGCTTCATAACTTGCAGTAAAAAGTATTTAACAGCCTGAAAACTGTAGTTATTTTTTAACTTTCTCCTGGTGGTCCTTAGCATTTTCAAAATCAAAACCACCTTCAGCTAACTAAAAACCAAACCAAAATAAAACAAAACCTGAATAAATGGTGAGATAAACTGATTCTAAAAGAAGTAGCCTGAGAAAGGAAGGGAAAAGAGCCTGAAATTCCACTGTTGTTTCTTTGTTTCCACTGCAAATGAGAACAGTTTACAATAGTTATCACTGCTTTGGAGAGCAGTTTTTTATTGATGACAGCAAATCATGATTAAAATGCCATTCTATAAAGACTCATAAGTGACCTTCTCATGTAAAGGCCATTTATCTTCTTGTATTCTTGCAGAAGAACTGGTTGTCTTCTGTGGTTTGCTGGTCATTTGCTCTCCTACACTAATTAGCTATCTCCAAATACCATTTGCGTTTCTCAGTGCTGAGAGTACAGTGTAATTTTTGACAGTGGTTTATCCTACTAAGTGTTTCACAGAACAGCTCCACTGATGATTATTTAAACTCCATCAGTAAAAAATCCTCTCAGTTTCTGTTGATTTCCTAGGAATGATTTTAGTTTTCAATACTCGTTAAAGCTTCATATTTCCTTTATGATGGATAAGAAAATTTCGGTGACAATTAATTTAGTATTCAAGGATATTTTTGAAATGGACACTTACTGAATGTACACTGTTACAATCCAGTGTACAGAACTGAAGTCACTTCAGTGCAATCTGTAAATCATATTCCTTTCACTGGTTTGTTGACATTTTAAGCAATGGTTGCAGTCACTTGATGAGTGATGGATGAAGTGCTCTGCATTTAATCTGGTCTTGTCCTATCACATAGTGTTGCAGTGTGCTGTGAAATGGCTTCTAAGGTCTTTCACAGGGGCACCAATACTTGGACAATGACTTTTGTCTCAGGTTCCCCACAGACCTGGATGGTGCTTGCTCTTTAGAAGTGCTCAAGCTGAAGGAGTAAGGAGAAGTCTTCTAAGTATGGGGTGACACTTTCAGCACAACATAATAAAAAATATTAATGGAACTCATGCTTCAAAGTGTGGCAGCAGCTCTCTGGCCACAGAGAGAAACAACTTTACCAGGCATTGTCCTGAGGAAAAGTCTCTGAGAAGATCAGAGAAAAGAATGAGAAACAATTCTTATCTTCACTTGCTGCACCTGTTATTGTGAACATGTGGAATGTGTTATGGAGATTTGTTTACCAAAGGGTGGTTTCTTAATTAGCCAATGGTGATGGTGTTTGGATTGGAGGACCAGTTAGGCCTAACTGTATTGTTATTGTCTATAAAAGCAATGGGCTTCTTAATAATGGTATAATAATATAATAATGAGATTGATCAGCCTTCTGTGAATCATGGAGTCAATACTAATTATTACCCGGCTGGGGCCTGCTGTGGTGACATCAAAGTCCTTTCAGTGCATTTGAAATTCCTCTTTTTCTGCCCTTCCAGAGAAGATGAGGTACAGTCTGAGAGGAAATTTTTATCTATGGTCTCCTCTTGTAATCTGTATTCTCTTATATTTCAAAGACTATTTATGCAGTACTAAAAATCTGTGGCTCTCTTTGAAAATGCACAAACCATTCTTAGTGGGTTTGCTGAATGTAACAATGTAAAATAATTTCCTTGAGCAGAAATATACCATTTCATAACAGACACCCAATTCAGAGAGCTGGATAAAATTTCAGTCCCCCAGAATTCAGGAAGGATTGCTGATCTACTTAGGGCTGTCAGTAAAATGTTTCTTTTTTAATATAAATCATTCCCACAGGCATTCATCTCTTCAGAAAACTGTTTGGTCCAAGTGCATATCTTTTCAAGTCATTCTTACTGGGTCATCAGTGGAAGTGGGAATAAACCTATTTCAAATTATGGTGTCAAAGCTTAGCAACTGTAATGGTATTTGTGAGAAGGCAAGAATTTGGAAACTGGAAGCATGTAGAGCCTGTCTCATGGCTTGGTCATATCCCAGTCTCATAGCACTAAACCCAGACCCTCCATGTGCTGTTCCTGGTGTTCACAGACATAATTATTGCATTCTGCAGCGTTACTTTTTTCACTTCAGTGTCTGTAATAATGTGACCACTCAGCTGTAAGCCATCATAGTGATAACTGGGGATAAATACATTAAGAGGCAATATAAGCATTCAAGGAGTTGGTTTGGTTTTAAGAAAGCCCGCTGGTTCATTAAAAAATGTTTCCAAGATTATATTGTAGTATTTTTGCAGTTTGGAAGTGCCTGAAGCAGGATTCATAGTGAAGTGGGAAGATAAAATGTTTGAACACCAATACATACCCTATACAAATCCTCATAATCATTTTTATCAAAATTTCCTGCAGCAGGGGTATCTGTCTCAGTCTTCAGTGATGCTATCTACAGGCAATTCTGTTGATACGCTTGGCAAAGACTAAAAAAAAATACATTTTATATGTCTGAGCTATTTTAACCCTCTATTTTATTTTTTTTTTTTTTTTTTTTAATGAGAGGACATTTTACATAGCAGTGTCTCTGACTGAGAAAAGCCGTAAGAAGGAATATTTTTCTGCCTCAGAGTATGGATAATGATTTTTTTTGTCCTTCAAATTATCCACTGGTCATATCTTTATGGAACACAGTGTGCTTGGACAACTTACAAATTTCACAAGGATAATTTTGTTATTAAACATAAATTTGCATCACTTCATATTACACATACACACTTATAAGTGGCTATTGCACATATCAGATTTGATCCTCTATCAGTAGTTTTCTTGGTACAGCTGTACCAGTTGTAATGCTGATTGCTTGCCCTAATAGGACAGCTGTCCTATTAGGGCAAGCAATCAGCATTACAACTGCAAATTAAAATTTAGATTGACCTGAATCCTTTAGATAATTCTATCCTTTATCCATAGGAAGCTCATTTTTTTTTTCCCAGGCACTTTTGTTGTTTTTTCAGTTGCAGAGTAGTTTAGGCAATGTTTACACTGAGTACATTTAGTATCTCTAAACTGGAAATCTTTGGAGGTGTCTGGCTTCTGGCATACCTGTGTGGACTGGTATGTGAGTGACACATTCAAATTTCATTTGATATCTGGGTCACTTACTCTGAAGGATTTACAGACATTAAGGATAAGTGCTCCAGTACATTTCCTAAGTTTTTTTAGCAAGTGTGGTTCATGTAATGTAAATAGTTCTCTGGGCCTTGCCTTCTGGTTAGTCAGTGCTGCTAATGTGGAAAGTGAATGTTTTTGCTAAACATGATCAATCAGACTATGATATGTTCATGTCTGTGGCTTGGCCCTGAGCATCTCTGCTTCTCTCTCCCACTTTAGTGAGTATTGGGTTGTGCCATTAGCAGAAACCATGCAAAAATTGCTCTAATGCTTCAGAAACACTTTGCAGCTCTCAACTCAACATGTTCTTGAGATGCAATCCTTCCCAATAACTCAAAAGAGAAAAGTCTATCAATCAGCTCAGGAGTGGTGCATTATGTGTATAGGTGCCTCTGTGTGTGAGGCTTCAGATTCTGCAAGGCACTTGCTAATATACAGAAATCAAAACTTTTCAGGGCTTTTTAAGTCATTCTGATGAGACAAAATCCACATTGGGTGAGAGTATTCAAATTCACTATTTGTTTCTATCCCAGTTATTGGCTCTTTGAATAATAAAGAAGCAAAGACAGCAGAGGACTTGTGGAGAAAATTATCCTATGTTATTGGAAGAACAACAAATTCTTTCTACCTCTCCTTCTCAATTTTTCCATCAGCTTCTTCTAGAAAACAGCTTCAGCGTTTCTGAGCTTTTGCTTTTCTTGACTCTGTTACTGCTGTCAGATAATTCAGACTGACTCAGTTACCCTGCTGTGAAGCCTGAGAAACTGCACTGACTGCACTAAATGTTCTCTGGTGGGTGTAACCACGGCAGGAGAATTTGGCAGAATGGACATACAAAGAAACTACCAAGCAGGATAGCATATAGCTTTGGTAACAGGGGTGAAGGAGAGGTGTGCAAATCCACTCCAGCCCAGTGGTTTGGCCACTAGTTCCTTCCCTCCCACTGGAGTTTTAATACTATTTATAAAAAAAACAGAGCCCACTGGAACCTTGATGCCCTGATACAACATGAACTCTGTTCAGCTGGAGCATTGTTCCTCCCCTACCTGGGATGCTGCAGTATTAGTAACCAGTCTCCTCAAATCCTAATCATTCTGAATCCGCTATTTCCCGCTCTAATCATAGCAAGCACTAGAATGTGTGAATTTGTTCCACTTCTCTGGGAATTTGCATCCAAAGAGATCCAAAGGATAAATGCCAAGAGGGTTTTTTATCAGCTTCTCAGCTTCAAAGAACTGATGGCACTCAGCTTCCCTCCTTAGACATTCTTCCCACTCAATGTCCACTCACTGTTGTCATGTTGCTAGTCACCACATCCAAATTTCTGTTTAACCCCAGATTCTGGGAGATTTTTAGTATAAACTCCAATATCTTCCTATGTAAGAGGTGCAACAATTCTCAGTGATGCAGGTAAAGAACATGCTATTATTTATATCAAATTGCTGATTTCTGGAGAATGAATCAGATCATTTTACAGATCTCTATAAATAAAAAGTTTTGCTTTTCTACAGCTCCAAGAAACTAAAAACATTGAACATTGTAGAAAAAATCCAAACAAACCTAGAGAAGATATTCCCTTAATATAAAGACACTTACTTTAAAGTAAAAAGATTAGATAACTCTCTTTAATATAGTAGGATTATCGTAGTCTTCATTATTCTTTTTGAGGCTATAGCGCCTGCAAGGAAAAGGATCAAGTATGAGCCCTATGTTTCTAGAAAAGGAATATTTAAAATAGTACTTGGCATTTTCCAGTTTATTGCACTGAATGTTAATGCATATTGGGAATTCATAAACATGGAGAAATGATTTAGACTTTCCCTTCCTGTATAACAAACACAGAAGGATGGAGAGGTGAAAAAAACCTCAAATTACATTGCTTAAAGCCAGGATCCAGTGTGAATACTATTTTAACATCAGCTAGTTTCTTGCTCATGCTGTACCCAGGTTCAGCCTCTGAGGAGAGGCTGGGTGAGGCACATTTAGGGCAGCTTTAGCTCAGCTCGTTTGGGACTGCCATGCGTGGCTCTGTACGGACATCACTTGGTGCAGATGAGCCCATGTGGTGCCTGTTGTGCTCATGCCCTGCAGCCCACTTGTAGCCAGTGCCAATTACTGCCCTCCTGGGGAGCAGGCTGGGGACAGCAAAGGCCAACGATGGCTCCCAGTTGGCACTAAAGTCCAGGCCCCTCTATTTTGGGAATGGCGAGGCTGTGTAGATGTGAGCTGTGTTGTGACACTTGCCCTTGGGGCCAGGAGGCAGGCACGGCTTGTTCTGCACTGGCATAGGCGTAGCCCACGTAACCCAGTTTTAGCTCCATGAACAAGCCCACGGGGTGTCTGCTGGGCTCTCTTCAAAGCCCACACTTGCTGTGCTCCCTGCATTGTAGCAGAACTACAGCTGTCAAAATGCAGGTAAATCTGTGTGCTGTGGCCCACCCAGCTAATTCCAGCAGAGCCTGCAGCAGCAGAATGAGGAACAATGAACCCACTGATGAGGCTGCTGGCCAGGTTAGATGCTCTATCCTGAGATGGTTAAAAGGGGTAAGTTGCTAAAACATGCTCTGCCTTTCATCAAACTGGCATCTTCATTTTCTATAGAAAGGAAGTGTGACTGATATACTCTCTGCATTTGACAGTGCTAATCCCCAAGCTGACTCACTCTGACAAAGCTACCATGGATCATCTTGGTGGCATTTTTCAGTGAAATGCAAAAGTTATTTCAAGAAAAAAAATCTGCATGCACACACACACATGCATATGCATATACAATATATATATATATATATATATATATATATATATATATATATGAAGATAATGATTATTCCCGAGTTCTTTTTGTTTCTGTTCCAGGCCTCCTTGTTAGTTTCCTTGATTTTTTTAAAGAAACATCACCCAAAAACATTGTCGGAGGAGTTGACTTGACATTGGTTTCCTTCTCTTTTGGTTTGACATAGAATGTTTGGAAAAAGATTAGACCAGATTTTTTGACATACTGAAAACCTGTGGTTTTGCCTAATTAAAATATCCCTGTATATAGTGAATTGTTTCCGTGTCATTCTACTTAACTTAAACAATTTGAAAGACATTCTGACAGATGGGATGAAAAATTGAAATATAAAGGGAAGCCAACACTCATTCAAATTAAAAATATAATCTCTCCTATCCCTCTGGCTGGTTATATGCAGTTCAGACAAGTGAATGAAATTCCTAAGTGATAGATTTGCTCCACATCTTCTACTTCACAGAAAGATCAGCAGAAAAATATTCTTGTGTTATGGCTTAAATTATGTACCTTTAATCAAGGTACCCCAGGTAATGCAAAGGACTAGGCACAAGTGTTATATAGCTCTATAATTTTTTGTTTGCCATGACAGAACATTAGGAAAATACTGATTACAGTTATAGAACATCATGCAGTACCATCCAAAAAGATCCATCCCTGGAAGGTTAGAACAGCATCAGCCAAGGTTCTGAGCCAAGCAGCTCTGCTGAAGTGCAAAGAGTGTTAGCAGGAGCAAAAAGCCCCAGCAGTGTGTCTGCTCCTTCCCAAGCTGAGCAGTTCTGCATGACACAGCCTGGCATCCGTGGGATAAATCTTCAGCCTTGTATAAAAGCCAGATTTACTCCAGTTAACATCATCTGAAGATTTGAATCATATTTTGTGATTAGGAGATGCGTATTTGTCTGAATTTGAGAATGAAACATAAACACCCAGTGAATTCTCCAGATTCCTGAGCTGCAAAACTTGCCAGGTCTATCTTGCTTGGATTCTTAAATATATTTTCAGTGGATTTAGCAATTACAGACAGTACTTAAATTTTTTAATTATTTAATCAGCATGATTGTTGGCTATATAAAAGGCTGAATGCATCAAAAAAACATGAAAAAATGAAGACTATATCTGTATTTAATATTATTCTTCGATATAATATTTTAAAGTATTTTTAAAACAAAGAATTTAAAGTCAAGTAATCCATCAACTATGATGCTACACTCAAGCAGTGTATAAGATTACATATTTGAACTAATTTTTTTTACTGCTTCCTCTGATTTTAAACTGACACCTAGCAGCAGTTGGAAAAATGTCCACGGTGTTCACTTCACTGGGGCAAAGCCTAGGAGATGAAGAAGATTTTCAAAACACATTTGAAATTTGAGACATGGAACTCAAAGCTTTTTGTTGATCTGTATAAACAGGAAACTGAGAACTGCCAACAGTCTTACGTCAAATGGAAATCCAAAAATGCCACTGCTAACTAAACAGTAGGCATATATGTGACAGTAGACTCTGGAATTCCTAGTCATGGGATTAGATATTACTGTGAGTAGAAAATCAGTCTATATGGTTTCAGCAGAAAAAAAAATAAATTCATAACTTGGAAGAGAAAAAAGCGTATTATCAAAAAAAATCTACCTGTGATGTCCTGTATGTTTTCCTTATTTCAGCATTAATAAATCCCAGAATCAGAAAAAATAAGAAATGTCCTCTCTTTCCTTGTCTCTCTCATTGCTTTGATTACATAATTTCTCTTAGCCTGCATAATGGCATATGTCGTTCAAGTGGATCACAGTCCATAGTCCATTACTTGCCAGCAATATCCTTTTATGTGTGCTTGTCAGTCTTAGTGCACAGAATTGTCCTCCCTACTGAGTAAGGGGCATGAAACAACCAGACTACTGTTAGGTAAACTCAAAACAATTTAGTTTTAATTGTGATTATATCTTCTGCCTCCTATTTTCTATATAAAAGACTCATTATTAATTGGGGTTTAATGATGCATCTTCTCCTACAAACCTTTTCTTTTCTTTCCACAACAAAATGGGATAGCCTTCTAGGAATATAAAGTGTGATTCAGCCCCATCACCACACATCTTATTCTCATGGTCCTTTTTTCTCTCCTACTGTATCAGTAAAGGAATGACTTTTTGCTTCTTATTGACCACCTACAGCATTCTGAACAGTAAAAACTTTCTCTTCACAGTCGTCCTCTGACAACTGTGAAATTATCACCTATGTAAAAAAATGTTAGGATAATGTTAAACCCATGTCATGCTATACCCCTGCAGGGATTAGGAAAGATTTCTTTACAGTCCTGTCCTTCTCTAACTTGGTTGCAAAATTGATTTATTGTATGTGGTGGCAGGAGTAAAATTTTAGCACTGCCCACAAGGAGCAAATAAAACTAGGACAATTTCACAATATTCCATCTACTCCAAACTTGAATTTTTAACACAGCCACAAGCAAGTAACTTAATCAAAGGAAACTCACCTGCATTGATTCTTGAAGGTTTTTGAGGGGCTTTATATATATACATATTGCAAGAGATAAGAAAACATTAATGTTCAAAAAAATCAACAAGACACAATAGTTGTATGAAAGTCTTCAGGGGTCTAAACTTTAGGTAAAGTCTCACTCTTATTATGTATGATACAAAGTTGGACAGAAAAATTCTATGTCTAAACCAGACTAATTCAACTCCGTAAAACCCCAGCAGTAAAATTTCTTAAATTTTTCATCCATACACATTCCTGGTTTTAATTTCCACTTCAGTTTTCATTTGAATTCTCTTTTTCTAAGCACTTCAAAAAGATATTTTAAAAAGCATTTCTGCAAAGCAAAAGAAATAAATCAGTCTAACAGGATATAGCAAGCCATAAACTTCAGAATTTCACATTCAATTTCATTTCCAGTTTATTGAAATAGAAACTAACAATTCTTAAATAAATGTGGGACTTGTAAATTTCCCCTTGCTTAGATACTTTGAAAGTTCCTTTATGCACTTTAACTCAGAAAGGCTTTTAAAAACAACTTCATAATTGAAAACAAAAAAAAAAAGATGGCAAGGATTGGTATTTTTACCACCTTTTGCTTTTACTGTGTGTAGTAGCCTACAGATTATGTCTAATGCTTTTTATCCCCAGGGAAAGAACTCCAAATTGTTAATTCACACACATTTCTTTTCAAGTTTTGCATACTTTTCTGGCACATGATTATTTTGTGATAGAGAAAAATGTAAGTCCCTCCTCTATCACTTTTCTATAATTTAAATAATTATCTGAATAAAGCATTCAAATTATGGCTTTCACCTCTCTCAGTTCAATCATACTAATTTAGCTACTGGCAGAGAATTTCAAACAAAATTAGTGTCTAGTTCTGAGACATGATGTTAATAAAAGATATTAATTACTTCTTAGAAGGCATATTTTTTCTCCACACCATGAATTTGCCAGAAGAAAATCTCTGCAGTAATTTTCCCTTTTCTCCCCAGCACCGAATTTCTCTCACAGACATAAAAAAACCCAAAAAAACAACAACAAAAACCCCAAACAAACAAACAAAAACCAAAAGAAAAAAAAAGAAACAAAACAAAGAAAAACAAAAAAACTTCCAACCCAACCCAAACCAAACCAAAAACCAAATAAAAACCTCAAAACACCTCTTTTTCTCCTCCTCATTGAAAACCTTTCCATTTCCATCCATTTCTTCTGTATCCTCACTGGCCGTCCAGCCATTTCTCCTTTTAGTGCATACACTTACTCTGAAAATTTATCTTTCTAGCTTTGAAAATATACATCTCTGGTATCTTAACAAAGCAAATCCACAATACAGCCTATATTCTATACTATTACCTTTCTATAAGAAAGGAAATCCTTTCTTGTTCAGTTCCACATAATATGCCCTGGTCACAAACCTGGAAATTTGACTAAAATTATAACAGAAAAAGTGCATGCAACAAAAATTAATGAGCAAAAGTGCTGAATGCATGTCAAAGGTTTTGCACAGCATGAAGAAAGCCTCTCCAGATGTATCTACCTGCTTGTCCGTACGTCTGGGAAACAGAACTATTAAGATCCTAATGTCCATCTCAGGGATAAAGATCATTCTTCTCTTCTATTCTACCACTTGGAAAAAAACCAAAACCTGTAAGCTTTCAATTCATTACCAATGTTCTACTCTAGAATAATGTTTTATAATGGAGACAAAAAAATCTGGTTTAGATTGATATTGAAATAATTGGCAGTGGAAGACACAAGGCTAACATTTATTTTATCCTCTGCATTCAGAGCAGAACATAGACAATAGACTATTTGACTGAAGATACTGCAGCAACGCAAGAGGATTTATCATGGACTGTCACAATAAACCACAATAACAGAGAAAAGTAATGTACCATTTTAAATAGTTTGGCTAAGAGATTCAAACTAAAAATTATAAATAAATTGTGTTTTCTGAAGCTAGAGAAAGTTATTATAAAATCCAAATAGAACACAGAAGTACCAGATGCTAAAAATAGAAGAATTTCTCATTTGCCCTCCACTGTTCAACATTAAAGCATGATCTGTGGTCCTCTTGTTTGCATGGACACCATTTAATCTCTGCATTTCACTTATTTATACTCCTTCTAAGCAAAACAGGCACTGGGCTATATAGAAGCTTCTATTTATGCTGACCTTACTTGAGTCAGTTTTAATCACTGTTCATTGTTGTACCTCTGTCCAAGAGCAACAAAAGCTGATGGTTTTCCTCCATTACCTTTGCCCTTTTAAAAGAGTTTCACATAATATTCTGTACTTAGGTAGAGTATAAATTCAAAGTGCAAGTGATAAATGTGTTAGTATTCCATCAGGTTTGTGTATTAATTCTAGACATAACTTGGACTTCCCCTGGAGTGAGAAATAGCAGCCCTCTGGCTGTGCCAGGACACTGCAATTGTTGGTGCACAATCCTTGCAACGGAGCTTGGTGCAGGTGCCAGCAGCCTCACTTCTTGTGGAGCATCCACAGCTTCTCTGGGCAACCTATTCCAGTGCCTCACCACCCTCACAGCAAAGAATTTCTTCCTTAAATCTGATCTACACCTCCCATCCTTCAGTTTAAACCCATTACCTCCTGATCTATCATTACACGCCTTGTAACTCTGCGTTTGTGTCTGTTACTGAGTTCCTTAAAAACTGATTATTGTCTTGACTTTTGCCCTTCAATCTTAATTTTTCTGTTATACTCAGCTTTGTTCTTGTTCTTTCCAGACTAGGAACATTAAGTCCTGAAACTAACACTGGGCCTTCCTGCACCTTAAAGTAAAACAAGAGTTAAAAGGAATGGGGAGAAGTCATATCATTGTACTTTATCCTGACAGCAACACCACTGAGGCAAGATAAAGCATGCAGAGTCCTTCTCCAGTTCAAGTGATGGTTATTTGCTCTTCATGTTAATTTTAACTTAAATTCTCTATGTTAATTGTAATTTTAATTCCTTTTAACTTCCTAAGTCACTTGTAAAAAACAAAGAATGCCCTGCATGTTTAATCACTACACAGAGATAAAGGCTTGTGCATGTGTCTGCATACAAAAAAACAGATTCAGACACTGAGAGGAAGGCAGAAGCAAACTTCACTGTTAACAGTTTGGCAGAAAGTTAAGATGAGATTTTATTAAGTTCAACTCAAATATTTATTGTAGAGGGAACATAATACAAAGATTAAACTTATATGATGAGTGACAAATAATTTTTAAGCGGCTGAATTTTTGCCAGGATTTTTTTTTTTTATTTACAGAGCACCTCAGATGCATGAATAGAAGCACTCAACATGGAAAATATGAGAGAACTATCTCGTGAAAGATTATCAGCAATTAATTAACACAAGCATCCAAAAACCAGGAGATGCATAAAGAAGGAATTCAGCAGCCTTAGGTAACCTCTGGGGAGAAGTAGAGACAACACCTTACACATAGTGGGGAAAACAGTACTATAAAGTAAGCAATTACTTCCAATGATGAGTGAACTATGTGTCAGATGTGCCACTGGTGAAAATACAAGCCTCTGAGATGAACACAAGGTCCCATAGTCCATAAAATGCAATACTCTTCTAAAACAAATCAAATTCTCTTCTAGACAGAACACTAAACAAAAGTGGGAGCTCCTAACTGAAAGTAACAAGTACATTCAGTATTAGAAGATCTATTTTTATTCATCTTTCTGACCACATTTTGTAAATACGCTAAAAGCTAGTAGAGGAATGGAAAAAAAAATCCTAATTCTTTAGACCAACAGCAGTGATGTAATTAAAAACAACTATGAATTGCCCCCAGAAACAGGCTGGGAAAGCTGCTAACTTTATCCTAATTTCTAAACTGCTAGTGTCTCCAGCAGAACTGAGACCAAAATTTAAAAGTTTACTTAGTCCTTTTAGATCTCTGGGCTTTCAGAATTTTTTGCCTTGGAAGCCCCTCTTCTTATCCATCTGCCAACACATGGTACTGTGTTTTGATTATTTCTTTTTCTTTTTCACTCCCATTCCTGTGTCTGGAGTCTCCACATATTACAAAACTCTCCAAAGTTTTTTATTTTTAATTCATGTTCAGAATATTGTTCTACATTTCCCACAGAAGCACCTTTCTACTCTACAGAGCAAATTTCAAATGGAGGCAATAGGAGTAACTTTTGGATGCTTTCTTGCTGCCACCACTCTCAGCTTTGCCATGGAAGTTACACAATCAAAAAATTCAACCTTTCATCCCAGGTATTTAGAAATACCAAATGCAGATGCTAAGGACCAAATCAGCAGAACCCTGATCCCAGTTATAATAGGTTAATATGGATTAACTCCATTGTTATCTGGATTGTACAGATTTTCTCTATTAGCAGAAGTGAGACAGTATATTCACAAAAACTTTTTCTTTTTATATATTCATTTCCATTTCCATTCTCGGTCAGATGAAATGATAGCTCTGAAATCAGCCTGTCACTTATATAATTTGAAAACCTACTTACTATAGAACTTGAAACCATACTCCTCCTACACACATGCACTCCTAGTCGAATTAACCTTCAAGTCAATGAATATTTAATTTTTTTACATTATTTTCAGCATCTCATCTCTCCACAGTAAGTGTTTACTGGATAGCAACATAGTTGATATGGTGCTAAATTCTTTGAGGCACAAGAGATGAAGTAAAAAGGGCTACAGACCAACTAACTACTCCTGAATACAAAAAGCCCAAATCCAAAGATAAAAAGATTTTGTCAGGTGTTGAAATGTAGGCAGAAGGTAAGGACATAGAAACTCAGGAAAGATATAAAACATTCTTTCCTACCTTGACAACAGCCCTAGAAGTGGGCTATTAAGGAAATTAAAGCACTGGAGGCCACAATGATACATTATAAACAGATCAATAGCCCAAAATGCCACATGTATCTTCTTTCCAACATATTCAATAGCTAAACATTGACCTTTATCAAGAGGTACAAAGCTGTGAGAAATAATCTGATTCATTTTGTCTAATGCTATAAACCTAAGAGTAACAAAAACAAAAGCCAAGCCAAGAGATACTACTTAGGTTTTAAATAAGCTAAAGACTTTCTTTAAAAACAGACAAATGAAACAAAAAAAAATCAAACCAAACGCAACCCAATTGAAACCAAACAAAAGAAAACAATGAACCTAGAAAAATACCTGTGTTAAAATTCCTGTTCCAGCAATCTCAAAGCATTTTACAGAAACCTATTGGTCAGACAAAAAATTCACTTGCACAGTGAATCCATTTCCTCACATTCAGGTTCAAATTTTGACAAGAGCATATTCTATTCCTTAGACTTAGTTCATGTTCCTACAAACTTCTATGAAGTTCAATTTATTTATTTGTGTCAGGCAGAGGAGTGGTTTGATGCTTTGTCGCTGACTGCCCTACTCATCTCTTGGTTACACAGCCTTGGGGCTCTCCCCTCTTCCTCCATGGCCTCCAAATGGAGTTTGGCATAAAAATTTTAAAAAATAAGATTTTTTCTATTATCAAATTAATATTTTCTAAATTATCCGACTGCAGCTGTAAGTTACAGCCTTGAATACCATGTGCAAACTCCTAGATTAGATATAAAATGGTGTTTCGAATAATTTGATGTAAAAATGTTTAAGGGAGAATAAAACCACCAATAACTATAACAGGAAGCAAGAGGATGTACCTGCATTCCTGGGATTAGTTGTGTCATGTTGATTTCCCTATTGAAAGTATTCATTGTGTTTCTTTAAAATATGAACTGCAGTATGCAAATAAGAATAAAAGGAGTACCTCTGTTTCCATCTGATACCAACAGTTGACTTACAAACTCATGAATCCCTAAGAAAAGCAAGTCTTGCAAAAAACTGATGTATTTAAAGGATTTCTAAAAGGATTTAGAAAAGAGATTTTAATTAGGCATATTCCAGCTACGATTTGTGTTTGTTTTTATGTCTGCTTAGGGAGGAGAGTTATTTATATTTTTCTTTTGAATCTATTATTTATGTATTAGTTCTCTGTGACATGAATAGTATCTCAGGGAAGGGCTGATCCTGGGTCTAAAGAAGATATGCAAAGCTAAATATCCATGTGTGCAGAAATCTGATTGTTGGGATTTATAGTCATAGCATCTTTCCTTACTAAATGTTTTTGGTGAGGCTGTAATTCCATGTTTATTGCACAGAACAGCAAGATAAATCCTTTGAAGTACAGAAATCAACACAGAGCAACCATAAAAAACAGGAGCAATTACACCAAAATTGGTGGTTGGATAAAGCCAGACCATTTTTCTGTGCCTTGACATGTAATCCAAGACTGAAATTCAGATCAATTATTTCTAGGTTTACAAAAACAAAGCAGAGGGTATGTGTTTTTTAAAAAGACTACAGTTTGCTTTCTATTGAATTATTTTATTTTTCTCCAGAGATGTACACTGCCTACCCACGAGGCTTTAGTATATGTTGGAGAGGGCATTCCCTGATGTTACAGCTTACATAAAAGGAAAATGTTCTCACCTTCCATTCTCCTTTTACCTATCCAGGGCAGCCACATTTTGTATGGTACCAAGCAAGAATACTGAAAATATGATAAAAGCAGTGGCTTCTGACTTTCAGGAGAAAATTATTCCAGTCAAGAAAAACAGCTCCCAGCACCACTCTAAAAGACTGTAGTAAGAAAATGCGACTCAACATGATCTCAAGACACAATATGTTCCTTTCAGTGGGAAAATGAAAAGCTATCATTTTACATTGAATTCCCTAAATAACCTTGCTGATGATATTTTTTTCAGGTTTTTTTTAAGTGGTATTCAGTTCTACATGCCAAAGGAGATGGGCTGCTGATTAAAGTTGTTTGATCATACACCAGCAGACTGAAGGCCTCCTACTGCCTGCTTAAACTGCACCCTCACTTTCTCAAATGCATGTCTTCATTATTTTGACTTCATCTGTAGCTTTGTGTAATAAAAAACAAAGTCATTTGTCTGGTATGTATTTATATCACTCTGATACCAGCCCTCTGTTTTCATAAATGGGTTTTCAGTGTGTCATTTCCGTGCGTTACCCTATTGCACATTCCCAAGTTACCCCAAAATAATTATGATGACATGCCCATCTTAATATAGACCTGAAACTGCATTCCTAATGTGGAGCTGCTTTTCAATATCATTTCTGTGGAACAACCTCCTTTGAAAAGAGTAATACAGCAAAGTATTTGGCTGGTACTTTATTAATGCTATGTACAATGTCTGTTCACAAGAAAAATTAATGTCAGAATAATTAACAATACATGTCGCGACTCATTAGAATCACCACATGAAACTATTGCTGCTGGCAACACAAGAGACACACACAAGTCAGCCAGTGGCAAAGACATGTCACTTCTTCTAATCATAGGAGGGAGGGACGACATGATATCTCTTCTGATCAAAAAGTACTTTTTTCATTTAAATTTAGTACTCAAAATTGTTTTCCACTTTAATCTGTTTTAATCAGATAAAAAGACTTTGTACCATGTACATGAGGCAGTACCTGTAACTGATGCTTGATAGAATGCAGAATACAGGAAGAAATTATGTTTGAAAACCAGAAAGCTTTGTAATAAACTGCATAATGAAATAGTATCATACATTTATCACAAATAATAAAAGCAGCATGAACACATGATACCTTTTATTAAATGGTCAGGGTGTTACTGAAGGCAAAAACTACCCCTTTCTTGAGGAGGAAAAGTAAGATACAAGTAAGAAGGTAAATGTAGCTTCCTCCAAAAATGTCATAATATTATGTGCAAGAAAGCATGATTATACCTTTTCTACGTAGATTATAGTTTCTGTACATACACAGTTCTTGGGATTGTATGAACAGTCAGATCACATCTAACTGGTTATTTAGTCTCACATGCCTGTACGGTTGCAGGAGAGATTTTTGCACGCATAGTTCTGTTGCGCAAATATTAGCCTGTGTTTCTTGCTGTAAAGGACTGAGGTCATGTCTACAACAGAAAGTTCTTCTGGCAGAACTCTGAGCTGATTACAACTTGTACACATTGCAGTGGAAAGACAGAGGCATACTTGCTGAACTGCCTTTGCCAGTGCCAAATATCCTCTATTTAAAGGTCCATTTTGGAAAAAAACATGAGGTATACACACTTTCTGTTGACCCTAACCACTCTGCCAAGCCCATTTCTTCAGGGACATCCTGAAGCATTTTCTGAGATATCAACAAGGAGTTCAGGTTCAAATTCTCATAATTTCATTTTTTCTAGCCCACCATGTTTTTCCCATTCTTTCCCATTTCTGTTGTAGATTCCCATGATACCTTTTAATGTTTCTGTTCAGCGCTCAACCAGAAACAGGACCCCAGAGACACAAATTGCATAGCAGAGCCTGCTTACATACAAAACCTCCCACAGGCTCTACTCCTAAAGTAGCCAGTGGAGCTGTGCTGGACACAAGGTGGAGCAGCTGACAATGACAGTGCATGGAAAGGGCAAGATTGATGCTCAGCATGGCACAACAGAGCAGGAGGAAGCTAGTGTTAAAGAATGTGCCATATTATTATACTGCACTACAAACCCAGAAAAAATCATCAGTGATCCCAAATTTCATGAAGGTTGAAATGTCCTCTGGCATAGAGACACTGGTGACAGCAGATGGAGCTTGTTCATTTTGCAATCCTCAGCCCAGATGTTGTTTCACTTGGGGCAAGAAAGGCCAGGAATGTAGAGTGAATATAATCGTCCCACAGCACTGCTACACGGGCTCAATCTGCTCTGGCATAGCACAGCATCCTCACAGCCATACGGAGGCACAGCCTCCCTCTTCTTTCATACCCAAACTTTGGCTCTGTCTGTCCAAGACAGTTACCGAAGGCTGAGATTGGGGTAGATAAGCCCAGCATGGGAACAGATTGTCAGTCAGGTGTGCCAGGACTGCGGCTGGAGGAACAACAGGGAGACTTGAAATAATTTTGGAAGAGGCAAAAGTGTGTTGCACAACCCAGCCCAGCTCACCACATTGTGCCTCTGAGCACACAGGGACAGAAGAACAGTCATGCTGGCCCAGATAAAAGCTCTAATTAGACTCATAACTTTTCCGACAGTGGTCAGCAACAGATGCTGAGAGAAGAGTAAAAAAGGAGAGCAGGCAAGTGCTGGCACTTCTTCTGAACATCCTCCCAGCCTCAGGACTTCCTAAGTCAGAGGTTTTCACATGGTATTTCATTGTCTTTTATTAATTGCTTTTCCAGTAATTTGTGCTGTTGTTTTTGAAACCATGTAAAATTTTACTATCCACAACAAGTTGTGGTAAGAAGCTCTACATATTTTTGGGAAGTTTCCAAGGAACTACATTAAGAAGTTTGCTTTGAAGAGTTAAATAATTCAATCTGATGTTCATTGTATTTTATACTGAAGGAAACAGCAAGAAATTGCTCAGTGTTTCTTGTTTTGTGACCATATGAGACCTCATTGTCTTACAGTCATAAAATCATAGAATTGTTTAGGTTGTGAAAGACCTCTAGGATCATCAAGGCCAACCATTAATCCAGGACCACCATATTCACTTGTCCCCAAGTGCCCATCCACAGGCTTTTTGAACACTTCCAGATGATGACTCCACCACCTCCTTGCACAGTTGTTTGCACAACTGGCTTGGCTTTGGATTTTTCATAACTCTCTGTTACGAAGAGAGTAGAGAGGACGGTAAGAGGGTGTAAACATGTACAAACAGGAATGTCATTATCTTGTTCATGATTTGAAAGTAAAATTGTGACAAACAATGTGAAAGCAGCAATACCCTTCAGACCTCACAAACTCAAATATTAATACTTCAGCTTATCACTAATATGTATGTGAAGTGTTTTCCAACACAGCCTCTATTTCGTACCACAGGTCAGTGTAGGTTACTTCTAGTTGTCTTATTCATGAATGGCCTGTTACACACTTCCTAGACCTCCTACAGCTTTCACCATTCTTCTAATATTTGTCGTGTACTCTCTGCTTTTTTTCAGCCATGTTGTGCATTAACCCTTTGTGCTTTTTCTTGGACTCAAGAACTCTCAGACATCATTTCATGCACCCCCACTTCTTACTAATTACACTTGAGAAGCACAGGGGATGTAAGCTACCCTGCTTCTGATTTTCTAATCAAGGTCTATTAGTAGTGGACTCTGACTTTGAAAAATGCAAATATGCACATTGAATAAAATATCAAGAGAGGAAAAATAAAATTACCTTGGTGAAAATTTGAAAAGGGTAATATTTGCTTTGGGGCTGTTCCATAATTTGAGACATCACAAACATGAAGGCACTCATGAGAGTCTCTGGAGAGGTGTTTGTGAGAAGAGAAAGGACTGTCAGAGAGGCACCAAACTACTGAAAGGAAGCAGGTGAAGATGAACACTGGCTGCTAACTGTTGGTAACCTGCCCATGACCTGAATGTGGGTTCTTGCCATGGATTTTGTGCACCAGATCAGATCTCTGATTTGAAGTCCTCCTGGTTATCTGAAGGGTCCCTTTTCCTCTCCTGAACAAGTTCATCATTACTGGGTGCTGCCAGCATCCTTCTTTTCAGTCTGAAATGGTGTCCTCTCTCACTTTTGGCAGTGGCAATCCAAACAAAGCTGGAACTTTTTTGGTAGCCAGAACAGATATGTTTTGGAGAGAAGCATAAGATTATCCTTTGTTTTCCTTCATTTAACGTCTTTAGCTAAAAGTGCTGTTGTTTCTTGTCATTGTTGAATGAAGAATTTTATCATTTGTAGGGGCAGTTTTGCTTTGGAGACAGAAAGCTGGTTTAATCAACAACTTTGGACAAAAACTTTATAGTGCAAGCTAAGTTTGAGAAATTGCTGTAAAAATTACTGAAAAAAAAAATAATCAATGTCCAAAAGTAAAAGCAGAAAAAGGAACTGTTTACTGTGCTGCAGATAATGACTGACCCTCTAATGCTGTGTTTTGTATTGAAAAGACATTTTTGTTATGAAGACACAAATAATACAAATGTTTATTTTTTTAGAAAACTAGAAATAGTAGAAAAACAATCACATCACACTGGTCTTCCATGCTTTAGAATCTATGCCATAAATACTCTAAACAAGTAGGAAATCAACATTTTATTTGCTTTACATGATACTACCCACAACAAAATGTGCCAGTTTGGGAATGTCGTTCAGAATGTCACTTGAGGGAGGAATCCTGCCAATGATAGCTGTATCAACAAACAGAAACAGTAATACATGTGCCTGTACATAGGGTAATTTGCTTTATTTCTTAAAACACTATTTCATTCTTATGGATTAATTGACAGGGCAAATATCCATTACATATAATTATTACTCGATTGTTATTAATCTGAATGTATCTTCTCAGTCTTCACCAAATACGTAAATGTCTATCACAACCTCACTGAAGGAGCTGCTAAATTGAGCCTTTGAGAATCTCAAAATAATGTTATTTTCAACTTCCCTTCTATAGCTCCTCCATTCAGTTTTCTAGTGTACTCCATCACCATCTTCCCTATTTGTAAAGCTACTGTCCTCTGCTTGACCTTCTGCTTCTATTTTGCTTCCTGCTTGCTGGTGCAGTGATTCACCACCCAGTCTAATCTCGGATTTACAACTGTGCTGATAGCCCAGAGTCAAGGAGATGAGGCAGTAAAAAGGACTGCCTGGGGAAATTAAATAAACTTGGAATTTATCCATCTTTAGAAAGTGGTGCAAAGCCCCTTAATCTCTATCAACCCAAAGAGTTTTTATGGCAATAGTTCCTCCTTCTATGCACCCTCCTACCTTTCTGTGAAAAAAACCTAAAACCAAATACAAACAAAATAAACTTACCAGAAGAAGCAGGATGCCCCCTGACATCAAGTAGAAATGGACACTCCAAGAAATAAGGGAAACTCATTAAACCCATTAAGGACTTTTGCAATTAAGAATTTGTATTACACAGAAGGTGCCCCCACAATGTGATACTATGAGATGCAAAGAAAGGAGAGGTAGGGAGAGGGAGATGCATGTACATGACACTTTAAAACAGACCCAAGGCAACTGGCAGACAGGAGAAAAATCATCAAACCTTTCTGTAAATATTCTGGGCCTGCTAAAGGTATTAGTACAAATCAGTCATACTCCCTTGAATTTAATGGCATATTATTGACAACATCTTAGTGTGAGCCCATCTGCCCCTTTTGCTGTAATTGGACGGCTAAGAAAATAAGGAGTTGTTTACTGATAAAATTAAACAAGAGCCATATTTTCCAGGAAAAGTTATATGGGAAAATGCATGAGCCATTTCCCTGTGAGGCCTAAGTCCAGTCTTTGTTTGGCCAGCAAGTGGCATCTCAGTCCTTGGTCCTGCCAGTGCTTGATGATGTTGTGATATTTTACCACAGGAAAAAGAAAGGCAAATTAGTGCCCCTTCAGAATTTCTGGTATGCACATACATACATGACACTTTTGACAAAATGCTGTACAATCTGCTTTTGGAACATCCCTAGGCTTTGCTAATAAGGCTTTGACGTCAAATGCACCTGCACAGAATTTTCTTCCCTACCACACACTTATGCTTTATATTTCCCTCATTGTTACGATGTGGCAAGAAGATACAGCATCCTCCAGAACTTTGTTTTGTTCCTCCTCCTTCTGAAATTGATATTTTGGAACTTTATTAAAAAGACGGATTTGGTTTTATTTGTTAGCTTTCTAATTTTGACTGACTGGAGTGACTTAATGATCCTGGCACCTGTGTGCATCTCCTGTTATGCTTCAGTGCACTTCAGTGATAGAAGTGCACATTAAAACTCAGTTATTTGGAGTTCCTGCGTCTTCTCTGAGCATGAAATACTACCTGTATTTATGCTCTCCCCTCTCCCACAGAGAGATAAAGAGGCTTAATCTTCTCCTGGGCTCTGCATGATCTTCTTTTATCTCCTTAGCTGTGTTCCATATAATGAAAGTGACATCACAGGGTGGCTTTTTGCCTCTTCCCAAATTACTTTCAAATTAATTAATGTCCTATGTTTAGAATGTTTAGAAGGATTTTAATTTTTACTTGGCAATTTTAGATTGCATACACACTTTTTTATCTTTTTCTTGGGATGTGTATTTTTAGATCCCTGACCTTTTGGATGTATGATTCATGCTGATTTAATTTTTTCCAGCTGGTCCATTTTCACTTAAATTGACACAGATGTTCTGAAACAAGATACTTTTGCCATTAAACCAGTCATTGCACACCTGTGCTCCCAAATTTTTATTGAAAATTAATCAATTTTCTTCTCTATTCTCTATATTTTTCCCAAAATATCTGTAGAAACCTTTCAGAACAAAAACCCAGTATAAAAAAAAGCCCAAGCTTTTTTTACACTAATGTAATGTAATGTAATGTAATGTAATGTACACTAATGCCACCTGTCACAGATCAAGGAGCAATTCCAAATCAGATAATGCTATTCAATTTATCATGCAACTTTTAAGAATCAAGCACATATTTATTAATGCAAGTAACTAGGATTTAATATTTTATGCATATATCAGACCACAAAGAGCTCTGCCAAAAATTATTCTATGTTTCCTTGGATTGTATTCTACACACATGGCTCTTAGATACACTCTCAAAAATATTAGCAAGCATATCCATCAGTAGCTGAGCATTCAAAAAGTAAATATCACAGCACGTGATTTGTCCACTGAGGTGCTGAGCTAAGCTTTCATTAGGTTTCTTTCATATGTAGAATATGGGAGGAAAGAGCATTTCCATGCTTTTACCACTGAGCATGTATCCTTTCTGCACTCTTATTTTGTCATGAGAAAAAAGTCAACCTCCAGCCCTGGTACCTTCCCTGAAATTCTCCTTTTCCCCTCCAAAACCTACAAAGCCACATAGGCTCACTCACAGCCAAATTTGACTCACCCTTAACCTTTGGAGGGGAAATTCCATACGACTTCTGTACTCAGAGAGTCATCTCTTTACTTTTATATTTTTTCCATTAAAAGGAGAATCATGGGGGGGAAAAAAAAGGAAATAAAACTGTCACAGGGCTTTGAAAATAAGGGCCTTGGGAAAAAAACATGGGGTCTCTCAGTTCAAGTACAAAGACACCATCAAACTTCCCAATCATATTACATGCAAAATATTAGGAGGAGACAAAAACAGCTGAGGAAGTTTTTCAACTTTGACTCTCAGTGCCTTTTTAGTGTAATCTGTAGCAAGCAGCAAAATCTATAAAGAAGATTCAAGTGAAATACCAGACATAAAAAGGCACGGGTAATGTTGATATAAACAGATCTTGGAAGCTGGCACTTAAATGTGCTTTAAATATTACTATTTGCAATTCTATTAACAGTATTCTATATACTAGATTTTTTTATGATGTTCTCTCAAGTGAGTGCAATGTTCTTAAAGGTTTTGTGTTTCTCATAAACTGCTCATGTCTGACATGCTTATATTTGCCTATTTCTTATTGTATGTGAACCATAAACCCAACAAGAAGATTAAAGTACAGACACCCGTTGCAGTCATGACATACATTGTGTATCTTTCTGGAGGGCAATGGTATTAAAGACTTTTATTGCAAAGAACTGCAGATGTTGAGCTCATGGGGCTGAGCCTAAATATACAAAGAACTGTTGATAATATTTTTCTAGAAAATGCTTCTAGGAATGTCTAAGGAGCTGGTTAAATAGATCAAAAGTAACCAGTAATCTCAGTACAGAGAAAATAGAAACACATTCTTCTGGGGAGCAGAATCTGCCCATCTTATTTGACTGACCACTCACAAAATATAAACAGTGAGCATTTAATATAAATCTTTTGCTAACAATCTGATTTTTTTTTCTGATTAAAAAAAAAATCAAATACTTTCAAATAATGGCCACACATGTAGAAAACAGAATTGGTTTGTACATACTTATCCACAAAAAAAAAGAACTACATCTGCAAAAATCTGTCAGGCCACATTGCTCTGTCATTCTTGTTCATGTCAATGTTCATTTCTTCCACTGATTTTCTGCTCACATTCATAGGATGAATTTCTGCTCATATTCATAGGATAACCTTCAAAATGAACAGATAATGGAAATGACCCTATTTTTTAGCAGAACAAAAGATTTAGTGGAGCAAAAGGAGTCATCTTTTGTTGCAGCAATAATACTTGCTTCTGTCTTCAACTTTGAGCTCAGTCTACTCTGCATCACAAATGGGCTTAATGCAATTAATGCTATCATATTCATGAAAAATCAAAATGGGTACTATAATGCAATAATTAAGATTAGAAGGTATATAGAAGAATATAGTCCAAACTATATTCAGAAGCTATATAGTCCAAACAGCTGCTCAAAAATGGATCCAGCATCCAAGTTAGGCCAGGTTGACATTATATCAGATTGAAATAGAAAATAGACCACAATCATGATCATCCTTTGATACTTTAAAGTTATATCAATTACTAAACAGTCTTCCAAATACCTTTTAAAACACACAAGAGAGTTTACTTGAATGATTCTTTCAGTTAGCTTTCATCACCCCTGTTAAGATCAATTTACCATTGTCCCTTCTCATAGAGGAGAGATTATATTTAATATCAGTCCCCAGCTGTTAACACTTAAAAACTCCCTAAGTTTGACTGCTGAATGTGTTCAAGAGGACTTCAAGTATAGACAAGGCCAAGCAGTGTAACAAAAGCATTGACTAATACGAGACAAGGCTTAAAAGCTTTGTGTTAACACAAGGGCAATGTCTAGGACTCAGCACTGAGCTTTCAGGCTCCATTTCTTGAAAAATCATAGAGATTTGCCAAAATTTCAGGACTAAAATAAAACTAAAATCTGGGAGTAGGATGAAAATAAAATCAAATGGAAATATTCCCAATGCAAATGTGGCATCCTAATAGTAACAGCCTGACACTGGTATCAACTGGAGGTGTATTTTGTGTATAGCTTATAAGAAAGAACTCTAGAAATTAGGGAATTACAGTAAAACACATCAGCTAATAAAGAAGTGGTGACAGCATTAGCATAAATGACCCAGGATGATTGCTGGTGAAACAGCTAACATGAAAAACTTTCTAATACAGCATTTTAAAGATGATAATACAGAAACCACTTTATATTTGCAGTGATATTCTCAGTTTATATGTATTTTATTAACTGAGAGACTTGATGCTTTGTGAATTGTAAGAGAGATTATTCTGATTTCATCAGTCAGAATCTTTGCCATAAAATCTTAGCTGGAGACTGAATTCTGCTGTGCCAGATCACTCCCAATTAATTAATCAGTAGCCTTACAATTAAGGATTCTAATTAACAGATTAGGCCACAAAGGGATTCCTGCCTTATCAGCCATTGATGCAATTGTTTGCTACACATCGAGGAAAAGGGCTCTGCAGGTTTGCTTCAGGTCCCGAGCACAGATGGACAGGAGGAGGCAACCCAGTTTGACACTGAATGCATTCTCCTCCCTGCAGTGCCTCCGAGGTAGAGTGATAACTACTCCTGGGAGAATTCCAGTGCAGCAGGGGGGCTTTCCTGAAGCAGCTGGAAGGCAGCAATAGTCTTCCCTAGCTGCTGTCAGGCTGGGACAGCAACACTTTACTGATTTCTATTGCTTAATTGCAAATTGATGAAAAGCAGCCTGGGTGACTGGTGTTTGTGATAGCATTTAGCTCTTAGAAGAGGACTTAGGGTAGGATGACAAGCTTCTCCTTCACCTGAAGTTTCAAAGGTTGTTTCACCAGAATGAATGAGACAGCAAAGCTGAGTCATGCATCTTTAACTCTTTAGTGTTAAGAGTAGACAAAATGTTTGCATGTTTATAATGAGCAAAAAAACCCTAACCAACCAACCAAACAAACAAAAAACACACAAAAAACAAGACACCAAAAAACAAAAACCAAAACAACCCAAAACAAACCCCACAAACTAAAAGTACAAGAGTTTCCAGCGGCTGAAAATAAAATATCAGCATTTCTCACAAACGTGGTTTAGTGATTTGAATCTGGGCAAGGATCAGAAATGCTCAGTTAAGGATCTCATTCCCATTACAGCTTTGTCTCACTGCATTCCATGTGAGAAGGTTTAGATGCTATAATTCTTGGATTAAAGCAAAACGAGTAAGGATAGTAACAACAGAGGAAGATAAGTACAGAATTGTCTGTTTTCGGAGCAAGTGAAGGAATTTATGTCTGGAAAAAAATTGATTTCTGTTTCTCATGCTCATTTTTGTGTCTTCCATTTCAATTCTGTTTGTGGTCACATTGAAATAAAAACCCTTGATAACAAAAATTTCAAAACTATTTGAAAAAGAAAGGTATTGAATTTTGTGTCTTGAGTTTTCAGTCCTACTTGGGATCTTTTCCTTCTCTTTTCAACTACTTTGCTATATAGCTGCTGAAATTCAACTATGTATTTTTAACATTGAAATAGTCAAATGAACTTCCAGAGGTAGCGGAGAATTAATGGCAAATGTGCTTACATCACAGTGTATTTAATAATAATTTTAAGGGCTCAACTTTCCCTAGTTTTCTGTGGGTAGTCAGCAAGAAGTGTTTCCATTTTCTTAAATTTACACAGCAACTTGCTCCCTTCATAGTGTAAGTGGACTCGGTGTATACAGCAACACCCAAAAGACTGGTGTGGAGTTGCAGGCCAAGAATCACTCCACACACAGATCATTAGCACAAGAATCCACTGAGGGCTATTAAATATGAATAGAAAACTGTTACTCATAACTCAGGAACCTTCTCAGCAACACACAGCTACAGGATGAGAAAACTGTCCACAGAAATACCACTATGGGCTTGCCATGTTCTTTTGGTGCTGCCACGGGATGTTGAAGTAGACAGACCTTTAATATAGAAATGGATAATCATAACATTTTCTTACCTCAACTGCAATGAATGACACAGACAGTGGTGAAAAGTGTTCAACTAGTGAAATATTAAAATCACAGGAGTACATGGATCACAAGTTATGTCTGTAGTCCCTTGTTATCCACATAAATCCACAATAAAGACCAAAATGGAAAATCAGACCAAGATCCAAAATGAAGTTTTGCAACTATAAATAGAATGGAACTAAACAAACCTTTTATTATTAAAGAGATAGAATATGTGAGATCTCTAAATCCAGACAGTTGTTTTGCCTCTGAGGATGTTTTAAAGAATGATGTATTCCTTCCTTCCAATCCCTGTGTGTATTTCTAAAGAAGGCCATTCTGCAAAGAAATACAAGTTATGAATACACTGTCTTGTGTGACAGGTGGACAGAAAGTCAATTAATAAAAATTCACCTTTAAGATTTGAGAAGCACTATTATGCATGTGTGTATCTGTGTTTCAGTAATGAAAGAGTTGTAAAGTGTGTTCAGGGACTTGATTTTTAAAACAAAATACAAGTTAAAAAACTTGTGAATTTGGAAAGGCAGCAGCATCTAACCAAATGGGTCTGATTAATCCTACAAAGGCATGAGTTCTTTAATCTCTCTGAAGTTCATTTTCTGGGAGAAAAGCCAAGCTTAATAATAAAAAAAGGAAGAACATTGCTGGTTGAAAGACCTAAAACCCTTCATGGAAGAAGAGGGCAACAGTGGAAACACCTGTCTGTAATGGTAAGTGATCTGTTCTTAAACTCACATGATCTGAGTAATACGCTCTGACATCCCGTGGTGTAGGGGCAAATACCTAAATTTGCCAAAAGGCAGTAAGACTTTGGCAGATTTGGACTTTCTAGACCTTGCTGATTAGTAGAAACAGTGTTATTATTTAATACAGGTAAAGTTCTGGTGCATCAGCTGCACCTTGTCATGTGGAGGAAAAGCAGTTCTGGTCCATTATTTCAGTTCAGAACAAAAAACACTGAAGCAATTATGACTTGCATAAACTTGGTTTCTCTGTGGACCCTAGCCAATTACCAGTAAGGTGATAGCAGCGAAAATGTACTTGAATATTCCTTTAATTACAGGTTAGTTGGGAAATTTATTAAATAACTCCTCCATTTTGTTTTATGTGCTAACCAGCTCCAAAAATGTTTGGTTTTATAAGAAAGTATTTTCTAAATCTCTCAGAAAAGTTACTTAGAGGCCTCCTCTAGTAACCAGGCTCTCTGGTCTCTGGGGGTAACTTGGGAGACACTCTGTTGCCACAGCTAATGAAAAAAGGAATGTTTCCCTAGCCCCTGGCTATGTTTTTATAGCAATTGTAAACTTAAGTGGTCCTTTTCATGTGCAGGACCAAGATTTTACAATTTAGTTTCTTTCTCAATCTGATTACCATCTCTAACTTAGAAAAGCATTAGGCTGTGTTCAAAGACTTTATCCCAGATGCTGACAGAATGTCTACCTAGGCAATTACTAAAAAAATTAAGGACAGCAGGGTCCATGTAATTTAGACTTGATTATCCTCAGCCTAAGACAGCCAAAACCTGCAGCCTTTGAACTGCATGTATATTCCACCAGTCCTCCTTAACAGGCTGTACATTTCATCACCACCTCCTTATAACTTTAGAGATCGTGAACATCACAAGAACCTTTTGCACATCATTGTATCTTTTCTCACACCATGAAAAGACAGGAAAAAGAATCTGGATATCTGAAACCTGGTTTCGAAATACACATCTCAACCCTTCAAAAATATATTCTAGCTTGGCTAATCTTTCTAATTGAGAGATGCTAAGTAATAAAGGATGTGGGAGAAAAATTAAATTAAAAGGGACTTAAGTACTAAATCTAACACACTTGGATGATTCCCAAAGGAACATATTACGTTTTTTGTCCCATGTGAAAGGAAGTCAAAGTTAATTATAGAACACAGCACTGGGCAAGCAAATAAATCAAGCTTTGCACTGCTGAATTCTCACATCTGCAAATTAACAGCTTTGGGTCTGTAAGTGTAGACTCTTCTGTTACAACTAAATTATATCAAATGTAATAGTTGTTTATCTTAGGATAAGAAGATGCAATAATAATAATAATAAAAAAATCAATTTCACAAGAATTCATAGCCAAGGGAGTAAATCACCACCCACAGAAGTGTGTATTAGAATGAGAGCAGTAGCTCAATATGTAACACTGCAAATGTCCACTCCCAGTATCTGTGCAAAACCAGCGCATACAGCACGATACAGCAGCATAGCAGTGCTGCAAGTATAATTTCTGTTACAGAGGCTGGTGTATGCATTGTATCCTGTATCTTATATCTGTAAATGTGATGGGCATTTGATAACCTATAGACATAGGAATCTTACAAAAAATAATATACAACTATTCACATGATTATGTGTGTGTGTGTGTGTGTGTGTGTATGAGACAGCAAAAGAAAGGCAGAGGGAAAAACATGCAAATAATCTTCCGAAGAGAAACTTCTCCAGAAGATAACACTAAAATTTCCATGACCAGAAAGAAGCGATGACAAAAGCCTACAGACCCAATGCACACCCAAGAACCTTTGCATAGAAGTGGTTCAGTCACTTCCACATGTGCAAGCCAGGCTGATTGAACATTCACTCTGAAAGATTAGTTTCAACAATCACAGTGATCAGTAGCTTGTACGGTTCATCCACCTGGAAAAATGGGTGTCACACCAATTTTTTTTTCTGCTGGCCAGCAGTAAGCATGTTTAGGCAGAAATGAAAAAACCCACTACAACAACAAAGAAACATCCAATCTCTGTGGAGAGTGTTTCTGAGGCTAAGTACTGTATTATACAGTTTACATTTAAATGTTCATTACAGATCTCTGGTGCAAGTTTCATTTTCTCTTATTTAAAATGCAGGTACTATTTACTTGCTGCTACTTCACTTGGGGGTTTGTAAAAATCACTCATTAATGGCAACACTTTGAACAAGTGAAATCCTCTATAATGACACCAGCACTATTAGTATGGGGAGAGAAAGGCACCACCTGAAAATAAAATCGGGACCAGTTTTTCTTTCCCCACTTTGAAGACTGGGAGCTCACATCTAATTTGCACTCTGTTTTATTGTTTAGCTTTGTTTCTGTCTACTTGACTATTATCTCTCCAGATCAAGTAGGGTAGCAGCATAACTTTCAGGGAGGATTCTCATTACAAGGCATTGCAAGATTATTCCAGCTTTATTCAAACTAATGCATTTAGCCCAAATTCGAAAAAAAAAAAAAACCACAACCACCCCATTCTTGCACTTGCAATCGTACTCAGGAGCTTTACTCCATTGATTTGGGAAGTACCTTTCTGGATTTAAGTACCTTTCTGGATTTTTCTTTTTCCTATGTGTTTCATTTGACTACAGCACAGAGTAGCTTTCTCTAGACAGCCAGCTTCTCTTTTAGCAGAGGTCAGCTGTAAATACATATGTAGTGTTATCAACAGGATTTGTACAACACACAGGGAAGTCTCCGCAGCCCAGATTCCATCAGTGTTTTTACCCGTATTAGGTAAGATTAAAGCCAGCTATGATAGCATGCAGAGGAGGTGCTGAATTGTGCAAGGGCATCGCTTGACTCCTTTGTGGAGGCTCACTTAGCACCTTTCTGTTTCACTTAACAACTTCACTGTGCTAAATCTAGACCTGGCTAAAACCATTCATTACACAGCACTAAGGCACAGATAAAAGACAGCAGCTCAATGCCAGGAGAGTGTTCTCACTGGGATAATGCAGCAGTAAAGAATCAGAAAAACCCTCAGCATTGCTCCTTCACAAATCATTACAGTCCTGCTGCTAATACAAGTGGTGCAGAATTAGGCCACCAGTGAACATTTCGAGTGAATAGCACACTGTGAGTATCCACCGAATATCTTGAACATATAGGAAAGCCACTGCCTGCTTTGGCACTGAATCCAGTTTGCTTAAGCATGTATAATGGACACTGTATTGCTGGAGATTTTTCCCTTTTTTTTTTTTTTTTTCCTTCTTCTCCGATGAGCTGAATGCTACCTGGATTGCATCACAAAGATGACAAAAACCAGGATTTTATAAAAGGGCATTCTTTCAGTAGCAGGTCACACAAATTAGAACAAGAAGAATATAAGCTGGTTTTGTATATTCCCATTGATTTCCAAGGATCCCTTTGTAATTTCAAGGAGAAAATGAGAAACAAAACTAAGAAGGTAATCCTAGAGAAAATCCCACTAGATCAATACTAGGTACTCCTGTGCAGTAAGCCATCAGCATCTGTCAGTGGGAAGTGAACTGTGCTTCTTATTATCAGTGGCTGAGCTGCATGCAGAAATTATCTGCTTCCTTAGATGATCTGGATATCCAGTTGATATATTTAACGTGAATTATGAGGTAAATAGCTGTCTGTTTGAAAAAAAAAAAAAACAGAAGAAAAAAAGAGGCAACAATCACATCTAAGAAAGACACTGCACAATCCATTTATCAATTTGCTGTAATGTAAATGGGTCTCACATCATTAGCAAAAAGAGTTTTTATGAAACATTTCAACTTTGAAACACTGCATAAAAAGATCAGCATGTGATCACTCTCTTATCTGGTTTCCATTATTCATCTGCACATTAAAAAAATGTTTTGATACAAGACAAAATGCAGTTCCCAGCTGTATTTTGTCATGAAATGGCTTTCATAGCTCACAGCTCTATTATCAGGAAAATATTCTCAGCAGCTGGGTAAATACATTTTGCTTTGTTGATGCTGACTGTTAATTTTGCATCTAAAGCTTGCCAATGTTATAGAACTATAAAGCTTCAGAAAATGCCATTGATGGGAAGTGCAGTTGCTGTGCTATGGATAACTCATAGACTTTAGACGAAAAGGATCATGCTGGTTCCTCTCATGAAGCATTCCTGTCTTCAACATAGACAGTCAGTGACCAAGAAGACAGGTAGGCCCTCAGGTGCTCAGGTAGATTTTGTCGTATAAACACGTGTGCACACACACATGGGCTGCTTCTGAGGTTACAAGCAATTTTTAAACACCTTGATTTAAATAGTAAGTTTTAACTTCAGGAAAGGGTTGCCCAGAGAAGTTGTGGATGCCCCATGCTCAGAAGTGTTCAAGGATGGGTGGGATGGGGCTTTGAGTTGCCTGGTCTAGTGGAAGACGTCCTTGCCCACAGACAGGGTGATGGAACGAGATGATCTTCCACGTCCCTTCCAATCCAAACCATTCTGGGATTCTGCATCAGCCACTGTCCCTTTGAAGTTTCAAGCATTGGTACTACGAAAGAAATTAAACACGTGATGAAAATTCATGTTACAAATGATCTTCCAGAATCGGTTTTAAAATAAAAATTTCAAGTATTAAATTTTTTCTGCAGTGCTTCAGTGGCTGGGTTTGTACCTAGAAATATCTGCATGCACCTCAGACATTTAGAACATATCGCAATGGCACGAGGTATTGGTGGCAAGGGATACCAGCACTATGGCTGAGTTTAGTTCAGGAATGGAAACAGCACAGCTGTTAGTGTGATCCTACAGCCCTGAAGCGGAACAGCTCTCCTTCCCACTTCCCCAAACAGCCTGCGTGGACCTATGTAACTGAAAACAATTTCACACTATGTGTGCACAAAATGTACTTAAGAGGAAGCACCATTCCTGAAGAGTACAGTCATAAATACTCTGACACAAAAGCTCAGTTACTCCTTTTCACCGCTCTGCACTGTCTCCTCCTCACCATGTCCAGCCCAGCTGCTTTCTGCTCTAGGATGATGCCTCTTTCTCTCTGACTCCCTCCTGCACTACACAAGAGTTCCTCTTGACACTCAGAACCTCTCTCACCCTTCTCATGTTTCTGGTAGGCCCATTAGCTTTTGTTTAGGGTTTTCCTCTGACAAAACAGGCTGAAGTGCCCTGGCACAGAGAACCAGTCTTAGGGTAGCTTTAGATAATCCCCTAAACTGGCAACTAATCAATTAGAAAAGAAATAGGAAATGGAAAGAAAGATCACACAAAGCCCAGATTCGGGTTGATGACATTTGCTGTTACACTGAAGCCAAGTCATCTCAGCAGCTGCAAAATTTCAAGCAGGGGCTATAAACTAAGTCACAAGACGGAAGGAAGGAAACATGGAGAACAAGAAAAGATGAACTGTTAAGCTTCCTTTGCAAATACAGAGTTTGCTTTAATGTTCCAGATTACTAACTTGGATTATTTGTTTCCAAGTGCTGGGATTAATCAACGCTTTCCATTCGCAAGTCTGAGTGAAATGTTCTTTCCATAGCCCTTGCAGAGATCACATAAGAGTACACAGAAATATTAATAATGGGAAAGTCAATATAATCTTTAATCCACAATAAAAATATCCTAATGTACCATGGTCTCTATAGGAACTGCACAAAATCTGGAGCTTGTATTTCGCAGGTTTCTCTGGTGTTACCAGTGTGGAGCTCAATCTGCAGCCCTGGCCCTGAGCAGTGGACACCTTGGATGGCCTAGAAAGGGCGAAAGGGTATGTAAGTGTGCTCCCTTCCCACCACTCTCTTTAAAGGAGCACCTGAGTACAGTGAATCTGAAGATAAGGAAACCAGGGCTCCCATCTATGAGATAATAGTGACCTACCCATTTATGAGCTAAAGAAAAAGCAGAAAATGCCCAACTAGATGCCACACTTGTCTATATATTTTTTCAGGTGTGGGCCTGAAGTTATAGCTTTTTTTGCTATGTTATCTTAGAATTTTACCTTGTCTCCAGTGTAAGCTGAAAAGAAAATGCTCTCCAACAGCTGTTTTACTAAAAAAAGAGAACCACAAAGGACAGCTGTTAGCAAATGCCTGAACCTTTTATCAAGCACTGAAATACCTCTGATGCTCTTGAGATTCTTTTGCTGTCCTCTGCCTCACTGCCTCTAATGGGTACAAGTCATCATGTGATGTCTGAATTTTCTTCACTGGTTAAGAGTATAAGTTAGGGCAAAACAGGCATGATAGAAATCCTCCACAGTTACACCACCACAGAATTTTTGCATGCCTTTTTGTCAGTAGCACAGCTTCTGAGTCTTCTCTCTACATATACAAAATGGGAATAATAATTCTGTCTCAGCAGTCTAACAGGGAAAGCTGATAACTCCCTTCAAGACAAGGAAGTGCTGAGATATGGAAGGTGTACTGATACACAAATCAATACATTCAAAAGATATAAAAAGATAATATCTTACATGATCAGTTATAAACCTAAAAAGATTAAGTGATCCATTCAGTGTGTTTCCAAAGGGCCTTTATTTTGCTACACTGGAGTAAAGCAATAATTAATCTTTACTTGCTGAAGCTACTTGCACTGTAAAGCTCTATCTTCACTAGGATAATGGTGGAAAAAGACCCAGCAGCTTTATTCTCCTTTAAATCTTCCTGTCATGGTGCAACTAGAATAGCTCCAAAAATTAAAAAGAGACAAGGGAGGAATATAGATGTAAAGAGCAGAAGAAGCCATTTTTATTGTCAATGAGAATTAGGCAGCCAATCTTTCTAACCACAAAGCAATTTAACTTGGCCTTTTACTGGATCCATTTTCTCTGATTAATTTTTATGATGTCAGACTTTTCTTCCCTTGGGGCTGGAAGTTTGCAGGACATTATGCAAGTCTTTAACTCAAAGTCCTGTCTCTGGCTCTCTGATGATCCTTCAGGTGCCAGCAGCTTGGAGCCCTGACATTTCTCAAAAGTGCAGGTGATAATCTGACAAGCATGGTTCCTCTCTCTGTGAAATGTGACACAGCATTAAAGTGAGTTACTGCTCAGCACTTAACAGCTGTTGGCTTCTCCTGACAGTATTAATACAACATTAGACATAGAGACATTTCAAGAGTGAGAGATATTTTTGAGCAATTGCAGGTCTGCAAGGTTTCTCTCAAAGGTGTTTGTTTAACTGGAGCTCACAGCTGCAAGACTTAAAAAGAATGTATCCATATACAAGCAACAGCAGTAGCTTGAGTCATTTGCACACAAAATGATTCCACTTGACGTGAAAAGGTTTGCATTTTCTGACTCCCCTTACAGGAAGTCTAATCTGCTGCCACCAACACAAACAAGCTTTGTCTGTTTGAAAAGTTCATTGCCTTGTTACTATGACCAACCACAACACCGAGACAGCTGTATCATTCCTCTGTGTTCCAATGCTTTTCCTTAGAATCACATCAAGTACTATTTACAAAAAAAGACCGCTTAAAAAAATAAAGCCTAAAATAACTTTAAAAAGTCAAGGATTTTTTTTTCTACATCTACCTCCATCTGCTACTTCTAAGTCTAATGCTCAGGAATAAATTAACCAGTCCAGAACACATGTATTCACAAACTGCCATGTAAGTGATGTAGTTGCAAAATTATTCATCCTAAAGTCATTTAGTAAATTTTTTTCTCCATTTTTGCAGTCTGTTCCTTCAATGTCTATGTTTTTGTATGTATTAATTTTATCCAATTCAACTTTCCTGGCTGAATGCCTGAGAACAACAATCTACTAAGTCAAGGTTGCATACCTTCTTACCCTGACAGCATCTTCTCTATCTACTTACAAGTCAGGTCAAGATGTAAAAGTGAGAGGTTGAATTTGATGACAATGGGCATTTCCATCTGATGCTCAAAGTTGATTATATTTCTGGTTTTATTTCAAGACAAGCAGAAGAAGAACAGTATATTTTGGCAAACAGGCATAGCCCTGCAAAACATGGCACATTGTAATAGACTATTTCATCTGAACTGGGAGGAAAATACAAGAATAATAATTTGTAATATTTGTACTTGTCTGTGATGGTGACTCCTAGATAGAAGGGCTCTTTGTTGTTTAGAATTGAAGCTTCTTGTTACTCTGCTAAAAAAATACATGTGCACTGGGAGGAAAATACAAGAATAATAATTTGTAATATTTGTACTTAAGATTGTCTGTGATGGTGACCCCTAGATAGAAGGGCTCTTCATTGTTTAGAATTGAAGGTACTTGTTACTTTGCTAAAAAAATACATGTGGAAGGGCCAACAGCCAGATGCACTTATAGATGACATGTAATTCCCACTGGTGTCAAGAACAGGAATAGTCAATTATGAGCTGAGACGCTGGCAACCAACACAAAAATCACGTTCTACAGGAATGTACACCAACTCAGAGATTTTGTCATGGCATTAAATTTCCTTTCAAGTGTAACTTTTGACTTTGGGAAGGAAAACCTAAGCAAGCAGAACAACATTTCCCTCCAGTAAGGGGTTTTATATATTTTGACTTGATCTATGTGTCATGTCTTCAGAAGGAATCCCAAAACCCGTCTTACAAACTCTAGACATATTGACAAAATAAACCACTTAAGGAAGTTGTTTATATGCATATAAGCTAGCCATCCAAAAATCTCATCATACTTGACTGCTTTCTGAATTTAACATCATTCCTGCAGATGGTAATCACATTGCATCGTGATGCTTGTTTTAAAAAGTGTTTTTTTCTAAGGCTCTGGGCACGGTGGAGACTCAAACACATTTGGTCAGGGGAATAAAATGTTACCTCTAAGTTTATTTTATCCAAATTAATATAATTGCTGGGATCATTTACAGCCTTATTCTCTATACTCCATATCTAATCAACAGAAAAAGTTTTACAGTTTACATTTGTGACATATTAGTTACTAATTAAAAACCAGATGTTAATGCTCATTTTCATACCATAAAATCTTCTGGTTTTTGTCCTCAATAAACCTCTGTATTTGGGGTTTTTGGTTTTTGGTTGGTCAGGGCTTGTGTTTTGTTTGTTTGTGGGTTTTTATTGTTTTTGTTATTGTGCATGGGGTTTTTTAAGTAAGTCTCTTATACCCAGAGCACTAGATTCATATTTAGGCTTAAGGCCCATCCACCTCAGTGGGTCTCAATGGGATTTTTGCCTCAGGTATGACTAGAAGATGCAGACCTGATGTTCATGTGTTTTGACAAAAACATCTTCACACATTTTGAGTTCTTCAGTGCTGACAGTATTGATATTTTTTTCCTGCATCCAACCAACTCAGTGCATTGAATATTTAATAATACAGGTGATATGAGGACTCGTTGTCTGACTCATGTAAATAACACAGTAATTTAAACCAAATCTTCCTTTTCTACAGTGTATGCAATGCTAAATTAATATACTCTCTCTCAAAAAATCCCATAAACATTGCCAGTAATATAAAAGAAACTAGAATAAACTGGACATTTGGGGAAAAAGAACCAATTGTTCAATTGTAGAATATTTTGCTGCCACCTTTTGGAATTTAATAAAATGTGCATCTCAGTAGTTTGTAACAGGGATATATAATTTAGCCCTCAACAGCAATCACTAACTTCATTAGAGAAAGAATATATGCATTTCTTCTTTCTTCCTTTTAAAAACTATGTTGAGTTTCACCTTTCACCTTCACAGAGAGATGGAACAGCACAGATTCAAATTTAACATTTTCACATGTGAAGAACACATAGCAAAAAAATGTGTGCATCAAGCATAACTCTCAACAAATGCCATGATCAGTCAGCAGATCAAGCATTATTTAGCCATAAATATAGGTAAACAAAGAAAGCAGCTGCTTACAGATGATACGTAAATATCAATTAATCACTGGCAAATAATCGTTAGTTTAAATCCAAGGTTACTTGTTAGAACTCAGGGCCTCTTTCCCCCAGGTGCATTGTGACCTTTGCAAAACTGCATTGCTTTTAAAATATAATTCTATATAAATAAACAAGAGGAAAACAAGTCCTAAGGCTCTGGGCTCTGTCCCACATATCCACTCCCTGTTACTGTCAGAGAGATTTTCTTCTGCACAACTTACAAAAATGCAATGCATTTTGGGGAACGTTAATATAAATAAATGTAACACCAGTGTAGAGAGCATGTCAGAAGTTCTTTGTTATCACTAAGACAACTGGAGCACTAGTCTTATTTTAGAAAGGTGAGATCAGAAGCATTTTCAACAGGAAGAAGAACAGAAATGCCTGTACCTGTAAATAGTCCTGAAGAGGACAGCTTTCCTTTGATGCATGGGATTGGTGTTCCCAGAGCACCCCTGGATTCAGGTGCCTTCATCGTGGCCCACACAGGGGACAGATTAATGACCTCCAGGACACCAGATGACCTCTAGGACACCTCTAGGACACTTCTAGGTGCCTCTGCAGGAACGTGTGCTGCTTGGCAAGGTGTCTGGTCACTGGGGGGGCTGGTGCTCGCCAGGTGGATCGCACAACCACTCTTTGGGGAAATAAAAATTGGAGTATTAGGATGTGTAAGCACCAGGTGATTTATTTCTATGCTACTGTAATTTATCCATGCCTAAAATCTGATTTAAACTAACAGGTGCTATGAGATCCGTATTGCAGAAAGCACTAAAATGAGTATGTGTCTTTCGGAAAGTGCTCACATCCCAAGTAGGAAGGTTTTCGACAATTACCTGATTGCAGGAGTGGGGCTGACGAACGTGTGTCAGCCCTGGTACGAGTGTCATGGATGTATGGATGCGCTCCTTGTGGGAACGGGGTTATTTGCAGGATTAGGGACATCGATAATGAATCCTAGCAGAGTAAGGCATCGGTAATAAATCCTGGCAGCGAGGCTTAGGCCCGGCTGAGGAAGTGGCGCTGCCGCGACGTGAGGCGATTCCCGACTCACGAAGGCGATCGCCAGCGCGGCCGTTGCCGGGAGACCGGCCGGGTTCGGCCCGCGGCTCTTGCCCGGAGCTCCTTCCCAGGGCTCTCCGCCGGGGATTTTTCCCGAGGCTCTTTGCCAGGGCTCTCGGAGGACTCGGCGGTGGCCGCGGTCGCTGCGAGGCGGCAGCGAGACACCTCCGCCATGGCGGGCGGAGGCACTGCCGACTGCGGGCTGCAGGTGAGCGGCGGCGGCCGGGGCAGGGCAGGAGCAGGGGCAGGGGAAAGGCGACGCTGGGGAACGGGGCCTGTGAGCATTGGGAATACGTTAATTCGCAGTTACAGGCAGCACATGCACAAAAATCGGCGTTGCTCAGGAAATGGAAGCGGGCAAGCAGGCTGCCCGCGGTGAGGACACCGATGGAGCTGTGCCCCGTGCGAGGCTGGGAGCAGCCCGGCTGCCCCGGCCCTGACAGCCGGGCTGGAGGAGCAGCCCCGCCACCAGCAGGAGCCTCGGGAGGCGCCTGACGAGCCACTGCTCCTCGTATTTTGTGGGTCAGGGTCCGCAGTCCGGAGATACTGGTGCATTTCTGTGTTTACAAACACATCTGATGTGTTTACAGTCTGTAATTAAGGCCAGAGCCCCTCAGAATCATGTAAATGTATTGTGTCCGTGATGACCTGCAGCAGAGTTCAAAATATGTGAAGTTCTTCTATTGGTTTGGACCTGCCACCTGCTTCAGGTCCTGTCGTGTGGCACCTGCTGTCATAGACCCTCCTCTTGTGCTCTTCCCGATCAAAACATACAAAAGAGGCGGAGTGTCACATGATGATGCTTCCTAAGTGCCCAAAAATGGAAAAGGGATTTGCAAGATATGTTTCTTATGAAGAAGAAATATAAATAAATACATGGAGGTTTGGAGACTTTGTATTTGATGCAGATATGTTAGGGGAATTGAGATAGAATGGATACACTATGCTTCAGTATAATTGTCAATTAAATGGGCTTATCTCTGTTGTTCAGTTTTACTTACGTATATGTGGGAGGGGAGAATTAGTGCTGAACTTGAACAAGTGAATCGTCCCTTTTGTGTAAAAATTATTTGTGATGCCATTTCAGGATGAGCTACAGGAAGCAATTTCTGATTATGCAACAAGCAAGGAAAAAGATGAATATCCAGATGACTTTGAAAGTGATGAAGATGGCATGTTAAACGGTAAAACAAAATTAAATATTTTTCCTTGTGTTCTTCCTTTCGTAACTCATTACTAGATCCTAGACAATCTTTATGTGTCAGTATGATTTAGTGTTCCAAGATTTCATTTTTTAGCAACTTCTAAAGCATTGTCCTCCTCTGCCAAGTTAGCAGCAGAATTCCCAATGAAATCAGTGGAGGTGCCAGCATGCTATACCACAGAGTCTATACTGGTCCCTACCATTGTGGTCCCCAGTTCTCCTCCCTAGCCGTCTTGTTTACTTGGCACCTGGATGAGACAGTAGTGCACAGTACTGTAAATGAAAGTGGGCATGGGTAGAGAGAAAGGCAGGGTTTTTTTCTTACTGGTTTCCCAGTCTGAACAGTTGGTGAATAAGGGCTGCAGGACAGACTTCCCTGGCAGACTACATAAACCAGAAATAAGTTTGATCTGACTGCCTTCTTGGAGCAGGATGTAATTGATGTTTGCTAATGTTTATGCTTAGTCTAACAAGATAGGCCAAATGACTCTTCCTGCTGGTATGGCACTAAATGTTAAGGGAAGTAGGAATATTGAATGCAATAATGTATTTTTAAAAGGACTTTCTCTGTGGCCTGTTTTTCATTCTCATCTGAAACATCTTTTAACAGCTTGTAGGATGCTTTGATTTCCCTTTGTAGACAAGCATTAGGAGAAAAAGCTCTCTAGCAATAAATGCATTACGCTACTACCATGACATTGTTTTGTCACCTTGCTCAAGCATTTGAGCTCCAAAATTAGGTCAATTAGCAATAACAGGCTAGAGGAATAAATATTTTTGGTAAACGTTTTGGTGAACCTTGGCATTGTAGAAGATACTTCCTTTGAGTATCTTCTGGAAGACTTTAAATGGGGCAGAAGTGAAGAGAAAGGAAGGGAAGATGTGTTCTAATACCAAACATGCTCAGCTTTGTTGTTGATGACTTGCTTCCACTTTCTATAGCTTTGAGACTTTTTTTCAGAAGGACTTTAAATTGCATGGCAGAAAATGATTAATGAGTGAATATTTTTCTTTGGATTGGGTCCATGAAAATAGATGACAGGAAAGGAAGTAGAATAAGGCTGTAGTTTGGCGGCTTTGGAGAGATCAGAGGCACAGAAAGAGAAATGCTCAGAAACTTAAATCGGGAAGGTGGTACATGAAAAAATATTGTTAAGTTATAGAAGATACAGGTTCTGTGTTGCATTTTTTCCCACTTGTATCAAATAAGCAAATAAAAGTTGGTAATGTGCTCTTTGCAGGTATTGGGAAAGAAGTTGCTGAAAGTAATTCAGGTTCTACAAGCACTGGGAGATCTGTTGCTGGGAGTCCTCTCTTGAATGATGATGCTTTACAAAAGGCAGTAGATTTGGAAAAAGAAGATGCTGATGACTTGAGTTTATCCTTTCATGAAAAGAAGCTTCAGCAAATAATGGTTTTAGAAGGTGAGCACATAGAGAATCACAGAAAAGATGGCGAAGAAGGATGTTTGGAAGGTCAAAATGAGGATAATGACAGAAAAAATAATGAAGAAATACTGCAGAATAATAGTGAAAGTAATTACTTGCCTATTAACAAACTACATTAAAAAAATCAAAAGGAAAACCAACGAAAAGCAATGTCTCAGATGCATAAAAAAGGAAATGTGAAGGTGAAAAGAAAGTATTTTAATGTTGTTGCTGCTTAGCCATTTTACAGTATTTTGAAGTGTTTTAATTTGGGTTATTTCTGTGTTAATAATCATGTGCTTTAGCTCACAGCCAAAGCTTCTAAAGATACACAAACTCTGTATGCCAGGGCGTAAACTGAATCAGTGTGGGCCAAAAGCAGGAGGTTCCTGTTTGCCTTTTCCTTTCAGAAGATGAAAAACAGCTGTTTAGGTCCCTGAAGTCCAGCCCTCCATTAGTGTATGTGCATGGAAGGCCATGGGGGTTGCCAAGATGCCTCCTCAGTGTGTGCATGGCACAGAAAGCTGTATTCACATAGTATGCACTGACACAGTTTGGATGTATAGTCAAACACATAACCCCCCCAAACTTGAATGCTTCAGTGTAAGAATAGCTAATTCATTTTTAATATGCAATGCAGAATTTGAAATTCTGCTAATCAGCTATATGTGTCAAAAGACTTACTATTTTTTATGGAATTCTTAATATGAGAGGAGTTGTCCTGTTTGATGTTGAGATAAGTTTATGGCTGGTCATTACCTGTGCTGGGTGATTGCATCTTTGAAATTGGTAGAGCATGGTTAAAGGTATCAGCTTCATTTTTCCTTTCCACATGGTGGCACCAAAGTGCCACCAAAGGTATTTGAATGTGCAGACACCTTCCTGGCTGGTGTGCCTGTGTAGTTTTAGACTGGCAGAAAAGAAGCTGAAATACTCAATTTCTTCATGTGAATCAAAGTAGTGCAGTGACACACTGCAATATTGGTTAAAATTCAGTAAACTCAGAATTCTTGTCACCTTGAACATACCTTTATCACTGTAAATTTAGGGTAAATTTCTTTGATTATGGGCATTGGTGTTCCTCTTTTCAAATAATTTGGAGTTAATTTGTCATCCAAAAAATCTATTTTTCTAAAGAATCCCTTGAGAAATTTGTAAATTATTTGTGATTTGGTTTTACTCAGGCATTTTTTGGTTTCTGTCTGAGTTGTTTTACAAATTTAGATCTCTGCATTACTGGCAGTTGAAATCTGATGAAAATGGTTCTTAAGTCTTATTAGTAATGTGTTTCATAAACGTATTCACTGTTTAGGCATACATTGAGATTGAGGTGATCTCTTTAAATCCTCACTGTGGAATTTTTCATTTATTCCCTCATGTGTCCCACCCCCCTGAAGAGCCCTCCACAATGAAAGCAGTATTTGTTACCCAGAGGGTTAACTGGCATACTTCATTAGAAATCTGCCAGATGTCAGAAGAGCTCTTGCTGTGACTGCAATGACTCTTGCTTTTCGTTTCTGCACTAGAGCCATGTAAGGCAGATGGAAAGTTTTCCCTTTGTCTTGCTCTTACCTTCTCTAACATTAGTTCAAGCTTCAGCTGCTACTCCAGTCTTACATGAAAATAGAAGTGAATATTGCTCTTATTTGTATATAGTTCTTAGAAAGAGGCATACAGAAAGTACGTTATACTATATAAAATTTAGTAACAACTTTCATAGATGGGTGGTTTTTCTAGAACTACATTTTGTACAGAAAAAACAATACTCAAAAACAATGAAGTTCTTGTTAATCTGTCCTCTCAATCTTTTTTCTCCCTTTAGATCAAGATCAGAAGACTGTCAGTGACTTGAAACTGAAGGACAATGGTAGGAAATCCCCTTCTGTTGACAGTTCAGATGGAATGATGAAAATAACAGAAGAGCAAAAAATAGCTGATACAATGCAGGAGGTGTCAGTGAATGATCAGTCTGAGCATGGGGAGGCAAAAAACACATCCAAGAACTCTGTCAAGGTATTGCTCGTACACAGTATACCGTTGTTTGGAACAATGTCCTAGAAACACAATGGAGAGTTTTGTAAAGTTTCTGTTGGAATCTTAAGTGTGTAGAACACTGTGTGTATAGCTGACAACTTATATCTGGCTTAGAGCTGAGGCTCTTATAAATTCTGTATAGCTTTATGAAAGATGTAAGGAATACCTTTTCCACAAATTATTGAAGTCAGATAAAGGTATTGAAATGTGTTTTTCAGCCGTAAGAAAGTACCTTTCTCAAAGTGATAATGTCAAATATCTGTTGTGAGGATAGCTGAATAGCAGTGAGCAGTGTGTGTTGGCAGAGGATGGGGTCCATGTGTGACCTGAATAATGGATAGGATGTAAAGCACTCTATTCTTTATCCTAAAAAGACTTCAGCTACATGTAATTATTAAAGCTAAGTATTCAAAAGATTTAAAAGAGTGTTTATAGAATAAACCATCCATGTTCTTTTTACTTTTTATTATTTCTAAACTATTTACTGTATTTTTGCGTAATAAAAATGAACATTCCTAGCTGCCATTCCAAAATGATACAGGCATTCTGAAAGGTTGGTTGGTTGGTTGGTTGGTTTGGGGGCTTTCTTTGTCTGTTTTTTTTGTTTGTTTGTTTGTTTTTTTCTCTCCTTACTTTCTTATCCTGTACTATACCCTCTCTTTATTAGGGTCTCTTTCTTGCCTGTTTTTGTAACTTCATGTGGCCATGGAATATCTTGACTTAGAAGGGACTCATAAGGGCTGAATCCAGTTCTCAGTGTCCTTGTTATCTTGTAAAAACCCATTTCATCCTGATCTGTTGCTTAAGAGACTCTATAACTTTACTTTTCCCCTGTGTTTCTTAGAAACTAAGTGAAACAAAGGAGAGAGTTCTCCAAAACCCACAGGCTTCATTATCTGACAGGTAAGAGAGGAGTGACAAGCATTGTTCTGAGCCATTTAAGATGCCTGTGAGTGCCCCGAAAATGCTGCTCCCCCCTCTTATTTTCTGTCAGCATTGTCTTTGCTGCTGACAACCTCTGACCATCTGTGGAAAACAGTTTAGTGCATGTAGCATGTTGTTACGACCCTTGCTCCGGTTAGGTCAGATCAGACTCCCAGATCTTTTGCCAGTGTGTGTGATGAGTGTGTTACTGGGGTCTTTACAGGCTCTAAGCTGTTTCTTAGATGAAAGTGTAAGTAATTTGTAAATTTACAAGAGGTAAGTTCTTTCTCCTTTTCCTTTCCCCAGTCCCCAGTCAAGTGCATATTAAAAAAAAAAAAATCACAGTAACTTTGAGTATGCACTGAAATAAGAGGAACACTACTCATACCCAGCTCATACTACTGTATGAGCTGCAGTAAAAGGAAAGGTCATTAATTTATTTGTGTCCTGGTATTTTCCTAGGTCTACAACTTTTGTGCATTTAAAGAGAAAGGGGAAAGCTGTTCCATCAACTTCACCTGTTTCATCTCAGTATCTGGGATCTTTGAAGGTGTTGGAGGATAAATGCGTGCAGAAGAAAAGTCCAGAATTCAACAAAGTAGATGATTTAAGGGCAGCTGTTTATCAGGTAGATTTTAAAAATGAATGAACAAACAAACAAAATTTTGCATATAAAGGTCCTGATACAGGGGTCAAGACCTCAGATTTTCTTGAAATCAATATTTTTTGCTATATTTCTTTTATTGCCTTACAAGTATAGAAATCTTTTTATTCTGTTGGCTATGCCTTTTCCTCATATTATGAACAAAAAGCTCAATGAAAGGGACATACTTTTTTTATGTGGTTTATAAATAATTTATTGTTTCAGACTATTTTCAGGCACATATTTTCCATTATTTCTACTTCATCCTTAACATAAGTAAGTGTCTACTTACAGTTGTTTGGTTTTTTTCCCTGATATGTTCTATTCAAATGGCGTTCAGGAAAAGTTATAACAAATCCTAAACTTTTTCCAGAAGAATAATATATATAAATTCCTTGTAGAATTTCACAATTATTTTCTGGGTTTAAACAAATTTCTGCTAATCTGTTTGAGAACAACTCTCATTAACAGGCACCGTTTATATTGGTATGTGTTTTTAATACTTGTTATGGTCCTAAAACAAATTTTAGACCCTCAAATCCATATTTATATTGTCTCCACAGTTTTTGAAGCTAGAATAGTCTTCATTTAGGACACTGTTGTTTTTGAGCTGTATACCATATACACAGTTAATTCTTAAAAATTTAAGCCTGATTCTGCAGATGGCTTATAACCTTTTACGGCTGCCTGAAGTCTCACTTTTCCCAGCAGGATTTTATTCTCTTTAATTGTATGTATTTTCAAGAGAGACAACAAATGTAAACAGTATTCCTATATACCAGGTAATGAGAACCTTTATTACATTCCTCTATTTAATTTTGATTAATGCTGACATTTTTGTTGGTGTTTCTAGGAAGATGCTTTTTAAAAGATCTTTGAGCTTTTTAAGATTTTGTAGCTGTGATTTTAGAACCTTAAATTTTTTTGGTCAAAATGTTCATGTGATGACATCATAATTTTCCACATGGGATGCTTATTTAACTAGCACGTGGAAAAACTGAGAGTAATTTTGGTGGTCATTATATTGGTGCTGTTCTTTACTTATACCTTAAAAGGACTTTAAAAATATTTTAATGATTCTTACAGAACTGGTTGGAAAGGAAAAAGCTCCTTCTAATGGAATTAAAGAGAAGTGAAAAGGAAAAAGCTGAAATTCTAAGAAGCAATACTGAAAAGGTTTGTTTACATTGTTGTTTTAAAAGAAGTTGACCAGCTATGACTCTTTGAAGTGTTCTTGCTGCCTAAGTGCATTCCTCTGCTGCTGTAAGGTATCTGGTTTTCTCCAAATAGCACCAGGTGATGTGAATCAATGAATGGCAAGTCCTTCTTGTTAGGGCAGTGTCCGTCCAATCTTTCCCTACACATTTACATAAGGTGTGCTACAAATGTACTTCCTAGGTTAATTTTCGAGTTAATTTACAAAGACCTTGGGATGCTCAGCTCTTAAGGTGCTAAGTTTTGTTTTGTGCATGAGAGCATGCATTCACTCCTTGCCTCAAGAGACTCTTACCTAGACAGGGCTCTGGCTTGAATAGTATCATGCACAATCTTTGATTTGGCTTTTAACTATTTAATATGTTTCACTTCTAAGCACTTGCATTTCATATCCTTCTACACATATTTTGTGGGAGCAGTTAGTCTCATTCAAGTAAATTAAAAATGGGCATAGAAAATAGCTCTGTATATGCTTAAAATTTAATTGTAATACTTGCAATGTTGTCAGCAAATCAATATCTGTTTCTTTATTGCTCCATTTAGCAATAAGTGTAAAGCTTATTATTTCACTTAGAATTTTATACTGAAATGGATTTAAATGTAGACTTTTGTTTCCAATCTAGAAAGAAGCACTTAAAAGGGAAGAATCAATTGCATGTTACGAAGCCTGGAAAAAAAAGAAAGAGAAAGAAGCAAGGAAGTTAAACGAAAAAAAAAAGCTTGAGGAACTTGAGGAAAAGAAACCAGCAGAACAGAATAAGGAAAAAACAGAAGCAGCACAAGCGGTGATGTGAAATATGTACCTAAGTGTGTATTTGAATGTGGTTCAAGAGATAGTAAAAATATTTTTGATTAATCCAGAAGGAGATGGAAATGAACTAGAATTTTTAATCTAGACATGCTTAGTTTTTGAAGAAATCTTGTATTAGGTTTTGTTCTGTAAGAAATATGTGGTTTATATACTTGCAGACAAACAGGATTCTATATTTGGAGTCTATTAACTGAGCATAAAATAAACTTAATACAAATACATTAGCAATTAACTATTACCTACTGGAAAAATAAGATTATTTTTAGGTATAGTGATACCCACTTCTGAGCAATTCCACAAGCAAATACTCTGAAATTAGAATGTGTAGAAATTACAAAAAATAATAATGCAGATTAGACTAGTGGAGTATTGACAGAAAGGTGAGAAGTAAGATTTTTCATGGATCTGTGGTTGTCTTTAGGCATTCAAAAAATGGAAAGAAAGAAAAGTGGAATATTTAAGAGAGCAAAGCAGGAAGGAAAAACAGACTGAAAGAATGAGGAAGAAGATAGAAGAGGATCTAGTTGCAGAGAAGAGGAGAGTCAGTGTATCAGCAGTTGAAAAATGGTACTTCTCCACTGTGTTTGCTATATCATAGCTTCCAAAATCCTTGCTTAAAAATGTAATAGGTCTTCTGTGAAAACTTGATGTGCTTGTAATTGGAAGAAAATGGAATGCTTGGGATCAGACTCTTCATTCCCAATGGAGACAAAGTCTAGCAGTGCAAACCAGCTGTGCAGCTCCCTTCAGTTTATTAATTTAGTTGCTTTCCTCTCCAAGAGGATATTGACTAAGCCCAGGCAGAGATAATGCAATGATAAAATTCATTGAGTAGTAGTATGGTTATTCTTATGCTTCATTACTAAGCCATAGGAAGGAAGGTATGTCTTTAAAGTTTCATGGAATACAATGTAGGAATGCAGATGCAGAAAGAAGGAAATGAGATGTATCTGCTGGAGATACTCTATATTAGTTTTTACAAGCCAAGAATTTTCACAGACAATGCACAAATCACATTTACGTACAGAAGTTCAGAATGTTTTCGTTTTTGTTATATTAAATAAGGGAGAAAAAAGTACAGAAAAGGTGATGCCATAATAGATAGAGTAGTAAATTGATTTATACCTTGGTGACATATAAAAATGGACATGGAGGATTTTAAATACATATTCTCAATCTTTTATTTAAAGTGTTAAATACATATTTTGTCTCAATTTACTTAATTGGTCACAGATGCAGCTTTTGCTCTGTACACAATGACCTCTTGCTCTGCCCTCTCACTATGCAGGAATGAAAAGAAGGAAGAATATATAAAAAAGAAGAAAGTAGAAAAGTTCATAGAGAAAAGAAAGCGAGAAATGCAACAGGCAAAGAAGGAAGAAAAAAGTGAAAAGGCTATGGAGGAGTATGAAAGATGGCTGGTATGTGTGTTGGGTTTGTGGGGTTTTTTTTTCCTTTTGTCAAAGCCAAAACATTTGATGTAGTGTGAGCACTTGAGTATTGTAATACTCGTGGGGTGTTGTGCTGTTATGAGACCAGACGGTGGCAACATTACATCACTTGTCTCCCTTCAGTGTGAGCAAAATGTTGCTAAAGTACAGTGCACTTGATATTGGGCATACATGGAAAATATATTCTCCCTACTTACATGTCATAGAGTTTTCAGTTTTCATCAGGCTTAATTTTTTGCTATTCCATATCAGGAGCAACAATCTCTGAAGGGCCAATTAGCCAGAGCACAAAACTGCTGCAAAGTCAAACAGCATTGCCAGCTGCAACAGTCAGTGCATGTACGTTCAAGGAAGCGTTGAAAATGGAGACTTGGAGAGATCACAGTTGATAAAAGCACTTGTAATGAGGTTCTGGATGATTTCCATTTGCATGAAAGGGTGGAACTCTGATGCTCCCAATTATGTTTTTCTCACAGCAGTGTCCCTGTTGTAAAGCAGGAAATTAATCCAGTGCTCTAGTCCCAACAATAAGGCAGGTTATTTTTCCTTGCTGCAGAAAGACAAACTAGAAGAGAGATCACTAATATTCTTAGCATGTTGTTTTCTTAAAGGTATGTGACTTGCCAGTTAAAGAAGAATCTGTTTTCATTCCCGACCCTGTGACACAGTCTTTCTTCATAATGACTGTCAAGGTTTTTTTAGTTAGAAAGTGTTTCTTCTGTTGTCTCTCTTCCATGTAATTTCTGGCATGCCTTGAACATATGGTCTCTGTTGCCATTTTTAAGAATGGGATCTTGCAATCCAGCTGGATTATGGTCCTTAGAGGAATTCTTTAGTGTCAATAGCTTAAATCTTTTCTTTTCTTTTCTTTTCTTTTCTTTTCTTTTCTTTTCTTTTCTTTTCTTTTCTTTTCTTTTCTTTTCTTTTCTTTTCTTTTCTTTTCTTCCTTTCTGTTGTTGTTGTTAGGAGGGAGAGGCATATAGAAGAAAACTGAGTCAGCTAGCTGTACAGGTGTGAGATAGGTTTGGAGAGGATTTAGAGAGAATAATCATCCTTTACTTGGCTAACTCAGAAATACACAATTGCACAAAACAGCGAGAGCCTGCATGTTTTCTCTTCTCTCTGCTTCCAAACATTTTTAGTCTTAAGTTTAGATCTTTTAAGATGTTTGACCTAGTCCCCTGTTGAAATACCTCTCATTTCTGTAATCACTGATAAGAAGGTTTTTTTCTGGTCCCCATTGTCAAGAGATTTTCAGCTCAGTTTAGCAAATGATTAATGTCTGATCTTAGGTTATTTCTTGCTTGGTTAATATTCCTGATTGCCAAGGTAGGGAGTACTGTGCTTTGAGCAGTAACTAATGCTCTGCTCACTGAGACTATCCTAATCAGCTTAGTTGTACCAAAGAAAGAATGTTACTTCTCATTGTACATTTGACTTTCTTGCCGTCCTGGACTCTGTATGAAGGTAAAAAAATTACCCCGGTTCTTGGGAGTGAAAGATGCTGCCTAGCACAGACTCTCCCATTCAAATTGTGTGTGAATTCCTGAGGTTATCACTTCAGTGGGATTATTAATGAAAATTTTAGTAGTTGGTGGAATGACCAGATCTAACTAGATATACATGTGCCTACATGGGAAATAAGCAAGTATAGGATAGGATAAGTACTGAACTGGTTGGCAGAGGTATCTCTAAAATGACCCCATTTCCAGTGTCTGTGTGCAAGTGTTGATTGATGTGTCTCGTGTCCAGTCTTCACATTTTTGCTTTCAGAATTTCTGCTATCTTTTTGCAACTTACACACCTTTATTTGAGAAAGTATATTGGGAAATGGCTCTGTTATCATTTTTGGCCAGAATATTGCCTCACTTTGTACAGTTACAGAAAAGATACAGACCATTAGTGAACTGCAGGAGAGAAACACTGTAAGGTTGTCATTGTATTACCAAGGAAACTGAGGTGACATCTGCCTGCAGGTAGATAGGCATCAGATCTGAGGGCAGAATTTGGAAGGCTTTTAAAAGTATTCTTTCAACAAAAAATATTTTTTAAGGGAAATAAAATAGTAGTGATAGAGTGGGAAGTACTCTAACATGTTTTCATTAACATTCACCAGAAAGAAATGCGTACATTCATCCTCAGCTTTCCTGAAGCAGGTGTTGACCATAATGCATAGATAAAGCAGACATAAAAACCTCATTGTAGTTCTTCTAAAATAGAAGAAACATTCTGCTTTTATGTTAATGGCAATTCTGTTACTTCTGCTTTTAGAGGTCATTGTGTGAATGTTTGATAGCATAAGAGCATAGAGAAGATTACTTTTTAAGCCTGGAAATAAATGCCCTGGAAAAGGCTATTAACACTTGTAAAATACTGGCATGAAAAGGATAACCTTGAGGTGAGATGCTTTAGTATTGCCTGGAAATTCAAGCTTCTGATTATTTTGTTTCTTCCTATCATTTGCTTCTTGCTGCTCACCAAGAACTCTTCAAGCCAATCTATCTTGATAAGTGATGATTTTTTACTTACTGCATAATACCAGTGTCTGACACTTGTCATTGGCATGTACCTGTTGTGAGGAGTGGAATGAGGACAAGAATCACATAGAAAGTTTATAATGACAGATCAGTTTAGTTTCCATTATTTCTGTGATACTAATCTTGATAACTGTTTACTGTGGATAGAAGTGAGTGTCATCTCTAGATAAGTTATTGTTGTCCATTTTCTGTGATAAACATCAACCTACCATGAGCTTCTGAGAAGTAAGGCTGCTCTCAAATAGTTCTCGAAGACCAGCATAGTAATGTTGAAAGCCTTAGAAGAAGTTTGACATTTTACCTTGAATTTGAGCATGTGCAATATCTATTTTTGGCATTCTAAAGCTGTTTAAAAACATCATGAAAGGATATACTGGATAAGTCCCATGGATTTGTTACTTTTCGGGGTTAGAAATAGCTGAAGTGGGTTGTCAGTTTTATGTATTCATTAATTTCATGAGATCTCTCTGAAAATTCTTTCTAAATTGCAATTTTCATGGCCTGTCATTGCAGTAGGTTAGAAATAAGACTGCTATTGTTACTCCTCTTAAATGTTGTCAGTCTTCTGTAATAACTAAAATTCAATTTCTGTGTGGCAGTCGTACTGCTAAAGAATGTGCTCTTCCCAGAATTTCATAAATGAAAAATATAGTCATCTTGCTAGGCTATTGAGTAGGAAACTTCCACATAAATCAAGCCATACAGTTGACTTGATCTGTGTAAGACAAGGTACAGTTATTGATTTAACCTTTCACTGTTTCTGTTACTCTACTCAATTAGTGCAAATGCCATCTTGATTATTATTCTGTAGAATATTTATATCAGTTATGTCTTGTGGGAATTTGCACTGTAGTTACAAGAAGAACATAAAAACTTTGTGTGTGTTGAGGACAGGGAGGATGCCAGTAGATCTTCACTTTGAATTTAATCTTTTAAAAACAGTTAAATTAACTTAAGACTCTTTCCTTGCCTAGGATTCATTAATGCAAATTGGATGTCAAACTCAAACATTCAAAACTGAAGCACAGTTAAAAAATCCAGAGCAACTTTTGTTCCTTTTTTGTGTGGGTGTATGCTTTATTTTTGGTTGTGGTTTTTCATACTTGTGTCTGTGGTGTAACATCTATTCAGTAGAGAGTGCTTGATAAACATAAAGTATGCACATTTCTTTGTAGCATGCAATAGTGCTGCAATAAGCGTTACTTTTAATGAGTTTTCACTTACCTGTCCTGATGGTATACATATCTTTGTACAATATAATTCTATGATTATAGATACAGGAGCATGTATCATATATGTATTCCATTAGAGTGTATTCTTCCCAAGCTCATCTGTACTGCTTCACATATCTTTTTTTGAAAAATATCACTTACAATGCAGGCTACTTTTCTCTTAAACAGTTCCATTGAAGAGTTCTAGAATATCTTGAATTTGTTGTAGACCCAAAGCCACTAGTTGTGTTCATCTGATGAAATCTCTGTGGAAGGAGAAAGAAGACAAAATTGAGGGATGAGAAGAGTCAGTATGTCACAGTGCTGCAGGGCTAGTTTGTTTCAATTACTCCATTTGATCAGAACGATACAGTTTTTACAGAGAGATAATATTTTTTGTTAGACTGTGATGAACTTTTGTATTGCTTATTTTAGGAAAGGGCATTCCTTTTCCATGCAAACCTTGCCTTGCTTTTAATCAGCCTTATTAGTAATGACATGAAATTATTGTGAGTTTGTTTAGCCAGACCAGATGTTTCTAACTGAATTGGATCTTCAGGTTTATGTTGACAAAGAGCTGAAGGGCACAGATTAAAATCATATTGATAGGGTTGATATTTCAGTGTGTTGCTTTGCTTTCTACAATTTTTGGACACGTATATGTGTAAAACAGGAGAAAACTTCACTCAAGCTCTCTTTCTTAAAGTAATGCTTCCACACCCCTTTTTCAGTCTACTTCAGCCACAGTTACCTCACTATTGCCCTGCTCACGTATGAGTAACAGGCAAACACTGCCAGCATCTTGGGAGTTTGTGGATATATGGTGTCCATCAGAGGAATAGGATCATGGGTTATATGACAGTACCAGTTATCTTGCAGCTGTTCTCAAGGACCCGTACTTCCACCGCAGTGCAGATCATACATGTAAAAATACTAAACTATGGATGCTTCACAGTGCTGGCTGATGGGCTGCAAATGATGAAGGAACCAGGGCTGGATGTGGCACAGCTGATGATGGTTTTAAGTGGGCATATCCACATTGCATCCTTACTACCAGAGTTGTGTTTGCCTGTTGTTGGTCTTAGGAATGAATGTACTGTTCATGTGTGAGAAAGGCAGCTGCTCAAGGACCTCTTATCCACCCATCACAGGGGACACTGTAAATTGTGCTGTGGTCTGTATGGCCAACCTTGGTTCCACCAAGAAAAAAACTACTTTTAACTCAGTAAGAAATGTGCACCCATATGCACCACAAGCCTGCAAGGAAAACTTGCGCCCACAGAGAGCTCGCCAGTGCACTAAACTGCTAATGCAGGTGCACCTTTAAATGCTGGTCCTCTTGAGGGTGAAATGGCAGTCATCTTTGCAAAGGAGAATGCTTACATAGAATAGAACTGATTAGAAATTCAAAAATAATTATAAATAATTGCAACTTAATTTTTGAATGGCAGGTCTCTTGAAAGTCATTAGTTAATGAGACACAAAAAGAGTGTTGCAAGTATCTTGCAACCCTCATCATCCTAATTGCACTATTGCTGTTTGAAACAATAGAAAATAGAATTAGAACCTTGCATTGCTTATAACATAAGTTAGATAGATCTTTGTTTAAAATTAAATTGTTTAATTACCAATTTGTTCTAGTACATGGCAAGTGTGATTTAATAAGTGCAGAAAGTTACAATGATGCATCAATGTTCTCATTATATGAGAAAAACATATTTTGCATTGTGATTTAGGTATCCTCTTAAAGACAAGAAGCAATTAATATGAGACTAATTACATACAAGACCAATAGGCCAGTAAGGCCTAATCCAGTAGGCCTTCTGTTGGGCTTTTTGTTTAGACAGTGCACAAACCCAGCCCATCCTTGAGACAGTCATCCTAATTGTAAGTGACACCCAATGTGCAGCCTTTTGTGTTGCATTTTGCAGTGTCTGTGACTGAACCTCTAAAAGGGATGTGCCAAGCTCCAAAAGGCAAATTTCTATTGCATGTTTTCTTTTCATTTTACACAAGAATAGGATAGTAATAATGTAACTTTTCTGTTAGTAGAATTGCTGTTGAGCGGCAGGGCGGTGGTTTTGGTTTGGGCTTTTTTTCACACATCTTTTTATTCTCAGGAAAACAAAATGAGGAGAGAACAGCTTGAGAAGTACCAGAAGAAGATGCAGGCTGTCCATGGGAATGAAATGAGTCCTCCCTGGAGACCACCTGGCAAAGTCACATATTCTAGTAATTACTAAGCAGTTTATTGCCTTCCTGAAGAACAGATAGTTTACAAAGTTCTCTCAATAGCTAGTAGCTCTTCTGTTATCAGCTGATTTCCGCTGAAGCCATTATAGGTGTTAAATTATTTCTTTTTAGTTTATTTGATATCTGCAGTTTAAATAAACCTGTTACTCATTTTCATTGCTTTAGAAAATGTAATATTTTTTCTAATTCCACATTTTAATTAGTTTTGCTAAATTCCATGTTATGTCATACCTTTTTGGTGAAAATTTATATCTAGGATATTTAAAGCTGGACTCTGACATTTTTTTTTTTCATCCAATAAGTGGCAGAATGGTTGTTTTTAAGTTATTAGACCACACTCTTAAGGAGTTAATATTTGAAGAAATTATGTGAAGAGGCTGTGGGGTAAGGATGATGGTAAGGAGATGTTGGCTCTCTTGTGGAGGTAGATGACAAAAGGCTAAGGAGTATGGAAGCAGAATGTCATTTTCATACATTAATTTACAAGATACAGAGAAAATATGTATTGCAGATAGGTGAGTACAGGGTTTTCAAAAGCTCCAGGTCTGGCACTGGCTGTTCCCTCATGGCAGGCCAGGCATTTTTTCCAGCGGTAGTGGAGAAAAGAGAATCTACTGCCAGCAGAAATTTTCAAGAAGCTGAGAAGATGCCCAGCCAGAGCAGCTTCAGTGGCCCACGTAAGAGACAGAGTAAAATTACAGACAGCAGCAGGAGAGATGAAGAACTGCAGCCCTGGCAGAATGCAAAAGAATTGCCAATTCAAAAGTGGCACACCTGGATTTTATGAGAAAATACTAAATGACTTCAGGCCTTCATATTGGGGTGGTCGTGTGCATCATTGGTGCTCTGGGCTTTTAACACTTGGAGCCTTGAATTTGAGTTTAGTCTGTTAAGAAACTCCAGCTATAGTATCATGGGAGGATGAAATTTGTAGCAGGCACCAGTTTATTGTACAACAGACCTGAAGTATCTGAGACAAGGCAGCCTGTGAGACAGGGATCATCTGGATCTTTATTTTTGCAATGTCCTGCCAGAGGAAGCAAGGAAGGTCCCTATGCTGACTTGAGGGGGGGAAATGAAAAGTGTGGTAGGATTAGTGGCAGAGATCGAAGAGAGTTTGTCAGGTTTCTGTTCCTGAACTGAAAGCTGCATCCTCACTGTCTTTAAGCCTTTCTATAACTGGATAGAAGGTTTTGACAGAAGACAGAAGTGAGAAGATGTGGGTGCCATCTTTCAGAGGAATGAAGAGAAGCTCACAAATTCACAACTTCTCAATTAGGAAAAGATCCTGAAGTCTGTAGACAAGGGAAAACAGTTGGCATGTTTAACTTTTATAATAAAAATTGGGGAGCTTCATTTAATGGTATATTGTAAAAATTTGCACATGTTACAGCATAACACAAATGTCATAAAAGAATTAGAGCTGAGAAATATAAACAAATGTACATTAATGTATAAGAACATACAAATATATGTATAGACCCTATCTATATGTTTATTGATGACGGAGGGAAAATATTTTGTATTAATAAAGTATATTTTAGTAATAGCCTCAATGTTTTCATTGGATTTTAGGATACAAATCTTTATTTAAAGCTTTAGTACACAGAAATTAACTAGGCAGTGTCTAAGCCCAAGCTATCATTGTTAACATAACAAGTAAATAGGGAACTGTATCCCAGTGAAGGCGAGCTTCTACAGCATTCCACCTGTCTCCTCCAGCTCTCTGACACTTGCTGATACACCAATGCAAACATTCATTTAAGGAACATAGTTTCTAAACAATAACCTAGAAGATTTTAGTATCTCTAATTTTTTTTCTAAAGTATTTGATTTAGGCATGAAGTTGCTCCATTGGTGTGGTAAGGGCACAGGCTAATGATAAATGATTTTCAATTTTCAAATGTTTCAAGTCCCTCATTCTGGGTAAGAAAAATTATATGCTGTTTTCCATTGTGTCTTTTTTTCTTTTATATTCACAAAATATGAGATCATTTTACCTGGTCTGTATATCATGGACTGCTGTGTTTCACTTGGTTAATTATGTGTTTAACTGAGTTACTTGACTCAGACTAACAGGGATAACCTTTTCTGGGCTGTGAACACCGATGGCAGCCTTGGCTGCACATCAAAAGCTGGACTTGCTCCAGTTTGTGTGCATCTTTCTTGCACTGGGGAGCCCGAAACTGAGCATGATGCTCCAGATGCTGTCTCGCTCCCAGCTGCAGTGTCACACATGCCAAACAGAGGGGAACAATCCCTTCCACCAACCTACTGAGCACACTCTTACTAATACAGCCCACAATGCCATTGGCATTCCCTGCTGTGAGAGCCCATGGCTGGCTTATGCTCTGCTGCTTCTCCTCTGGCACCCCTGGGTACTTTCCTGCTTTTTGACCACTGGGGCTCAGGCTGTACTGTTGGAATGAGGTAACTTCACCCCAGATGGAGGACTTTGTCTTTGTTGACCTTAAAGGTTCCCACCACCCTCTTCTTCCACTTCCTGGGAAACACCCTGCTTGATTGCATGGATTTAGTTAGCTGGACCTCATCCATTAAAAAAAAAAAAAAAAGGCTAAAAAGGACATTAAGCACCTCAGCTCTTTCCATGTCCTGTGTCATTAAGTCACCTGGCCCTTGAGGAGCAGAATGCCATTCTTCTTTCTGCTCATGTACTTCCAGAAGCACCTTTGAGTCCCATATGAGCTTCAACTCTTTCTGAGCTTTGGCTTTAGTAAATGCTTCCATATTTTAGTCCATGTAGAGTAAATGTCTCTGTTTTGCTCCACGGTGCAAGTACTCTCCGTCATCTCTGTGTTTGCGTACCCTCTGAACTCCAGCAGGAGAGCCTGTTCCTGCACACTGGCTGCCTGCCCCACTTGCCTGACTACACACGTGTCAGAGTGGACTTTCTTTGATGGGGATGTCAGTGAAGCTCAACTAGCATTCCTGGGTCCCTTTGCTTCCCAGGGCAGCCTCCTGTGAGATCCTGCCAAACAGATCCCTAAATAAGCCATCATCTTCCCTCCTCAAACCAAGGTTGTGGTTCTATTTCCTTTACTGCTTCTTACATGATTAAAAGTTTCACATTCTCAGGCTTAAGGCAGTCAGGAGATCATCAGCTTTCATAACCCAGACTAGTCCATTCCTGTAACCATCCATTAGCTAAGGTCAAGTACCAATCACCTCTTAGAGCATCAGCACTTCCACCTTCAGGTTTTTGCTGACCTGTTGGCTTTTAAAGAACAATTTATGAGATTTTAATAACATTTATTAGTTAGATTTTCCCCTAATGGGTAATAAAGTAATTGCAAAATTCTTGCCTAATAATTTCAGCCTGGGGCTTGGGGAAGGCTGCTCTTATTAGCAGACTGCATTCAGGCAGTTGAACTGTTTTCAACATAGCATGTTATTTTAGCACCTACACTCAGAGGAAAAGTTCTATGAAAAGTCTTTAGTACTGCAAGGTATGTTTCCATTTTACTACTATTTCCTAAATTTATAAATTCTCTTTCTCTATGATGCTTTTATTTCTGGTTAGCTTCAGACTAGAACAATTGAAAGTTTTTTCATATAATTTTTCATTTAAGGAAGCAGCAAGAACTCCCATTATATGTGAATAATTTTTCATGAATAGGAATACAAAATTAAAATACATTCATTTTCATTAATTATAAACTGGCTTGGCTGGTCCTTGATGACAGCAAGTGATAGAAGGATAACATCAGTAAATATCAGCATTTAACTGTTGTACTGCCCAGGTGGAGCATCATATTAACTGGGTTAACTTTTATTTTCCTTTGCACCTTTTAACATGATGTGATACATTGAGCACCCATTCCCATATGCTGATTTCTAACCAAACCATGAAGGAAAAACAACAGGAAAATAAATTTAGACAAAGAGGAAATATTTTATCTGTCCTCTATCTATTTCACTTTCTTGAAGAAACATCTGGAGAATCATTGCAAATAAATGATGCTTTGGGAAAAAACTTTATTAGCTACCCTGAATTCCTCTATGCTTCTTAGCCCTTCTAATACTGAAGTATAATGGGGATGTGCAGAGGTGATTTAGTACTGAGCCTAACTGTTGGACTATGTTCTTTCTTGAAATGGGAGCAAAAAGATTTTTTGCAAGAGATCAGCAAAATGAATAGCAGTGAGAAAATAAAAGCAAACAGTACTGTCATTATTCAGTTTATCATTTGTAGAAACATTAGTGGTTATGAACATGATGCTGGATACTACACAAGCAAAATGTAAAGATGACTTGCCACAGAAGGCTCCCCATCCCAGAAAACATGCAAAGAGATTTAGTCAAAAGCACAAGGAGAATGAGGAAAGCAGCATCCCTTGCTGCACAACAGCTGTTGTACAATGGCAACAGCTCCTGGCAGTTTGGTTTCACAGTCCACCAGCTACTATCCTTGCTTGCTATCTTGCCTTCAGCAGGAAAGCCAATGTGCTGATTTTCCCCTTGACTCTTCTGTTGACCATGTGGTTAAGCATCCTCTCTCTGGCTACCTTTCATTCTTGCTTAAGAGACCAAATAATTCTGTCCATTCTTGCTGTTACACAGCATTTCCAAGAGAGATCAATCTGCTCAAATGACGAATCTGCCATCAGTATTGCTGTACAATTTAAAGAATTATTATAGCATTAAACCCTAACATTCTTATTTTCCCTTAAACAGATGGTAGTGCATCGAGCTGTTAAATTTCACCCCAACAAAACTGACATTCTGTTTAAAATTTCTATTCCTCCTGAATCAATAAAATGTAGGATTACTGCACTGGAGGAAAATTCTTTGCAAAGAATGCATTTGTAACCTATCCAAAGCAAGGGCTCTTGATAATGACCCCCAATTTTCAAGGGTTTGGATCATGAAGTATCACTAGAAAGAGAGGTTATGTGCACATAAATCAGGACAATTACAGGAGGAAACAACCAGGATTAATTAACAGCAAGTGCACATTAAGTGTTTCACAAAGACCTTGCTGATTTGCAACTTCAATAGCCTTTACACTCTCCTCTTTTTGATTCACTTGCACAGTTTCTCACACAGGTATTTTTTTAATAATCCTGTGCACCATTTAGAGCACTCATAAAAGAAAGTGTGGGAAGAGTTTTTGTCTATATAAAATTCTTGCTCCCAGTCAGAGGTACATGTAGAAGTACAATTATGAAATGGGAATGGATTCAAAACATAAGTTGCTTAATAAAATTGAGCTACCAAGACTGTACCACTCAAAAGTACTGCCACGAAGGAAGGAAGTGAAGTGTGCTAGCCTGCAGTCCAGTCTCAGAACCTCTGCACTGGACACCACTGGGCCTGGTTCCCAGCTGCCATTTTCTGCACATCTTTGCCATCAGGTTTGTGGCAAAAACCCAGCAGGTTTGTGGGGCCATGCCACAGGGCTGCAATGACATCCCAAACTCTTGCACTGTCTCGCCGCTGATGGATAAAACAGAGCAAGGACAAGACTGGCCAGTGGGGTTTTGTACAGATTTCAGTCTTTCTTAGAGGCTGAATGTCCCTGTTCTGACCTGACAGTGTTTGGGAAGATGCCCTGAACAAGCTTCTGCCCACACACGCCAGAGCAGGATTTACTATGAGTAGAATGTATTATAGTCATAGCTGGCAACGCTCTGTTTTCATCAGTTTAAATATATAATTCCTTTTAAAAATGAATAAGCTGTTGCCACAATAAAATACTCAATGGGCAATAAGTGAGTCTTACTCATCTTTAGCAAAATTGGCAGCTAAGAATAAGCACACACATATTTGTGGTTTTTCTATGAGGCCTAGATTGCACTGGAATACAGAGAAGAATATTTAAGAGGAAAAGCAAGGGTTGCTGTTTTGGCCTCACTTAAAATCTTAGTAGCTGAAGGACAGATCTATTTTGCTACATGAATACTGAACTCTAGCTCTGTACAACAAAGATTTTCAGGTGCTAAGCATCTGAACTTCCCAGAGATTTTTCTTGTGTTCAGGTCCAGCCATTCCTGGAATAAATTAGAGCACACAGCTAGTGTGGCAGGGCAGTCATTAAAGAGATGCTCTCAGTGGCCCATGGGAAGAGGTAAGACTTGATCCCCTGTGTTAGACAGATGTGGCTTCTCAACCCCGAGTCATGACCAAATCAGAGGTCAGAACACACACTTCCTTAACTCCCAGATCTGTAGTGTTCCCTGAAGATGTTTCTGCTTTTCCTACAAAGTTTTAGCTGTGCAAAGGTCCTCATAAAGGCTTCAGCTTCTGCCACATTAAACTGTGTCCCCCCTCTACTCCATCCATCACACATACTCTTTGGTTGTTGAGGAGAATGGGAACTTATATTTTAGATAATTATAATGCAATACATTGAAGAGCTACATATAGGCATTGAACAAAGTTCAGCCCCTGTCACCATGATATTTTATGAAAAATCCTTTGCTAGGATTTTTCTCCTAGCTGAGAAGCCTCAGAAAAGAAATGTAAACAATTAACTATCTGATGGCTGTGGAATGTGGTCTGGACATTGTTTACCAACAGGTGCCCCTGTGGTTGGTGCATGTGGATTGGTTTCGCTTGATGACCAATCACAGCCATCTGTGTCGAGGCTGTGAGCGGTCACAAGATTTTGTTATGCATTCCATTCCTGTTCTTTCTAGCCTTCTGATGAATCCTTTTCTCTCTATTCTTTTAGTATAGTTTTTAGTATAGCATTTTAATATAATACATATCATAATATAATAAACCAGCATTCTGAAACATGGAGTCAAGATTCGCGTCTCCACACACAGGGTATCCACCACAAGCAACTGTCCCAGAGTACCTTGAAAGATGCTCTAAGCCCCAAGTTCTGGTAATGTTGCCTGTAGCCTCTATCACTCCTGTTTAGGAGAAAATTCAGTGCCTGAACATTAGCACTCTGTGTTGCAGATCCACTAAGCTAGTTGAAGGTGACACAGTGTCGTGCTCTACTGCAGCTCACAACACCAGCTCATGGGAGTTTTCATTGAAAAGAAGTGTGGAGACAAACCTCAAACAGGGCAAGTACAGAAACTCCAAAACTGTTCATTCCAATGGACTGTTGCCAGTGTGATTGGCTAGACAGACCCACACTGAGACTTGAGGGAAAAGTTGAGAAATAGAAAGTACCTGGACATGTGTAGAGGAGACTGTTGGGCCACCATGAATACATTTTCTGTTGGGGTAAAGTATATATTAAAGTGTTTGAGGGGAAGAGGCAGGAAGCTGTAGCCACAAAGTCGTAGCTTGAAGTTTCACTCCACCTAGTCACATGAGAACACACAGCCTTTTACAGACAGTGATTCATGAAGCCAGCAAGCACAATCCCTTACCACAATTGTAGGATGGACATCAGGGTGCCTCCTGTGATCAGCACCTGACCTACCCCCAGTGCTGCACATGGGCAAAAGCTTTAGCAAAAAACATTACCTTTTCACCTTTTCTATAGCCTTTAAACTCTTGGTGGAGTAGGAACTTTCATCTGCCTGCTTTTGGGGTTCAGCATGCTGGATGCCCTGGCACAGCTGTGCCACCAGCTCTGCTCCTGCCTGGCCCTGCTCCCTACATCTCCCCACTGCCACGCTCCATAGCCCACCAGCCACGTAAGACCACAGCATGGACTCACAAGCTGCACACCTGCTGGGGAGCTTTAAAAGCTTTCATTACACATTTATAATGCCTGCTGCAGCTGCTGGTGTGGGTGTACCTCTGGGATGGATGGGGATAGAGCAAACAATATTGCAGCAGGGAGAGGTGGCACGGGGCTTTGTGGAGCCTGCTGCCAACAGAGAGGCTTTCTGCTGATAAGCATTACTTCTGCTCAGTTACTTTTTTTTATGACTCCCATCAGACATGTTCGAGCATTTCTTGTGGCCACTGACCCCAGCAAACCAGGTTTTTTGTCTGGCTCCAAACTTTTTGAATGCAATTGAAAAGCAGAAGATCCAACAAACTACACTACACATTATTTCACTTCTGCTACAGTATTCAGGCCTTCAGTCCCTCGTGGGAGCCAAGCCTCTTGTAAATATGATTATGATAAATATTTCAGTTGTATAGCATGCAGTCCATTACACAAAACCTTGCATGTCCAGGGACCAGGGCTGACAGGGCAGATAGGGCCAGCAGCTCTCCCAGGCGACTGCTCAAACAGGGCTAAGTGCTGCTGCTGGCTGGTGCTTAGACAGCAAGGAACAAAGCACTTTGGGCAGCTCAGTAAACCCAAATCCCATATTCAATTATGGGTAGAGAATGTCTGTTTTGACTGAAACTCTCAAAATAGCTTAGCTTACTTTTCTAAGTGAGAAAGCTTTGGAAATGTGTTGTTTTTGTTGCCTTACAACCTGGGATAAATGCTGCTCTTCTCCCTTCACTGCCCTTGGGAAGCTGATTTTCAGCTGAGATTCACTTTGCCAGCTAATGAAAAAGGCTGCATTAAATGGCAGTAGCAGCAACAGGACACAGATGGTGCTGCATTACCACGCCCCTGGAGAGCAGCCAGGAGGGATCCCACTCAGCCTCATCTGCACCCAGCGAGTAGAGAATCTCTCTTTGCCCTGAGGGTCTCCTTTTACCAGCCTGATCCTGCAGGGACACCCTGCTCACTTATAGTCAGCTCTCATTCTTTACAGCAGTAACACAGAGAAGTTGGCATGAATGTTTTACCAAAGGAGCTTTGGGATGGGTAGACCTTGGAAACCTAATGTCCCTTGAGCACAAGTGCACACATAGGTATTTGTCATTAAGTTTGTGAAGGGCATCAGGAACTGCTTGTTTTTCTTCATTCATGCTTTATATTGAAAAAATAGGTGTTGCTGTAGTCTTGCAGCAAAGAAACTTACTGAAAACTGTAGGGAAACTAGAGACAGATCTTTTATTACTGCAATGAAAATCTTCTAGATATGTGTCCAAAATCCTGACTCCTGCACGTAACTGGCTTGTGGTGTAGTATAGCTCATCTCTTGTATTCACGTGCCCTGTATCCTTGCTAAAATGCTAGCGAGCACCAAGCTGGTTGAAGGTACTTGTTTAAGAGGGAGAGAGGGGTTGTCAGCCAGGCCCTGGTGTGATTTACAGAGCAGCACTTGGGAGGTCTGGAGCTGCCTTCAGGATGCTGCTGAGAGGGCCTGGTGAAGCAGTGGGCACACTGATGCTCAGCATCACCCTGGTGAATCCTTCATGCCAAGCCCCCATGTGCTCTGCCAGCTGCCTCTCCCGTGGGACCCTCACAGCCTGGCAGCAGCACAAATAGGGGAGGTCACCCAGATGTGCTTTATGGGGTCATGTGCACTCAAATTTGGCTGGAGGATTCACATATGTAAAGGAGGAGCAGGAACTTGGAAAGGAGGGTGTCGCTAGAAAGGAAATTTAGAAGATGGGGAACCTGTGGCATCTTCCTGACCAGTATCCCAGCTGTGGGAACTCTGGAATAACAGGAACTTTTCAAGTGCATTTTCAGGTTCACTCTAACCCCGAGTTCCACTCCTCATGCTTGGAGTTTTGTGGTGCAGATGCTGATCACTCCTGATTTGCCTCTGTGATGTTGCCTGATGTGGGAGGTGAGGAGGAAATCTGAATGGACAACGCCCAGGGAAGCATGGGTGTTGCCAGTGCAGCACACAGGGAATGAGAGATGGAGGCCAACAGGAAAGGCTGCTAAGGAGTGGGATAGGCAGCATCACTGGCATGAGTGGAGTGGGAGTCACAAGTCCTTTCTATCCACTCCCATCTTTTCTCCTGGACACTTTTGCCAGCATTAAGGCTGTGCATTTGGCCATTGTAATTAGCAACAGCCTTGTATTTTTACATAGGTTTCCCTGATGGGAAGTAATTATATATTACTGCAGAAAGGCAATGAGGCTCACATTCCCCCTGAATAAATATAATCCTTATTATTACTGTTTGTTGTTATTGTTTATTATCTATTCAATGCACTTTCAGTATAATTCCTATATTTCAAAAAAGGAAGCACACAGATGGGAAAGGGTCAGACCATGGTAAATACCTGGCAAGTGCTACGAAAGAAATATGGTGCAGTAACTCTTGCAGTAAGCCTTGCCAGAGGGAGTACTTGCCATGAAAATACAAAAGTTAGAATCAAATATGTAGCAACAAAGGAAGATTTAATTGAATGAAAATACAGAGCAAGGAAGAGAAAAGCTGAATCCTGGCACCTAAACAAAGGCATGAAGAAAAATTTAAGATAAAAGCATAGGGACTAAACACAGCTATGAAAAGGTTGGTTGGAGTTATCAACGCAAGAACAAAATTCATGGGGAAAATTTGGCTTGCTTATGCTTTCTGGAGGAGCTGAAGATAATGGCTCTGAATGTTTATGTCTGCTCTCCAGAAACAGTATTCTTGTAAGATTATTTTGCTAATTGTATGACATTTCATAATCTGTTTTTGCTAGACATGGTACAGCAACTGTGATGATATCAGGCAGTGATGATTTGATTGTGATGTTTCAAATGTTCTCAAAAGCATGGCTCTTCAACTGTGTAACAGCAAACTCGGAGCATCTGTGGTGAAAGAGTCTTGTGGAAAATGCAGTTCAAACTGCTAAAAGCATGCTTTAAAATTCAAGCTAGTACTTGGCACTGTTAAATTACAACATGGCACCCTAGAAACTGGCACTGGCACTTGAAAATAAGATTCTCACTCACTGAAGTGTTATTTAATAGAAATCTTTAATATCAGAAAGGTTAAAAATTTTCACAGTCAGCAGAAGTTATGTACATCTGTGTAAAGTATTTTGTAAAACATGGCCCAAGAGACAGTGTCCTCTTTTGAAGTGATTTTTTTTTACTCCAGTGGGTACCTTACAAAACAGGGATATCATGTGAGGAAATGGTAAGCCTCAAGATCTTGTCTGGAGATGTGCCCTGGACCTCAGTTCTAAAATGGACTTTCATATTGAGGGGTAAGTTCTGGAGATGTCAGTGAAGAGGCCTGAGCAGAGCCCTGTGGAAACAAACATCTCTGCTCTCCTTTTTCCTTCAGCTCTTCAAAGCAACTTGGAAGCTGCACACTGATCTTTAAATGTGTAATCCCATCAGTCATAATTGTATGGGCAACTCCCTCTGTGTGGCTCCTGCATGTAAGCACACTTCGGTATGGAAGCAAGATTAGAAATGATGCTGTGTAGGCACGGGGATGCAAACTGAGAATCTGCACTTTTCAAGCTGCTCCTCTCCCTCCCGCCCTATGTATTCTTGGAGTTATTCAGTGCAGGATGAGCAGGATGGTTTTCGGGTGGAAATTGCTAAGGCTCAGTGGATCTAAGCACATTCCTTTCTGATGTAAAAGGTGTAGATTTAAGTCATGCTTTTCATTTAGAGCAGTTCAATTAAATTTTCTGCCAGTCTCTTCCAGTATCTTCAGTCAGCTATATTCGTGTTGTTCTTGACTTTGTTATAATCTCCCCTGCCCATGACCCTCCTACTGAGCACAGTTATAGGCTGGGAATGCCACTGGTCCTGATGCTTGGCATGAAATAACATGTACCTCTCTGAATATCACTGCACAACAACTTCTTGGTGCTTGCATTTTCTATGTTAAAGCAGCAGGAAGCGAAGTTAATGCAAGTCTCAGTTCCCAGTGCAGCACAGGTGGATATGTGATGTCACCCTGCAAAGGCACCAAGGTATGTTCCTCACACCTTCCTACTTGTTACACTGCTTATTTGATATTAATGGCACCAGGAGTGTGCAAGTAAAATACTTTTAGTATTTTAAAGCTGAACTGGAGGCAATGCCAAGGGATGCCCCATCCCTGGAAATGTTCAAGGTCAGGTTGGATGGAGCAGCCTGATCTAGTGATTGGCATCCCAGGTAAGGGTGTGGGAGGTGGAACTAGATGATCTTTAAGGTCCCTTCCAATGCAATCAATTCTGTGATTCTGTGATTTAAATATGCAAGAGGGGAAATTGTGTCCAGTTTCCTGATAGAAAATATATTGCCCAAGTATTTCTATACAGTGTAGCCAAATAGTTGTATTCCTGGCTCAATTTAATGATTAAATGGTCCAGAACAGGAATTTTGTCCAAACATGTTTCTTCCTCTCAGTTCTCTTTTAGGGAGGCTTAGATGTAACTGACAGACAGTCTGGAACTTATTTATAAACCAGCAGGTTCATATTTGGGAGTTTGAGAGTAACTTGCCTTCTGTCAGCTGAAGAAGAAAAGTACTTCCTTTGTGGCTCATGCTCTATTTGTTTCTAATCAGTCAAAAAAAGGCAAGATTAAAGGCTTGGAGTACAGTCATTAATTTTATGGAAAGCTGTTCAAACTGCAGTAGTAGAAATTATAAAGTGTGTGAGTCTAGAAGAATTCCATAAAGAATATGAAAAAATGGGGAAGTTCTTTTTACCAGGCAACTTTAATTTTTTTTTACCCTTGAAAAGAGTATCTATATTATTAGGGTGATTTGAAGAGGAGAAGAATAAATCAGAAACTGAGATGCTGGGGTCTAGCTGCTTAAGGATGTTTTGTTCAAATGCAAATGCCATTGTACCACAAAGCTGTCTATTTGAGCAGGGTATTTAAGCCTACCCAGGATCTTCTGACTGATAGAAGGTTGCAGTGAGCTTGTGCTTACTGCAAGGAATATTCCCTAATTCCTCTGCCTTGTTGTTTGTTACTAGTGAATGTCTGAAACTGGAGAGATTCTTGAATCCCCTTTTAAGTCAGCAGGGAATTGGGGTCTTTAAATTTATCTGCAGATTAGAGCCCATTGCTCTTAGGTTCAGGTCATTTGATATCCCTGGCACCTGCAGATAAGCACTCAGCAGTACTGATCAGCACTGACAAGCAATCCATAGAGCAGGCAGCTTCTCAGAGCTTTCACAGGCTTTTCACATGGCACAGAATTATGGATCTATGCAGATATTCAGGCTGCCCTCACAGTTATTTGTTCTGTGGTTGGGAAGGGCCACAATGGCTTCTGTCCTGGTTTTGGTGCTCCCATTTCAGTTTTTATTCATCTTCATTGTCTCTTTTCCAAATACCTTTTTATTGTCAGGAGTTCATATTTCACCAGTTTTGGGCAGTTTTTTTCAGTTATCAGCCTCTGAAATTCCAGGAATCTGAATGGTTAAAGCTTACATTCATGTTTATCTTAGGCTTCAGAATACATATATTTTTTTTAACTAAGCAAGAAGAATTTTAACTGCAGTCATTTTTCAATCTATTTGTAGGAAAGTAGAGATATAGTAAGTTATACCCTATCTACATCTATAATTCTGGCTTTAGAAAGACTTGCATTTACACTAGTGTGTGTTAAGCAGGTCATAAATGTTTCCTGGGAGATGGGAAGATTTAAAACATGTTCCAAGCCAAAGAATCTTTGTCTGTGACAGCCTTTTAGAACACCACAGCTCTGAATTTGGCTGCTGAATGGACTGCAATCATTATTATTGCATCTTTTCGTTATAGAGAGAGACACAATAAGTGAGTCATGGCATTAAAATCGCTGCCTACCAGTTATACAAAGGAAGCCTTTGGGCAGACCTTGCCCTCTGTAAGGTGTAAGCTGTAGCAGAGTCTCATTTTCTCCTGCAGACTGTGGTGGGGCATGCTACCTCTCCCCCTCTTCCTTCGCTGTCTGGCAGGGAGCTTCATGTCTTCCCTGGGGCTTTGCAGGGCTGTAGCAGGGAAGTGAGAGGAGAAGGAGGAGGTGGTAGAGGGGCAGGATCTCAAGGGTTTCCCTGTGGCTGTGGAGCTGCTCCTCAGCTGCCCTTACTGGAGTGACTGGATGCCCTCTGTCCATGGGCCCCGAGTCGTGGGGCTGCTCCCCAACTCAGTGTGAGAACACAGCTCTCCTTCCTGCGTGGCATACCTGCATGGAGGGGCAAGGCAGAGAGCTCTGCCTCACTTCTCTCATTCGTATGGAAACACCTCTATCCTTGTAAATAGAACCGTTCTAAATGTTCTGCAGTAAAACGCTGAAAATTAGATTCTCTTTATATTCAGGGTGATCACGTGAATCTTCCTGAGCGTCCAAAATTTAATGTGTGTTGTTTTCCTTTCTCATGTTTAGGGGAAGGCACATTATGTACATTGCAATAAAATGTAGCCATACAAAAGTAATCAAATTCTGAGTGTCAGGATAAGTAAAAAATATTCTTATTCACAGTCCTAGGATGATTGTATAAAATTATGTTTGATACTAGTTTAAATATGAAAGAAAATACTAGATCACAAACCCTTTAAATAAAAATTTATTCTTTCTGTGGAAAAAAAAAAGCCCATTTTCAGAAAAATAATAAAACCTGATGCAAATCTGAAAATTACTATGTATTGCTTTACCGTATGTAAAACTGACAGAGGACCAATTTCTTAGCCACTGATGAATAATCCTTTCTGACCTTCTGAAATGTTTCTCTTCTGAATAAACATTAGAAACTGTAGATAATTTATGAGAATTAGGATATATTGCCCAAGGTGCACTCATGAGTGATTAAATGATCTCTGTAAACTGATTTGCCATGCATCTGACTTGTGTGTGGGAGTAAGTAAATGGCTCAGTGCACTGATAATGGGACTACATTTTTATTACAAATTCCGTCGAAATTGAAACAGGCTGCATTCAGCCAGATACCAAAGGACTTTAAACAAATCCCAGACAGAAACCAGGTCTTACCCTAGTACGTGTCCCAACTACTAAGCAACAACATTTTTCTGTTATGCTGCCTAAAACTTTCTTTCTAGTTAATGAGTGTTTTGGCTCCTTTGAGTAGTTAAATTCTGTACTAAAGGCACACAGCTCCAGAAGGACCTCACAGGTCTAAGTGAGGGAATAAAAAAAAAGGCACAGTCATCAATATAGATTACTCTGTTAAAGTGAAATGCCTCTAGAGAAAAATATCTCTGTGTGTGGGATGCTGAGCTCAAAACTGGAAGTTGCAACTCCAGGAGGTGATGCTGAAGTTGCTGGTTCTGTGGAGCCATGGGCAGTAAAGAGCCCTCAGAGTGCTGGGCATTGGGAGTATGGTGGGAGTAGGCTGAATATTGGCCAGGTTTTCCATGTCAGCATCCCATACTTCAGCTGTGTTTACTTACTGTTAAACAAGCAGGCACAACCTTCCAGCACTGTTGCTGAACATTAAGATACACTAGAGTGGTTGCAAGATCTGTGTTTCCTATAACCTGTAGATTTCCTTGTGTGCAGATGACAATTTGCTCAGCATGATGTCTGTATAAAATCCCTGAGTGAGACACCAGCTTGCCATCATGTGTTGACCTAAGCTTCCAGTACAGCTTGCAAACCCCACTGTATTAATTGTGAGCCTGAACATTAGATGGTATAGTGTATAGTGTATGTAACTCCTGGGTGCCCCTATTCTTTCTGGCTATATTTCTTCATATTGGCAATATTTAGTGGTATACGTATGCATGGTCAGTATTGTTTTCCTCAGTCTCGTGTCTTGCAGAGAGGTTTCCAGATGGAAACTTTATTGGGGTGTTTATTGTGATGGCTGGATGGTTTTATTGTGTTTTTGGTAAAGGGCTGAAACCCCGACTGTGCATGGAGACTGAACTTTTCCCATCCAGACAAATTCTCTTCTGTACTACCAACTACTCTTCTCTAGTTGGACATGAGTTACTAAAATTCTGTGTTCACATAAAACATAATGCTTCTGGAGCATAGATTGGAGTGAACAGGAGAAGTGGTTTAAAATATATACTCTGTGTTTTCTGTGGCAATGTGAACAATTAGTTTGTCATATGCCACATTTGGCATATTTCACAGTCACAAAAATAAAAAGATTGAACTATCCATTAATGAAAAAATCAAATTCTTTGAAGGTTTTAGATAGGAATCTGGAAAGATAACATTTATTCCCAAGAAATTAGGATTGAAAATATATGCATCATTTAAAGCTACTGTCAAGTGATTTCTTGCTTAATTGGCTGTAAAACATTAACTGAGTGCTCTACGTTCAGCATTCAGTAACAAAGCAGAACATGCATACTCTATATTATGCATAATATGTAATAAATAGTTATGTATGATCTATATTATGCATAATTCATTTTGCATAACATGCATAATCTATATTAAGACAATCCATTATAACTGCATATCCAGATTATAGACACATCTTCTTTTATTCAATAAAAAACAGTTTTGTATATTTAACCATATCTTCTTACTTCAGCAGCAGAGAAACACATTCCCTAGGTTTACAGGAGGATAGAAAAATATCAGCCTGTCTAAATCTGTGTATATTTCATATCAGTTCCAAGAAACGTCTATTTATCCAGACATATACAGAGATCTGCAGAACATTAGGTACTTAGGCAACACTCCCATTCTGGTCATGGCTTTATCTGATCAGTCATTAAATTATGGAATATCCTGACTCAGAAGGGACCCACAAGGATCATCAGGTCCACCTTTTGGCCTTGCACAGGACAGCCTCAAGAATCACACTGTGTGCTGACTTTGACCAATGGCTGTGTTGTCTTCCATTGTGTTTTTCAATACCTCCCAGAATAATCTTCTCCCTGATTTTACAAGACACTGAAGTGAGACTGACAGGCTGCAGTTACCAGGCTCAACTTTCTTGTCCTTCATGAAAATTGTGACAATGTTTGCCAGCTTCCAGCCAGCAGGGACCTTTCCAGATTCCCAAAACTGCTCAAAAATCATTAAGACAGGTCTTGCAATGACTCAGACAGGTCTTTGAGTAGCCTGGAATGAAACCAGTCAGGCCTCATAAACTCACAGAGATCCAGCTGGAGCAGCAAATCCCACAAGTTCAGGTTTTATGTGTGTTTATCATTCTTGCAGTCATGGTCCTGCTGCTTGAGGACCCCCTGAGTCTGTCATCAGTGTTGACGACTCAGGCAGAGAAAGAATTTGGTATCTCTGCTCTGTGTCCCTTTTTGTGAGATGACCATCCTCATCAAGTAAAAGGCCAATGTTTTTTCTGATCTTCCCTTTGCCATTAATATATTTTAAAAACACTAAGTTAGATTCTGACCTCTTAAACTCTTCTTTCTCCCTGCCTTCCTTTTTTTCACCAGCTGGCCTGAATTCTCATCATTTAAGCACCCGTGATTTTAACTCCTAACTCCAGAAACAGTGATTAAAAAGGCCTTAGGAAATACGCTATTTGACATTAGTAGACATAACCACGTTCTTTCAAGATAAAAAACAGAGCTTTCTTATGCCATGATACCTAATAGTTTATAAACACATAATTACCTTAATGTAAGGAAAATAATCTCCTTCAGATGGTTCAGTTGGCACTCAACCGTCAATCCATTTTTTGTTTACACTAATTCTTTATACTTGTCTGACACCTTTGTTTCGTTTAAATACACATCTAGCACCACACTTCCTAAATGCAGAAAGGATGATGCAGGGGAGGCATCACTAGCTGTTGGTAGGCATATGTTCTGTGACAAGAATGAAGTTGTATTATGTGGTTGCTCGGATCTGTTTTGAGGAATAATCCTAAACAAAGGCTCATGGTTCATTGAGTCTAAGGACCTGTATTGCACTAGCCCTAGTGGCTAGTACCTGATGTGACAAAGATGAAAGGGGACAGATTATGGCAGCTAAATGAAGTGTACCTTCCAAATTATTTGCTGGATTTGTAATAGCATTCAGGTTTATTGCAACCTGAAACATGATCTGAACTAAGATCTAGAGGGGTCTTAGAGGAATTTTAGGATTAAATAGAACACAAGTCTACTGTCAGATGTAGCTTTTTCACTTTTTAAAAAAAGAGTTAATCAGAACTGTTTAGGAAACTACAAATTGCATTTTTGTCATGTGTCCTCTTTTTCTGATGCTATGCAGAGCTGCACTCTGTGCTGCTGTAATACCCAATATATGTAGCAAGTTGAATCATTAATATTTATTACTGCTGAGTTCTAACATGGTGGAGTGTTTTCATTGCTTGAGAAGTTATTTTGGTGGTATCATATCACACAGCTGTGTGATCATAGGAGGTATTAAATTAAATAGGACGTATTCCTTAATTTATCCAGCAGAGCTTTTAAAGCTTTGATGGAGCACATGACATAATGTTATCTTTTGATGTCTGGAATAACATTTAAAATTCCAATTTTACATTCATTTCTAGAGACATACAGTGACTGTTGCTCCATCAAATGGAGATTCATCATAACTGTCAGATGTTTGGAACAGTCCAGATTTGTTGTTTGACACTCAACCACAGTCAGGAAAGTCAGAGATTATATATACATTTCTGCCTCATTCCCATATTACACAACACACTAATAAAAATGCAAATAGCATGATAAGATCTCTGCAGCCTATAAGTAAGATTGAACTTAGTGTGAAGTAAGGTTTTTTGTTGGTTTTGAGACCAGTTGCTTCAAGCAAGAGGGTAACAACAAGATTTTTTTAGTCAGTAGTAAAGTGAAGTTGATTCCATCTTTGCAGACTTGTAAAGACTGCAGGGTGTTATATAATTTGGATTTGAAGTTTCAAAAGACTTGTTAAAGAAATAACAAAGTTGGAAGAGTCAGTGAAAGATGAGGTGTGTTATCTGTAAAGTTCTGTGCATCTGTGATAGAATCTTGTGCTGCAGCATCTTTCTAAGCTAAATTCTTAGGGGGTTTTTTTGCAGACAAAATGTAGGTAAATCAGTTGTTGACAACATTAATAAATATGAATAGGGTAAATGTGGCTTCTAGGAAAGCAATAGTAAAATCTGTCAAGAGGAAGTTTGTGGTTACCTGCATACTAATTACTTTCTTACCACAGAAGTTTATCTGCTTCAGAGAAAGGTGAAATAGAGAATTGATTCTTTTCTTCAGATCTACTCCTTAATCACACCTTAATTGTTGCAATGCTGAATTCTTTAAGTCTGAGAATCTTTCTGCTGGCTTTCACAAAGGGGGATGAAATGTGACAAGTTCTGCCCTCAAGACCAGGACCCACATCCATCGGGATCACCTGTTTTGTAGATGACCTTTGCCAGAGCTGGACCGTGTCTCACCATGTCTAGTCCCTGGTTCCTTTCCCTCACCTCTCCCAAGAGCCTCTCCCCTCAGCCCCGTGTTGGAGGCACCATTCCCTCACACAGCAGCCTGCCCTGTGACCATCATCACTTCCAGCGTGGGTGGGTGGTGGGTCAGGGGGTCCAGAGCAGTGGTGGCCAGCACTGCCGTGGTGGTACCTGTGCTGAGACAGCGAAACATAACAGCCAGATGATTACACAGATGCCATCGCAACTTAGAGCCCGGAAAAAAGACCAGAATATACTCAAAAAAACCCCAGTTTGTAGGCAGCTGGAAAATGATAAGGAGATGAGTAAGAACCATCATGGATGTACCAGGAGCAAGTCATGTCAAACTGATTTAATTTTCTTCTCGGACAAAGTGAATAAGGGAGAAGCAATAGAAGTCAAATAATTTGACTTTTAAGGATTTTTATGCTCCTTCACTGTATCTAAGAACTAGGAAAATATGTAGTAAGTGAGACTATTAGGAAATGCAGAATTGGAAAATCTACTCTAGAATAGAAAATTAGTGCTTTAACATCAAATCAAAAGGAAAAAAAAAAAATCAAACATGATTCAATGACCTTTCTTGAGTCTTAGCACTATTCATTATTTTCATCAGTGATTTCAATAAAGGAATCATGTTTTATCTATGCAGAAGGTATTTATTCAAAAGGCTGTAAACACACTGGAAGACATGATCAGGTTATCAGACTCTTGAGGAATTATCTAACAGTTCATTTGAAATGAATGCCAACTTTAGAGGAGCAAGACTGCCTGAACAGCAGAATTGCAGGAAAGGATTTAAGCATTATAGAGGATTGCAAACTAAATACGACTCAATATGTCATGCTGCTGGAGTGACACACACCAGAGTGGATGCATCATCTAAAACAGTCTTGAAATAGGAGTGTCCAACCCTTTTTAGCACAGAATTCTGCAGACCAGGAGGGATGTACATCAAATGTCAGGATCCAGAGTGGTGAGGGAACAGTAACGTCAAATGTAGTGATGAGAATACTGAGGAGATCAAAGACTTTACGTACATCAAACAGTGTAATAAACAGAATTAAATTCCCTGCCACGTGCTGCAGTTAGGGCAAGTAGTAAGACTTAAATGATAGCAAGCAAGTCATTAGAAAAAGTAAGAAAAGTGTTCTAACCCTGATAAGGAATGGGCAATGGTGAGATTAGGGCCTTTCAGTCTGGGAAATCTGTTTAAAAACAAACTCAAGGAATAGGCACATAGTGTGATTCTTGGGGGTCCCAAATGCAGGGCCAGGAGTTGGGCTTTGGTGATGCTAATGGGTCCCTTCCAACTCAGAATATTTTGTGATTCTGTGACTAATTTTAGGGATGATAATTCTCCCTCTGGGCCAGAAGATAGGTTAATATTTTGATGTCCATTTCTGCCATTACAATTTCTGTGAGGCTTTTTCCATAGTAAAATATGTAAAAATGTTATCTAATTATGTGGACAAGTTGTGTGCTAGGTCCACTAATTTGTTCCTTAGGAAAATGGAAAAAAACCTGAAGCAAATTGAAAGCAGTGGATCTAAATATAGGTAAAACGCTTTAAGAACCAAGTGCAAAAGGGGAGTTAGTGCTGGAAAGGGATATAATTGTGACACCATATTTCTGACAATGTCTGCTTGAAAGCTCAAATTCCAACAGTTATACATTAATCACTTTAAATATTTAAGCAAACTTCTTTTCCTTTCAAAATATACACGTATTGTATCAAGATCAAACACTTAAGGTGATTGTGTTGCTCAGTCCTCACTAACACTAAATCTATGTGCTCTACTTTCATAGAAAAACTGGGTCATTATGAAAAACTGAAGAAATCTCTGTAGGTTTCTAAATGCCTCCTCATCTAGAGGTGCCACATTCCTGCATCCTACCCTGTGTCCAGTGACTAATGCAGTGAAGTAATAGCTCACTCTTTAAGTAGTAAATAGTTTTTCAAAGCATAGAATCTGCTGTTTGGAGAGAGAGGGTCAGGGCTCTGGTGACTTGCTAACATTTTCTCTGCAGTTATCATTGTCTGTATCTAATACTAAGCCTTTCCTTTTGGGGGAAATGTAAAAACTTTCTAAGGGGTGCAAGGAAGGCCTGAATCAGGCAGCCCAAAGTGGTAGGAAGATTTCTACTGTGTGAGGAGTGGCAGCAGTAATATAATGTCATACATTCAAGTTCTATAGCATATATTCACTCAATAACTGACTCATGTTGAAGAGTATTAATAAAGTAGCTTATTCAGTAGAATATTAGGAATATTATCTCTAAATCCAAACTGTAGCAATATCACAAGCTGCTTAAATTGCTCTTTCCCTTAACATAATGTGAGGAATAGAAATAAACATATTGCTGCTCAGATTTATCTGATTAAGTCTTTTGGATGTATATATTTATTAAGTGTACTATTTTTTACCTATGAACACAGCCAAGCAGTAGCCATAAAGGCCAAAGCAAAGTGCTAAGTAAGGAAACAAAGGAATCATCCTAGCCTGAGATTTCCATAGGTGAGTAAATAGAACAAAATTGTGAGGAATGTCTTTTCCTGCAGTGTATTTGTTCTCATATAGTCTGAGAGTAACCACCACTGTAAGGGGCATACACAGAAAAGTATGGCAGCTATTTTAGACTTTTGGTTTGTTGATCAAACAAACTTGCTTTGTATTCTTACTGTGTTTATGTGGGTGCTAAGAGTCACTAGTCTGTCTGATCCTGTTCTTCAAATGCTGGGTTTTGGCTACCCAGTGCCATTTGTCATCCTTTGCCATCTATTTGTACCGAATTCCTCCTGTATAAGAGCAGAAAGCAAACCTTGGTTTTGTCATGAGTGAGTTTAGACAGAAATGAGGCTTCCATAGAGAATGCTGATGAAAATATTTTCAGCAATGTACCGAAGTGGTAGACAGACTGGGAAAACTATTTCTGAGGAATTTGCTTTCTTAATGAAATCATCAGCAGTGAGTGATAGCAGAACTCTTATTGCAAAGGCAGCACTGGCTCATCAGATTCCTTTCCTTTTTAAGACCAGCACACACCAAATCTTGACCTTTAATGAAGACCCAACCGCCGTGGCATAACAATTCTATCTAGAAGTGTAGATATTGATTCCCAGCTGATGTAACCAAGTGCAACACTGTGCTGGACTTCATCTGAACAGGTGATTCAAACATTCTTAATGGTACCAAAGCTGGAAAATTTGGCCACAGACTGCTTTTAGGAGACATTATAGAATTACAGGATCAAAATGCACAGGCAGTTGAGCTGTTGGCAATGTGGCAGATGAGCAGTTGTTTAAATAACTGTGGGATCACCATGATATCTTCCAGAGCCACTATGAGTGTGTAAGTAGCTGCTCTGGATTTAAACATCTTCATGAATTGCATTACAGTTAGCAGGTTTATTGATTGTGCTTTGAAAATTAACAGAAGAATTTTTTTTCTTCCCAGTAGAGGCACATCTATAAAAACACCTAGATATCTGGTAGTCCTAATGAGTTAGCCTAATATTAGGGTAATATTTCTAATATTAGTAAAATACATAATCGCAAACACTATTGCAACCTGTGAAGCTTTCAAAGGGAAAAGCTACACAGCTTTCTCCTGTCCTCTTCTACAATGTTTAACAAGAGCAATTACAAGTTCCAAAAGTGAAACTTTTTTTTTTTCTAGCGGGGTAATGAATATTTCTAGTTGGCTTTTGGGGGCTTTATTAACAATGTTTTTCTTAAATGTTCTCTGGGAAATGTCTAAGTGATTATGAAGCAACTGAGTCAGTGTTCTATCATAATCACATTATTTCTCCATGCTTCATTTCTAAGTTCATGTGGGGTAAAGTATTTTACAGAGAGAAATTTCTTTCTTGCAAGTAGTCACTTCTGGGATTTTCATTATTCCTTCTACAGTCAGGATTTATGTTTGAGAAGAAAAACCAGGGTCACCTGCTATTAGGTATTGCAGTAATTAATTACTTGAAACTAATATAAATCTTGTCTTTTTGAAGAGAGTAACTGGTCAAAACCTGGAATTAATGACTCAAGAAAGTGAACTGTGCTTTTTCTCTCTCGAGAGGATGTAATGTTCAATGTTGCAAGTACGGACATAAATTGGTGGATAAGGTGCATGAATACCACAGTAGCAGAATAACAAAATATGTTTCTTCAAATGGACGTAAGACAGCCCTTTTTACCATTGGAACACATTTTCATAAAAGAATAGTGACATTAGTGAATTCACACATAATAATTTAATTTTATTTTTCTTAAAAAAACAGGCTGAAGGCTGGGAGATTCAAAACAGCAAATTCTCGTGGGTCTTATCCTCCATGATGTCATGCAATAGAAATACCTCTAGTATTTTTTAGGTTTTAGCTAAAAACTCAATAACTGGTTCTTCTTGTCCCTTCATTTTAAAGGTAATTATTTGAATTCTAAATTTTTTCCTTCCTATGGTTCTAAGCCTTAATATTTGGATTTTAATGGAAAATATTAAAACCCTATATTGCAGATAAATCTGCTCAGATCTATTGATACTTTATCTGTCAGAACTGACAGATTTTTATTAGATGAGCAAGTGTGGGTTGCTGTGTTACTGAGAAAAAGCTTGTGGTTTCAAACAGCAGCTACTTGGCTGCCTTTACTCCCACAGGTACTGGGCATCTTTCCTGGTATTTTGCCAAGGAACAAAGTGGCATAATACAGATTCCAAGGGAAATTAATATGAAAGGGGAACAAGTTTTCACCTAAATTGTTTGTGAGCTGAATTTAGGCTGGATTGGAGCACCAACAGTTCCTTGTTACCAGAAAGCTGCTTTTTAAACCCATGAGCAAGTCAAAGTGGGCTAGCAAGGTGACAGATGTGAGTGGAGCAAGAGAGCTCTGGGTCTGAAGTCAGAGCAAGCTGCTTTGTGGCACCTGCGTGCAGGGAGTGGAGCTGGAAATGTAGGCAGTGGAAGAGCACAGAGGGGTTTCTGGCTACCCAGAGGGGAGTGGGGCAGCCTGTGAAAAGCCATTGGTCTGACTGGTCACATCAGGAGAACCCCCAAAATCAGGAGAACTACCAAAATGAGAGTGATGTGTTCTGCCCAGAGACGTTTGTTTCTGTGGTAAGTGCTTCTGGAGTCATTTGTGTGATGAGGTGAAGCTGGGCTATTTTCGTGAGGGTGTTCTGGTTGTCCAAAGGCTCTTACAGGCAAGCTTTTGGCTTGAGGAGCCCTATTCAGCCACAATTTAAAGTGGAGTGAAATTCCTTAATGGGCATCTATTGAGTGGCAGCTGTCACGTTTTAACCTCAACCTTGTAGCAAATTTGCATGAATTCCACCAGTTCAGCATTCAGGACTAGAGCATGACCAAGTTAATGTGACTGCAGGCTACTTGGTATCATGTCCTTAAATGGGGCTGGAGGCAAATGAAAAGTGAGCAGGAGTTATACACAGAGCCTAAGCTGTGTTGGCTGAGACTTTATCATAATGATTGTGCATCTGTACAAGCTCATCTTTTCCAGCGTGGAGAATCTGACTGTTCAGAAAGTATTGTCAAGCGTACTGAGTAAATAAGCTGAAAAAAGAAACACTTTCTCTGATCACTTTCCCTCTCAGTCGACTTGGATTTCTTTTGTAACAACAGCAGATAAAGCTCTTATGGTTTTATATCTTAGGGTCTGATATAATGCTTTAAATAATACAAAATCTGCGTCAACTCTATTAACATCACAGGCTGGGTCAAACATGTCTGGCACCCTGTTTATAATACTTGAACTGGTGTGTGTTTATTTCTACCATCAGGTCAAATGTTTAGCAGTGGTAATAATTCAGAAGCACATAATCTTTACTTTGCTTTTTTATTTTTTGGTCTAATAGGCAAGAAAGCAGGAAACTATTTGTGTGGGAATGACAGAGGATAACAGAGGGTGGTTCTTGATCCTCAGTAAGATGCTTTTAATCTTTCCAAAAAGTCTTGTATTGAGACTAAAATCAGGCACTGCAGCAATTCTGAAGCTGTGTTTTCTGCTCAGTACATGTGCATAGCTGAACTGCTCTGTGCTCTACTTCTGTCTAGACAGACACACACCTTGCACAAAAGTAGGTTCAGTGCTGCTGCTAAAGCTCTGTCAGTACAATCTGCTTTGTACTTTCAGGCAAAGTCAGTGGCACAATGGTCTCAGGCACAAATTTGTAACTAGAATGACAAGGCACTTATTGTGAACTAAGCCATCTGGAACTGTTTGAGAATAAGTTCGCTAAGTTTTAGTAGCTTGTGTACACCCATGCACATCTTTTGAGGAATGTGAACTTCTGCTTAGTGTTAACAGCTGTCTCTGGTATCTTGTTCTGCCCAAGACTGCTGATGGGCTGTAGATCGTAATGAATTTTACTTTGGCCTTTATCAAGGCAAGTCAAAGAAATAATCCCAAAAATGTTAAAGTCAAGGAAGGTGAGAGCAATCATTGAAGTGATTCTAGAAAATAAAAATTAAATGCATTGTTTCAGTTACTCACAGATACTCAATAGTACCAACAGACCCATTGGAGTGCTTACAGATCACATGTGTTCTGTGGAAGAAATGTGCTACAAATGACTGTCAAGAACACATGAAGATAAAGGTCTTGCTGCATAGCAAGACACCTACAATCTAAATCATTGCAGCCAAGTTTCAGTCACAGCTACAGTTTTCATGCTGCTTCCTCTCACATAGGTTTCCATTCTTAAAATATAAAGGAAACCAACATTTCAGGGTCTTGACAATAAATTGCAGTGAAAAAAAACCCATATTCCTCCATTTCAACAGTTTAAAATACAGACGTGGTATATGATGGCTCATTTGTGCCTATGGATTTGAAAGGGACACAGGAAGAGGTCTGAAATAATCCATGGTCCTCTGGATATAAAACAATTCCTCCAGCACACACTGGTGTGGAATTGGTGTGGCTGTTGGCACCCTCAGAGATGCATCCTGTGCATCATGGTCACATATGGAATGGTCAGTGCAAGGCTCTAGTGACAATAGGCAGCAGGGAGATGGGAATGTGTGTGTTTATTCCCTGAGCATGTAGGCACTCTGCACATCAGTGATCTGTTTTTCACATCTGAAGATATCTTCCTTTGTAACTGAAAAATAAATGTTTTCTTCTGCCCAATAAGTAGTGAAGATATCATCAGCTCAGTGCTTAAAGTCAGCCAGACTGCAAGTATCTTTAAATGGGATTTAACTGGAGCTGCATATTTACACAGGAACACCATTTTTTTGTTATGCAGACATTCTGGTCTCTTCTACGGAAGAAGTTTTTCCAGCTTGTGACCTCCATCTACTTTTTGGTTTTATTAAATACTTATTGTCTGAAAGAGTTTTCCTGCATGTCTCAACATGGCTTATAAAGCCAGGCTTATTCTGTTCTTTATTTGTAGCTAAGAATTTGCAGGGTTTTGAATGATGAAAAGATATGTAGGTCACTGAAGGTGAGATGAAAATGAAATGGTTCTGATTTTTAAAATAGAACATGAAACTGAAAATTTGCATTCCTCTATAGACACTTCAGAGGTGTCTAAACTTTTACTGAATAGCACTTAATCTGCGTTTTTTTCAGAGCAGGGAGACACTCCACTGCTCTCAGCATGTCAGCTAACAGTGCTAGGGGACATAGTGTCATGGGAGAGAGTGGGAACTTCAGATAAATTTTGCTGGAGAAGCCCTCCCTCTGAGTCACAAGGTGCAGAAAGGACCCCCTTGCTTTCTCAACTCGTTCTCAGAGAGGAGCCAAGGAGGGGCTGGATCCAATCTTAACCTCAGACTGTCAACAGTTCAGATCTAAGAAATTACAGACTGTGATTGAACCTTTGTACAATTTCAGGTTTAATGATGGCAAGTCAGATATATTTATATAAAAATGAATGATTTATTATGGTCAATGATTAGACAAAAATATCTTAATCAGAGTTATTTTATAGACAGTACAGAAGCTAAAACTACTAGTAAAGTATGACAGGATAGTGCACATTATCCAAGAAATTATGTTAAAGCATTTGTAATAGAGCTAGCAAAAAGAAACACTTACTAAAGGAGGGATTGGTGTAATTCATTCATGCCAACATCTAGAGCCAGCAAAAGACATCTCTGTTGTGTCTGGTGCCCCATGTGTGGAGACATGAGTCTTGACTCCATGTTTCAGAATGCTGGTTTATTATATTATGATATATATTATATTAAAATACTACATTAAAACTATACTAAAAGAATAGAGAGAAAAAAATCATCAGAAGGCTAGAAAGAACAGGAATGGAATGCATAACAAAATCCTGTGACTGCTCACAGCCTCGACACAGATGGCTGTGATTGGTCATCAAGTGAAAACAATCCACATGGAGCAATGGAAGACGCACCTGTTGCATTCCACAGCAGCAGATAGTTATTGTTTACATTTTTCTCCTGAGGGTCTTCAGCTTCCCAGGAGGGAAAAATCCTAGCCAAGGATTTTTCATAAAATATCGTAACTACACATCTCTTTTGCTCAGCATTGAGGAGAAATTTCAAGGGGCATGCCCACCCAAAGGAGGAATCTGCATACACACTCCAAGAAGGGATGTGTTAGAAGAACCTGACCATGTGAAAGTGGACTGGACTTCTGTAGTGTAAAGTGATTGGCTGTCAGTATATGTCTCCAGATCAGCTTAGCAGTTTATCTGCCAAATCTTTGCCTCACTATCAGGATGTTAATTTGAGGTTGATGTGCCAGACTGCTTTTGGCATAATTCAACACCAGAAAAACGTGATGCCCCTGTCAGCCCACCTCTGATAGCCTTGGAAATAGAGCATTGTCCAACTTGCTTGCCCACCATCCAGGGCAGAGCATCCTCCTACACATACCTGACAATAAGGATCCTCTAATAAATTAGGATTATCGCTGAAATGTTTCTAATACTGGCCTTCATCTAAATTAATTTGAATACAGGACCTAGAGGCCTCAAAAATGTATGAATTATGAATATCAATTGGTTGCTCATGTTTGTAAATCCTACCTGTTTATAGCATTTCCATAGGCATGAGCACAGTACTGTGAAAATCAAAATCTGAGTGTCCTTTTTCAGGGTTTTTAGTTTAATATAAATCCCTAACAGTATACACTTATTTTTAATGGCCTGTTCTTTGTCACAGCCTTCTAAGTTAAAGATGAAAACAGTGTGCAGAATTTCAAATGCCTTCCAGTGCAATGAAATGCTATGTTTCTGTTTCATGTTCTTTGTTGTTACTTGGTCAGTCTGTTCTGAACTATTTTCTGACTAGGGAGTGAATGTCAATTGACTTTTCATTTGGTGCAGCAGAGTGCTCTGTAGTATCTTAACCCCCTATTGTGTACAATCCTAGAGTTTTGGAAGTAGACCTCCTTACTTCCTGACCCTGCCTCAGGAAGTGAAGGAATCTTTCTGGACTGTTTCAAGCAAGTGGATGCAGGATTTGCTGCTAGCATTTATAATGTGAAACTTAAAGCCACAGTTTTGTATTCCTGCTAACACTGCTTCTCCAGGGGATATTCTGCATTTCATATAGTAATCCATTTTTCTCAATTCTAAGTTTAATTCAGCTCCAGGTTCACCACTTTCTTTCCTTACTTTTCTTTCAAACTGCTCTTACCACTGTTCAAGAGCAAAAAGGGAATACAAGAACAATGAACCATTGTAAGTATTTATATTACATTAATATCTCCCAAAACACACTACAGGTAAATTGCACATTCTTTGTGCAATTTCTTCACATGAGTGTGTTCTTGAAAATTCCTGATCCAGTGTCAGCCACGAGCTCAGAGCATGAGCTCTGGATTTTTTTGAACAAAATTCTATAGTTAGAAAAGTAACTATTTCCTTATTAAAAACAGCTGATACTGCTTAGGAACCAAACAAAAATAAAAATACAGCTATGATCACCTATGTAGAAGGGAAAATTCAGTAGGGCTGAGAGGGCTGTTTAGATGAAATCATGCAGCCTAAATATCTGGCCAGAACTGAATGTGTGTAGAAGTGCAATTTTTTGAGCAGCAGGGAAGGGCAGAAATGGAAACTCACAGGTCACCTATCTGAGCTGTGACATGGTAGCACAGACCAACTGAAGTGGAGAACACCTTTGAGGGACTGTTCAAGCAAGTGAGCAAGTCTTTTTTTGACCCACTAATCCTCTATAAAAGCTGTCAACATACCATTTGAAATGATATTAACAAAAAATATCTTGTGCTAGCCAATAATTCTGAGTAAGTACCCAGTGTTGATCACTCCTGCTGAAAAAGTGTCTTTTTCATCTAGAATAAATGTCAGTCACTACTCTTAGACCCTAGATATTCTGCTAAAGTGTTTTCTTGGTCTGCTGTTACCCATCTTTACTTTATCTGCCCTGGATTTGTACAAGTAAGCATGCTTACAGTAATGAGTGGATATTGAAACTTCTTCCATGGAGATCTTATGGAAAGAGACAACATTTCTCTAGGTATTGTACAACAAAGATGCTTCTTTCCCCTGGCAGATCTTAATAAGAAATATTTGTTGATTTGAGATTCACTAAAGGGTTGTGTTCTTGATCAAAAGAGCTGTAGTGGTATCTTCACTTAATGCTTCATCACAATCACAGGCACCTTCACAGTCTGGCAAGGTTTTGGACACATTTTATCTCATTATCACTAGAAAAAGTTGGTAAAACAGTCTGTGCTTATGTACCACAGTTATCCTCATTCAAAAAGGAAAAAAGAAATTAAAAGCACAAAATAGTTGCAACTACCTGATAGTGGAAGTTAGGCTGAATAAGTTCTCTATACCTCACTAAAAAGATGGCTTATAAAATCGTCCTCATGCCAGCATTCGCACATATAGAAGGAATTGCTATTCCTGCAATTGTTCCAATTTGTTTACAGATAAAACCCACAAATGTTGTCACATAGGAAGACGTAGCCTCCATTATTAGAAAAGCTGCTGTTTGGAGCCTAGACGCTGAAGAAAATTGTTGTAAAAATTTGTCCTAATTTGTGCTCCTCTCTGGTGCCTCAGGCAATCTTTGTCATTGGAATTTAAACCACCTGGCCTGCCTGTATAAGCATGTAACAAATCAGGGGAAGGAAGGCAAGAGGCAGCCCATAAAGCTTTTATCTCACTCCCTAAGGTCTGCTATGCAGTCCTCTTGACAGACCCTATGATTAAACCAGTAACCTAGTCTGGCATCTGGTGATAAGAGAAGAGAGTTTCATTTTGTATACTGTAGTAATAATTACAGTTAATATAACTTTCCCAAAGGTCCTCAGCTGATGTCACTTCTTCCCACACTGCTGCAAGTGACTGGAAGCTGATATATGATCAAAACAACCAAAACAGCTGAAAGGTCATAGCAGCATTGCAAATATGCTCCTTTTCATGCTGCTGCTGTCAAACGTGGCCAAGCTTAAAGATTCAAGGGTATGATTTGCACTTTTAGTACATGTGCAGTTCTTAATGCCCCACTACACATAAATAACTTTTTTTCCCCTCAAAGATTCAGGGGCTCACCTATGGGTAATGAATGAGACTTGCCAGTAGCAACCTTCAGGGAACTATTTTACGTCTCATGCTAATCATTCATAGGCGCAGAACAGACTGCAGAACAAGAGGGTGGATAAAAGACAAGATTTATTGATCTGCTTTCCCAGTCTTATTGAAGTCAATTATAAAGTCACCCAGTTATTAATCCCTCTAAATTAACTAGTAGGGAATCTTTTTGTAGTTGGACTTTGAGATAGAGGTGGAAGCATACGAGCAGGTCTTTAGTCTTTAAGGAGACACTTGTATTTGGTTGCCTGGATTAATTTGTGGATTAATCTCTTGTTCAGCTTCCTTTTTCAGTGGTGTCTAAGAAGGCAACTCGCAGTTCAGCAACACTGACAAGTGTCAGTGGTGTAGAGCATTGGACTGCAATGCTAATAATTATTTAGAGTTCTATGGAATGAATGCAATAAATATATCTGTATGAAACAAATCTAGTCCTAGATTCTTCAGGAATTGTCGGATATATTTTATGGGTCCCATAATTCAAGCACAGTTGGTTTTTCAGTTTGAAGAGACTCTTTGGTGTGAAGTGTGAATTGTCCCTTCAGCAAGAGACAAAAAACCTTGAGAATAACTTCAGAAGGCATTAAAACCACATATGATTTACAATGCCAGCAGACTTCAGAGTTATTTCTGTTCATCAAAGGAAAATTTATTTAACTGCGGTATAAAGGCAGAGTTCAAGTAATGTATTTCCCTTAAGGGTTAGAGACCTGCTAATTTAAGATAAGGCTTTAATGGTATGTGTATATGCAAAACAGTTATAAGGTAAAATTGCATATCTATAATTTTCAGCCCATGCAAATGATAGGGTTTGAGCAGAGACAAAACATATATGGACAAGCTAAGTCTGCTTTGACCAGTAACTGATTGACATTGATTGACACTGATCCACAATGTCATGAACTCTCCTGAGCTTATGCTGTCTAATGCATGAATGAAACACAACAACCCCAGAATATTCCCTTTTTCTGCTCTAGTCACCTTAATGGTGTCTTTCACTGGCACGTTTTGATGAGGTCCCTATAAACTATTGTACAGAGTGTGCAGAGGGTGTACTTGCACTCTACTTGTCCTTTCTGTTTCTGCTGTCAGAAATCTACTAAAAAAGGGAAAGCAGATGAACATATTACCTAAGACTTTCATCTTGTTCAAATCATCACTGGTGGGGTTGTTGAGATCGTCTGTTCCCATACTGTTTGTTGCAAACAACTGACTGAGCAGCACTGTCACTTGGGCCATCAGTGACGCCATGTCATACCTACAGTGGACCAGCAGTTCTCCAGAAAAATGGCTTATACATTGGGGAACAGTGGAGAGAAAATAGTCATGGCCAAAATGAAAGAAATCAGGATTTATCACTACAGCTTCTGTAAGTGCAGACACTGTCTCTTTATGCAATGGGCAATAATCCCAACCATTCATTTTTCTGGTGGCTGTGGCATCCAGCAAGGTGAGCTTGAAAGGACATGCCATTTAGTGCTGCCTCCCACACACCCCAAGGGCCAGCTCTGTTTTCCTGCAGGGATTTCTGGTCTGCTGCCCTTGGCTGGCTGTGTCCCATGCAGAGCTGTTCCTGCTGACAGATCCAGGGAAGCTGCTGCCATGATAGTCTGTTCTGGGATGAAATTTCTGCTCCATCTGGAGCCTGCACATTGGTAAGCCTGCTGCTGATGTTTGCTACTGCTTGTCACTGCCCCAACATTTCCAGTGGGATTCTCCTCTCTGAGCTTCCTTCTGAAGTGGCCTTGTAGTGTAGAGATAACCAGCTGGGTTGCAGTGGTCCCTCAACTGACCTCTGCCAAAACAAGACAAATGCATGAGGAATGTAAATAGTTCTCTGCCCAGAAAAGTGAGTCTCAAAGCCAGAATCACCTCTGCAGGCTCATGAGAAAGGGCTACCACCACCTTCCACCATGCATTTGCCGCCTTGCTTTGCTCACATCCTTCACTTTGTCCTCTCAAAAATTTCTCTATTTTCAGTAATTATGACTAATGTTGTCTTCCTTCACTCACCTTCTTTTTTTCTCATGGACTAAAGGGTTTTTCTCCTATGCTCTGCAGTCTCCTCTAACATCATTCCCTGAGCAATGCTGTGTATAGATACAGGGACCATCTCAATACCTGTTTGTCATGAAAACACTAAATACCAATCTCTTCTGATGGTGGCATTATGTATTGAGAGTGTAAATTTGTGAACCTTATTTTTCCATCATAGACAGAATGATTTTTATCTTGCACTCTATTTGCTGCATACTTCACTGCACCAAATTTTTCCAAAGCTAATTAGATGTTGGAATGGAAAAGCCTTCATAACTTTTCTGTGAAAATGATTTAGTGGCTCCCTCCTGTTTCTGGCCAGTAAGACACTGAAGGAAGTTTTGCCAGGAGTAAATGTAGTAGACCTTCTGTGCATCACAGCATCTTTTACTACAAGACATGGGATTGTAGCATTGTTTCGGGTTAGACTACATTAGTTTTTCTGAGGGAAAGAAAATAAATACATTCCCAGAGCCTAATTCTAGCCATGGGTTTTCCAAAGCTGTGTAGAAGTGCTGAGTGCTCTGAGTGCTCTCTCCCATCAGACACTGAGTTCCTGTCAAAGCTGCCTTGAAAATGCTGTGTGTTCAAATTAGCCCAAAGTGCCTCCCTGGAGGTTAGAAAAGACCAAAAAGAGTTTAGTCTCAAAAACAAGTTGATTTCACTAATTATTACAATAGTACTCTGGAGCAGATGACAACGAGGTGCTTCTGAGAGAGCTGCTTTTTATTTTGGAAAAATTTTGAGGCAGATAAATTTATCCCAACTTGGAGTGCTTTTTGATATATTTGACTTCAGGCATTTGCTTTATTTACAATGAGCACTGAAATATGTTGCGGAGCCATGGTATTCAAAATAATTCCTTTCCTGAGGAGCAGTGCCTTCCTTCCTTGTTTTGTAGAAAAATGAAATGTACCCTTACTTGTGGGGGATCATTGATTCTTCAGTGAGGAAACTCAAAGTGACTGTAGTTCACTAAGGTCACTTTGTAAAAAGTACTGATAATGACCAAGAAGAAAAATCTTTGAACAAGGATCATTGGCTAATTTTTTCACAGTGTGCTTAAATGAAGTCTTGCTTCTGTACCTGCTACATGAGGCTTCCCACTCTCAGGTGTGACACAACTATTCTGTATGGCAATGACCCGGTGGCTACCCAAGAACCTGCTTTTTCTTTCACTTGTAACCTCCCTTAAAATAGGCATTGAAAAAGGAGGAGACATGCATGAATAAGTAAATAGCATGCCAAAGCTAAGCTTTGTGCACATTTGCTGAGTGTTGATGTAGCTGGGACCACCACAAGTGTCCTGCATGCGCATTATTTATTTGCTTTTGAGTTTGCACTCTGGCTTTCTTGCCTACCAGAATCTGCAGGCTAGTTTGACAAGTGTGCAGAGCTGTGAATGCAGCTGGTTGAAATCCCATTTTTCTTGCACTTCTTATTTAAGTAAGGAAATAACATGATATTTTGTTTTGCCCAGCAATGGAGGACTCTCCCCGCCTTGAGGGAGATTTGCTAGGTTGTTACATGCATGGAGTGGTTAGATAAATGACTGTAGCATCCTGCTTTGATACTTGATTGGTTCCAGGATAAACCTACTCTGTCTTCGGGCAGAACCAGCAAAATTATGGGAGGGACTGAGCCCCATTTTTCTCTTCACTGAAGTGTGCAGTTACCCCTGCACACCTAAGTATGCCCAAGAGTCCACAGTGGTAGGACTCAGGGACCAGTTGTTGGCTTGTAGGATATCCTGTTTCTGCAGGATCAAGCAGTATGAAGGTAGGGCAAAGTAATTTAAGGATGCCTTTTGTAAGTAGCTAGGAGAATAATGTAATGTGCTTACTTTAGTGGCACTAATTTTGCAAAGCTTTTGAGAAACAGTATGAAGTGAAATTGTTTTAAAAGACAGACTGGTTTGGTCAGAGCGTGGAAGCAGAACAGTAGCTGGGCATGCAGCGTATTACCTGAGAATAAATATATTCATCAGGATAAGATTTCATTACTGTTCAAAGGTCCTTGCCATTCAAAAAAAAAAAAAAAAAAAAAAAAAAAAAAAAAAAAAAAAAAAAAAAAAAAAAAAAAAAAAAAAAAAAAAAAAAATCCAAAAAACCCAAAAAAAACCCCAAAAAAACCCACAAAACAACAACCACTAAAACAAAGCAACCAAAATTATATCTTTGTTGAATCAATGTTGAACTTGATATTGTTCTTGTCTCCCCCTGGAAAGGAAAGATCTGTGAAATTATTTTCATCAATTTGCAGAAGAGACTAAAGCTACTCTTTAGAATAGTCTGATACTATTGAGGTCGTCTTCATTACTGTAGCTGATATGGGAAATCATTGTCCTGGATGTTATGGTCACATCTGTCAACCATTCGTGGATTTCTTCTGTTCAGAAAACCTCAGTAATAGCTAAATACAGTTTCTCACCTTCTGCCTCTGACCTCTGCCCCACAACAACCAAATTCTAGTGAGAAGGCCCAATGGAAATTGATATTAAGATGTTTGACTGCATCTTTTAAGCAACTTTAATTCAACTGTGGAACGTGTGGTTTTTGTAAAACAAATAGCTTTTTTGTTGAAGACAAATTTTCACTTGCAACTGTTTCTTTCAAGTATAAAAAGTTGACTCTAGATGTGATCTTCTGAGTAATAGTACTTGAAAAGCTACTGAGGCCTCTTGTTTTTCCATTTTTCTTCTCTGTTCTTAGAGACCAAAGTAAATTGACATAAATTTCTTTACTGATTTTTTTTGTTCAGAGACTATTTGCAAATGAATACTATTATTTCATTTCTGTACAATTCTAGATGTTTTTAAGCACTAGAAAAGTCTGTAAAACTTTCTTCTTACTGGTTATTTTTTCCCAAGACCTTGGCATATGCACACACATATATGGTCCAAATTCTGAAGGACTTCAAATTAAATTGTGCTTTCAGATCATTGTAGTGAAGTGAACATTTTCATAAAGACAGTTTGACATTGACCTGGGTCTAATCCAGATGCTAACACACTGTTAACATTAACAAGCCATAAGAAAAATGGTCATTTCAGAATATTTATGCATTAATGCCATAAAATATATTAATAGGCTTGGAGGCATTTTTATATTCTGTACAGAAAAAGTCAATCCTTCATTATGTTCTTAGACCACTGAATTTTCAGTTTTATTTTTAAGAGTAATCAATCTCAGCAAATTATGTTAACCATTTGGGAATTGAGAATTATTCTATATTTTTTCCCCTTTTCAAGAATAGCAACTTTGAATAACTACTGAGACACAGCTTGAGGAGTGAAGGGAACATAGTGATTTCCTTAGATATATCATACAATTTGTGATGAGAGTCCTATTTATTCTTCAAATTTGCTTTAAATTAATAAGAAATGTTTTTAATATATGATAGGTATATGGGACATGTAAGAAAAGTAGATTTATTTCTTCAGTGGGTGGCCCACACAAAAGAAGTCTGCTTGTAGTACCATTTTTTTTACTTACTATGTCAGTTTGAGAGTCCTATGGGGATAGCTCCTCTTGCATTAGCACCTGACTTACAAATAATCTGGCTGCCCATTTCCACAGGGAGCTGGAGCTGTGAGCTCCAAGAGCAGGAGACCATTTCTTCCTCAGCCATTTGACTCTGAGAAGATGCATTTTTCAGCAGACTTAGAGTTCACAGTTCTACCTGATAAAACACAGCTCTCAAGCCCAGCTCTTCTCAACCTTTCAAAATTCAAAGGATGCCTTAGCATTGGTGAAACAATCAGCAGACTGTATACCAAACACTGCTGCAGCACCTTCCTTTAGTCAACTCCTGCAAACTTTGGCTATATTCAGGAGCTTTTCTGAATCACAGAATGTGGCAAAACCCCCCATTTTGAAGCCATCAGAAACATGGAACCTGTTGTTTGTCATTCCTTCATACATTAGTATATTTCTATGAATATTTTTGGAAAATCACATTGTTTCTGTACTTTAGGATCCAGCTGTTCCTGGACTCTTTGTTAAAGTCTCTAAATAAGAATTTACAATTAGTATTGCTAGGAGCACTGCAAAAATGGCCTGTTTTGCTCCTTCAGCACCACTGTGAACTTTTAATGTGTACTAATCTATTTATCTAGAACGTTGCCTTCAGTGAGAAAAATTAATGGTGAGGTTTTAATTTGGCTGCATTTCCATATTATGAAGTTGAAGTGGGAATTAAAGGATATTACAGGAGGCTACAGAGTAAAAGCCCTGCTGGAATGAATAGCCCCCATTATAAGCACACCAAAGTCTACACAAATTTGAATGCATACTTAGAGCTTCCCTAATGTGAGGATACCCATCACTTGGTTGTCTTGCAACTCTTCTGAGGAACAGAGAACATGCATTAGGAACAGCATTGCCAGCAGATAAAGGAGGTGATCCTGCCCCTCTTCTCAGCCCTACAATGCTTACTTTGAGACATGCTATTATAGTAAGCATAAAGCTAGTTATACTTTGTCTTTTGTGTATAAAATAACTCAAGAAGAATAGGTCAAGTAAGGTTTCTGTATTATTGCAAATTTTGTGGAACAGCTTTTGGCAAGACTCAAAAAGAATCACTTCAGATGAGCATATTTTTCATGATAAAACAAGGCAATAAAGTGACTGGGCTAAATACATGATTGTCTCTCATCAATAAATAAAATGAAATTGGAGAGAATGTCGCCCTGATTTTGTAAGACTTTGTTAAGCTTTCTGATGTTTACATTCTTTCAACAAACTTTCTCACACACAGTTCTGTAAATAACCTATGTTTTGCATTCTTTCATGGAGGTGGAGAGAATTGATGGACCCTTGGTCTGTCCAGTGGCATTGGAGAGGTGGCACTGTCACCCTCCAATCCACTGTCACCTTTGGAAAACTATAAATGTTGGAGTCAGAAAATAAAGTTTCTTCTTCTTCCTTTTTGTTCTCCTCGAGAGCAGCAGTGTCTGTGTCATCATTTCGTGCCTTATCAAACAAGAGAACATCTGTGACCACAGAAGAATTCAGATAATAGAAAATTTAACACATTTTACTTTTGAAGTCTTGTACAGCATCTAAAGAGATGGATCATACTCTTCCAGTTGTCCTTTCTGCACTCATTTTACTATGAAAAATACATTGGATATTGCTTTTCTGTAGACAATATGGTTATTATTCTGCTGAATGTTAGAATAATTTAGACTCTAAACCATCTAGATTATGCATCTTGCCGCAAAGATTTTATTTGAAAACAGGCAGTAGAAAAGCATCAGTTATGAAATACTTCACAACTGCACCAGGTTTTAACTTTAGATCCAAAAAAAAGCATACTTAGCAAAACAAGACATAAGCAGACTCTACTATTAAAATCTAGTTTAGCACAGCTTTGTCATCCCAGCTTTGAGAAGGACATTTTCATGGTAACCTAATCGCTGGAAAGAAAAGGTGAGGCTGTGTGTTTAAGCATATTTTGGTCATCATAAATATCATGAGAGGATTTTGAAAATCTGCTTTTGATACGAGGGTAGAGTGTTGTGCTTATCCAATAATAATTTTTGTTAGGAATATTCCTATTACTTACTAGCATTTAGAGTCATAGATCTAATAGCAGGTTCCAAGCCACCAGGTGCAAATGTGAAGTGAAAGACTGGATTTTTTTTCTTTACACGTCCCACTGTGTTCCTTTATTCTTAGAGTAATGCTGTGAGAATTCTGTTGGGAACCTCCACCAGATAATTCTAAAATTTATTTTAGCTGCCTAACTGCTTGTTTAGACAGTGTTTGTCCTATTGAAACTGTGGAGTTTCAACAGGCTAGAGTGGAGAATTTTTGCTTCATTTTAAGACAGATTGTTTCACTGTTCCATTCCTTATTACTGATGAACCAAGTGAAGATGAATGTAAAAAAATATCATAACTTTATAACAGACTTCACAAAGACTGGAAAATTAGTTAAAACCATAAAATTCTATCAATTTAAGTATATGAATTAAAGTGGTGATGAATTATTTTAGATAGAGTTAACTGGTAAACTGCTGAAGCTAATTTGGTTTATCTTTGCACTGCATTAGCATCATAAAATAACTATAGTCTAAATCCGAAAGAAAATTGTGATCCACCTAATGATTTTAAAATGTAATGTACTTTTAAAAAAAGTCCTAGTCTCTTTCTCACAGAGAGCTCCTGAGTTTCTGCAGGATCAACAACGAGATAATCTTTAGGGGAGAGGATGTTTGAGTTACGTGTGGTAGGTTTAATTTTGTTACGGAGATATTTTTAATATATGTATATACTCTGCAAGGATGATGGTGTACAGTGTGCCATCTGCTCATTTCTACTCTTTCCATATTTATCACCAGGAGACACTGAAGTTTTTCATTTTCCTCAGTGCTCTGGGTTTCTTATATGTTTAATTTTTTTCCCCTAAGACTTAGGAAAAAAAAATCCACAGACAGAACGGAGTGGTCAGCAAATCCACATACTCAAGGGAACAAAATAGACCACGTATAACATTGGTTACTGCTTCACACACCTGAAAAATGTATCCAGAGGCAATGGCTGAGGATCCATATACATTACTTATGTAAATGAAAGGGCTACGCTGCATTAAGATAAGCCTTGTAAACCTATTTCCTGGAGATTATTTGTATTTAACTTCTATAACTCAATACCATTTTTGATTCATTGTTTTTCCCTACTAAGAAATCTTCTTATGAGCAGTGTTTGGGGTTTCAAGCATAAAATAAATTTTTAAAAAACACTGTTATTTTTTTCACCTACCTTTTTGTTGAATGTCCCAGAGATTTCTGATACAATTTTTTCATGTGAATCCCTTGAGTGCTCCTGCTCAATCATCACAAAACATTTGTCACCAGTTACATTTTTTCAACAATGTCCTCATTTTACTGTGCTCCTGTGCCAATACCCAAACCCACCCCCTAAGTGTGTTCAGCCATGTGTTTCTTATGCTGGTTTTAAGTTGTTTGTTTCTTATGGTGTTTCCTGGTCAAACTCTCCATATGTCTTATTCCAGAGGTCTGCTGCTGGACTAACCTGATCCAAAGAAGAAAAGCAGGTTTGGAGATTTTGGTGGGGGGAAGTGAGGGGGTAGGTTTGGTTGGTGGGGGTTTTTGGGTTTATTTGCTTTTTTTTTCAGATTTGTGGACTGATTCATATTCTCCTGGGCACTGCTGCTTCTGAATTAAGTAATTAAGGATAGGCCATTTCTTCACTTTTCTGTAATCTGTGAAAACCTTTCCTTAGGTCTGTGGCCATTCTCAGGCTGCATAAATACATTAACTTTCTCAGCAGTCAGGTTCTTAGTTCCCATTCAGCTTACAGTGAATCATCTCTGGGGATGAGCTGTTGCCTGCATTTCAAGTTTGTCCTTTACAAATTCTTCACCTTGAATTAATTACTTCTTTATATGGGAAAAAACTAATTGGCATAATCAAGAAAAAATTTTAAAAAATCATTAGAGTTAAAGAAAAAATTACCTTGTTTTCTCATTTGCAGTCAGAGATGAAATCCTTAGTAACACTGAGTGACTGTATGACCAAGGGGTTGAGCTAGAAGAGATTCTTCTAGAAATATCAGTAGCTGAGAAAGGCAGAGAGTAGCAAGCTGTGAGGGAATAATGTGCTGATAATTTGTATTAGCATTAAATGTGCCTCCAAATCTCACACGTTACATAAAGCTGTGAAGCTTTCAAGGCTTATGTATCATGATTGGCATAAATTATTAATCATCTTTGGAGAGAAAACAAACACCCAGAGGTGACAAAATCAATGTGTTAAAGCACAATAATAAAGGGAATTGAAACACATAAGTTAACAAAGAATTAGAGCTAAAGTATTATCAATTTGAATGTTTATGGCTAACAAACCACCCTCTCAACTAATGTACTTCTCATTTGTACCATTTTCTTGTGATTTAGTATATGGTATTTGAGATAATTGTAGGTTGCTAATTTTAAAAAGTAGCAACTGGAGACCACAGCATGGGAAGCAATAGTTTCTGAATTAACCATAGAATGCATTGTTAACCAATCTGAGATTTTTTCATTGTTAAAAAGTAATGTCACATCAGAACTAGCAGTTAGTATGTCTCTGCACAAAGCTATCTGGGCCTGTGGCAGCACAATATTCTGACCACAGCTGACTGCAGTGCATGCAGAAAATACCACAGCTGAAGAAATAATCTATAATGAAGGACTTGTTCCACAAACGAGTCATTTTCTCATTAGGGAACATGACAATCAAGATTCTTACTAGCTTAATCATCCAGGTTCACCGATGACAAATTCTCCCCTGCAATTTCTCATCCTTTAAAGTACTTGGAATAGTTATCACTGTAGATCAGTTCTGTAAATTTAAACTCTTCAACTGCAAATGTTCACTTCTGAAGAAAGTCAAGATTAGCTTTGAAAGTACTCGCACATAAACTATGCACTTTCATTTTTCATGAACAAGGCACAATTAAAATTTAATTATTTGTGTGCTAGTTGAAAGGGGAAATAAAAAAAAAATACGCTAGTTTGGATTTTAATGTAAACTGAAAAATAAATTCAGTCAACATTGCTTCTTTATATTGCTATAACTCAGGCTTGTCGCATGATAATACTTGAATGTTTTACAAGATTTCCTGTTTCTAGAAGTCCCTGGTAAAGATCCAGGGCATATGCTGAACACAGCGTGACCTTCCTGGATAGCAAAAACATTATACGCCATGGTGCCAGGAACAAGATTGGGAAAGTGACCAGTGATGAATAAAGATATCAGCTCTGCTGTGGGGGATACCTGATCCTAGCTGGGCTTCTCCTGTCTGGCAGCCTCAGAGTATGGAACTGGGGACAAGCACCCAGGCATGGGGTCACATGGAACTGGGGACAAGCACCCAGGCATGGGGTCATGGCTGGAGTCACAATGAGCACATGCTGCTCATCATGTTGAATCACGGCTGGAGGCACCAGGGAAAGAGGAAGGAGGCTAAATGATGAGCATCCTGTAACTGGCTATGGAAGGAGGAAGGGAAATACAGTCAGCTGGTAAAGATGTTTGGTGAATTACCTTTGTCCTCCCAGAAATTGGTACTTTGGCATAATACTGCGCGAGGTTTTATGTGTGTGCCAGCTCTCATCAGCCCCTGCTGGAGCCTAAATACACTACAGAGCTGCTGACCTTTCTTTTCTCTTCTTAGTATACAAGCCTGATGTACAGATGTCCTTTTGCTTTGCTTTGTCCTATACACATCTCATTGTTCTCTCCCCAAATACTATGGGTAATGTAGAATTAACTCCATGCCACAAGATGCAAAATAGTAACAGTGCAACACAGTGGCTAAAAATCACTTGAAGACAGACAATCAGCTACCATCACCAAATTGTCCTGAACTGTAGTTTAAATTTAGTCTGAATGTCAGAAAAGATGGATTCTTTAAGGACTGAGGAGATGCTACAGCTTTGCCATTTGTTTCAGTCTGAGTATTACCCTGGAGCAAGTTGGGAAGCAGGCTGTAGTTGGAGCTACTGTCCTTTCATTGATTACTTTCTGTAAGTGCATACTGCAGAGGAGAAGGCAAGAAGAACAAATTGACTATATTGTTTTTTTACAAAAACTAGGGATGGATTGGTCTATCCTGGTTGCACACCTCACATGTTGGATGGTCCCACTCCTCTTGCTCTGGCATCTCTGGTTGGAGGCACCTCAGCAGCAGTGACTTCTTCCCTTTGCTTCTTGAGGAGGAGTGAGTGGGGTGTTAGAAAAATAGTTCATAAAGATGAGGGAAGGGAATTGCTGCTACTCCAAGGCTGATATATAGATCATTTATATTGGAAAATACTTTAAAGTCATGAAGTCCAATCATCTGTAATATCTCTGAGGTTAGACCTCTGCCATTTCACATGGACTTGGCATAAATTTACTCCCCACCAGCATCACTTTCTATACCCTGTCCAAAAAACCCAAGGGCATCCAGGCCAGCAGACACTTTTGTTTCCTCCTCATCTGCTTAGACACCACAGGCTATATCTGATCCACCTGTGATGAAAGGGAAACAGAGCCTTGCATACCTTTTTTCCACTGAGCAATTAAGAGCTGAGGAGCAAGTTAGCTTCAGACAAATAAAGGAAAGAAATAATCTCTTGCTTGTGTCCAGAGTGACCGTCTGGCTGACCGACTGCTGGCAGCATGTCACTCCCCAGGCAGGCTGCTGACAGCTCAGCACACACCAGCCTCATTTCCTGAGTGATTCTTTTTTGTTAGAAAAAGGAAAACAGCTTTTGAAGGCTCCTTGTTGGGCTCACAGCTGGATTTGGGAACCAGACAAGAAGTTACCTGGGGCTGACATGGAAGTCTTTGACACAGACTCACTTAATAGGACAGCTCACATGCCAGACAGCAACATAAGGAAGGAACAGCAGTATTCCCATGGTGCTGTACTTCTGGCCACTCTTGAGATGAGTGCCCTCAGTTTGACACAGGGTAGGAATAAACCACGAACCCTGTGGCCCACGCTGGAGCTGGGCACCATGGGCTCTCCTTACCATGGCCCATGCCTTAACTGGGAAATGTTCTTGAGGAAAATAAAGATTGGGACCAAAATAAAGAAGCGTGAATGTAGCAATGACTATATGGAGTATTAATGAGTAATTCCATGTTTGTATTCCCAGGGATTAATCCACAGGCAGCAGTTACAAGAATGTAATTATTTGATGTAAATTATGACTATTCTTATTAATAATGTTTATATTCTCTCTCCCTAACAATAAAATACGCTGAGTTCCCTTTCTTGTCATTATGGTAGAGGAGTATCCTCTTTTAAAGTTAATTTCCTTTTCTACCCCTAGGTTCCCTTCATAAGAGAAGTAAAACCTTCCTGAAATCTGATAGCTCTGCTGTTCTGGGCTAGAGCAGACAGCCAGTTCTGTTTCCTTGCCAGTTAGTGATTTTCTCATGCTGACAGATGTGCGAGACAGTGATAGATCAGATTAATTCTAATTTCTGAAGTGAGCCGACATTTGAACCCAGCTAATTTAAAATGTTCTTTCTGTGTTTAGTCTGCTCAGGCAATTTAACTGCAAATCTTTCTCTCAGTGCTGTCCTTCCAGCTCCTGTGGCTGGGTACATGGAGCCAGCGCTAGCCGCTCGCTCATTATGGCAAACAGATGCAAGCAAATCGGAAGCTCGCATGCATGCAATCCCCTGCATTAATTGCCTGTTCTGCTTTGGCACAGCTTTGTAGGACAACTCAGCTTGCCCCTCACTAGGGGATGGCTCCTCCTCACGTGGTCACCCAGGAGCCTGAGGGACATCACTTTGGGAAGGGTGGTGGAGGATGCGAGCTTTAGCCATCTTGCAAGGCAGTTCCCTGTTTAATCCTATTATTTTCTGGCTTTCCATGACTCACCAGCCTCACAATGTGATTTGAATCAGCCTAGCATAAATATTTTTTTTTAAAACACTCATTTGTCTTTGTTTCCACAGATGTCCTTTCCAAAGCTGCTTTCATTTCTCTCAATTCCTGTCTTTGCTATTTCATCATGAATACACTTGCAGGCCTCTTTCTAGGATATCCAAAAGTCTCTGCAACAGAATATGTCTCTTTTTCTGAAGAGGCCCTGTGACTTTCATTTTAAATACTGAAAGCCCAAGATTGTTTTCAGTGAAAATTTGATATTTTCTTTTAACAGAAAACAACCTCAGCCTATAAAAATTGCTTTAATCAAAATCTCAATGTTTCACTGAAAATGTCTTGATGTAAAATATTTGAAAAGTAAACTTAGGCAGGAAGAGAATGCTTTTTCTTTTGACAACACTGGTTTATGATTTATAGTCTCTTGAAATTCTTTGCACTCTAAATTTACACAATGTGAAATTAGTGTCAATTATGCTAATCTTTTTAATCCACATTATTAATATTGACAATACTCTAATCTTTCAGACACTCAATTGTTTTCACATTTTATCTTCCTCCCAGCTTGATAAGCAATGAATCTCTTTCCACACTTTCTTTACTTTTGCTCTTTCCCCTATAAAGCATATACTCTTAACACAATTTTATTCTAGTCCTGCTTCTGTCTAATAAATGCATTTCTACTGCAGACAGCTCGTGTTATCCTTTTGCTTTATTCTCATCTGATTCTCAGAGGAAAATGGAAAGTCTTCCTACAGGTTTTTGAAGTAAAACTAGACAACTTTTCCAGTTATTCCCTATTCTGGTAGAATTCCACATTTCTGATACTGAAATAAGGAGATTACCATTACATATTACTGAAACAATGAAAAACCAAAATGCTACAGAAAGATAGTCAAGCTTTGAAGAGAATGTGTCTAATTTCTATCTCACAATACTTCCTAGCTCACTATAAATGTAGTGTCATTCTTGAGCAGCATTGTGTACTGAATCTGTAATGTCTTACAAGGGAATTGTTTCAACTCATTGAATAAATGAAAATCACTTGGGATTCATTCCAAACCTGATTTTTTTCCATCATTTGACTTACTCAGTGTCTTGATTTTTTTCCTCTTTTCCATATACAGATATTTAATTATTTACTCCACAAAACCTTTTAAAAAATTAAAGGAAGGAAAGCTCCCCATCACATTGGATCAAGCATTTGTAAATATTGAATATGTGGATAATAAAGCATGCTAGACAAGATCATGATCATGTGATGTGACAGTACTGTTTAATATGTCCTTTCAAGAAGTGTTTGCTGCATTGTCTTTGATTGTCACTGACTGATTACTTCATTTCTTACTGTTTCTGAGAACAGAAAGTCCATGGGGAGCCACACTGCCTTCTTCATCATTGGAATTGATTTGTCCTTTTGTGCCGCTGCAGAAGATGGTGACTGTTTTCATTTTTATACAGAAAAATATTGCTAAGCATTTTTAGCACAAGGAAAGCATCTCTAATGCACTTCATGGGGTCTTTTTTACTCCTTAAAGGCAGGACTACAGGTAAGTAGGGAGTCTTGTGTGACTTCCAATCTATCAGCACTGGAGTCTTTATCACAGGTAACAGATCTTCCAGACACTGGGCAGAGAAGTCAGAAATTCAATATGAACTATGCCCATAACACCAAGCCACACCATCCCCATACTGATTAAGGTGTATGTCAGTGCACTTTATTGAGTGCTTAGGAATGGGCAGCTCTCCCATCCCTCACTGTTGCCTTCTTCTGCTCCTTTTTTGCTCAGAATGTATGTGGTTCTGGAATATTTCAGATAATTTTCCTAGTCTGGTTCAATACACAATGTCAAAGAAGGATTGGAGGGCCTGGGGTACAAACTGTGCTTCAGTGTGCTTTTGGAAAAGTTTGGCTGTGCTCTGCTCTTGAATCATGATAAACTGTAAAATGTCAGGTAAGTCCTTAAAGAATTAGTAAATGAGAGAACAAGTGCTACAGGCAGGAGGAGTGAAAGAGGCTCCTGATGAAATATGAGGACAGAGATTGCTCATCTCTACTGTATATTGTGCTACTTGTTAGTATATTTATATATTTTTAAAAAAAAACCAACCCAGATTTCTGAGAATAGTCAGCTTTAGAAAAACTGATGACTGAAGCAGAGAAAGTATTTAGCTTTCTCATTAAATGCTAGTTACTGATAACACTTGACTGACCTATATACCTCTTAAACAAGAAAAAGGTATTTCTAGAGCACCTGGGGAAATTAGCCATGGCTAAATTTTCCTTAGATTTTAGAAATTACGTTAATCATTTTATGCCTACAAGTTTCATAATGTGGTTTGAGCTAGGCAGCTGTTGCTTGCACTGCTTGTCTCATGCAATGCAGCAGAGTTGCATGAGAATGAGAGCTTCAGGATCCAGCCACAGCATAGCAGAATATTAATGAGCTAGCTAGCATCCTGTTTGGAGCACATGGAAAGTGAATAATGCCCCAAAAAGATCTGAAATATTGAAAGAGCCCATGCTGTGGTACAGAGCCCAGCACTGAGGGAGGAGGAACTTTATTCTGTATGGCCTTCCCACTGCTGCTGCACACCAAACTCCCATGTGCACTCCACACACGGGGACTTCAGAAGTGATGGATGGATGCAGGGTTTTTGTGCTCACTAGAAGCCCTCTTGGCACCTTCACTCCTGCTCTTTGAGCCCAGCCCTGGCCAGGAGTACCTGCTGCTTGCCTTCCCAGAGAATGGACTCAGAGCCAGGCAGGGGAGTGCAGGACAATGGGGCACAGCTCTGTTTTCCATTGTGGGAAGGAGGGTAAAACCTGCAAGGAGAAGGCAGAAAGGAATTCTACCATGTCACATCTGAAACCTAAATTTTACCAGTATTGTGAAGAAACCCCGAGTCCGTTCTGGCTGCACACCTGACAGCAGCATTTTGAAGTCTTCTGTAACCTACAGTAAGGGGTTCTGTGCCTTTGTGTCTATACCTCAAGTGCTGGAATGGACATGTTTATGCAATTCAATAGTCTGAAATATTTTCGAACAACCACCAGTGAATTCGGACAAGCAGCAACTTTAAATACTAGCCTTTTCCTTGTCACAGAATCACAGAATATTCTGAGATGGAAGAGACCTACAAGGATCATTGATTCCAGCTCCTGGCCCTGCACAGGACACCTCAAGAGTCACACCCTCTGCCTGAGAGCCTTGTCCAAAAAGGCTTGTCTGCCAGGCCTGATGTTGTGATCACTTCCTTGGGGAGCCTGTTCCAGTGCCCAGCCACTCTGTGGGAAAAGAACCTTTCCTTAATATCCAACCTAAACTTCCCCTGACATAACTTATGCTGTTCTTTGGGTTAAACATAGTTAGATGCCGCAAAGTAGGTGGCAGTGCCTTACCTGTATGCATTTTGTACAGGCCACAAGGGCCTCTTCCATCCTTTTCAAGGGGCGTGCTGATCTTCTCTCCTTTCACACAACACTCAAAAAAGGTCATAATTCAGAATTACCAAACATCCATAATTCATAAGACCAGACATCCAAGTGAATAAACCTCATCCTGCTTCTACCACCTACTTCAAACCTGCCATATGATTCCTTGGGGTTTGAGTGGATCTGCACACATCCTATGCCTTCACTTCTGCAATCAAAAGGCTTACTGAAAGACACAGACAAACCTGGAATATGAAAAATGGCGTGTAATCAGTAGCATGTAGCATCAGTCTGACTGACATGTGCCTACTGTCATTGCTCTTCCTGATCCTGGGGAAACAAGTTCTGTTTTCAGCCACCTCTTGATGTCAGCCCAACACCCTTCAAAAGCACCACAAGCATATTCACAGCAACACTATTAATTACAGACAGCAGAGGAATGATTTGGAAGCAGCAGTCATTCCCTGTAAGATTTTTGTGTCTCAAATAATGAGATGCATGATGCCTGCCTCTTGCTGATAGCTGGACTATTGCTTGCTTTTTATAAGAAATGATTTGCTGGTAAAAAGCCAACCAGCAAAATGCTGAATGTATTACTATGTAATTTCATGTGAAAAGAGATAGAAACAGCCTGTATCCTTGGATAATAACTAAATATTGATTTTCTAGTAGTTGTTTTATCTTCACCAAAATCATCATTTATTAATGGAGACAGTTCAGCCTCTGGTTTAAATAGGATTTGATGAAGTTTAAGTCCCTATTTCTCTTACACTGCAGCTTTAGGTAAGCAAATGGTTAGTAGATCTTTTCATCAGCGGGCAGAAGGCAAAGGTATTCCAGGCTCTTATGGTGAAGGTCATGAACTTCATTTTTTGAGGGAAACAGCAAAAAATAATGACAAGATTCAGATGCAAAGAAACCCAAGAAACACTAGTCCTTCATGCAACATATATTTAAACCTTGAAATCCTTGGCCATGGAGTATTAAGTGCTTGAATAAGCATAAAAAGCAAGACAGGTTTCCTTGGACAAGTTGGCATTGAAATATAACAATTTTGTGGCATTCAAGGATTTATTGAATATAGCTAACCAATGAGCAGCGTTGTAGCTCTCCAGAAAACAGGGTGTGCTGGGGTTAGTTGTCATTATATGCCTGCTCTGTCACTACTCTCTCCCCATCAATTATTCACTTCTTCTGGCCTTCTGGGGTTAGACAGACCTTTGATTCAATCTTGTCTACTCATTTTGATGCTCCAAAAAATAAACTCCTACATTCTGTAAGTAATTTTCAGTTTGACCTTCTATACACAAAAGGTACAACCTCTGATACAGGAAAGACAATTGATGAAGAAAGAGCTTGTCTTGTTACCTTGCTTGTGTCCCAGCTGGTGAATAAAAATAAGTTACACTGAGTTCACATTCAGAGTTCACATTTCTGAGTCAGCTATGAGGGAAAGTGAATGAATTGGAGTATAGAGCACCAAGAAGAAAGGAATATTAAAGCAGAGAATCTAGGTTCTTCTATCTCCTACAAATCAATCAACCTCTAAGTAAATTACATTTTTTAAACTCTCTTGGCTGTTTCAAACTGAAATTGGAGATTTTTGTCTCCCAGATTTTAAGGAGAGGCAGGATGCACTATTATTTGACCTCTTACAATATGTAAAATTGCTGCCTTCCACGGCAAAGAAGAAAATTATGAAAGAAAATTAAGTGCTCTTGTTGGCAAATACACTTAAGGTAAAATCCTAAAATGTTCCTTGCTAATGAAAACCATCAAGAAATCCCTCCTAGCTACATTAAAATGTAAAAATTTTATTGAAAATGGGTATTTCTCACAAGAACAAACAAGAGGATTTGGTTTTCCATAGCCATTTTATTACCTTGACAATCACCAGCTCAGTTAACTCTCTTATCTGCCACAGTAGGAGTACCTCAGGGCTGCCAAAGCTTGAAGACTACAGAAATTAGTGTCTGCATATATGAGATATAAATTATCATGAAAACTCAGCAAAAATGTTGTGAAATCATGTCACAATATGGAAACTCCCAGAATGATGCTTTTCATTATGGTAATTTTTGTGATGGACACCTCTCCAGCTTGTTCCCAAATCTGTCTGGAGAATGTCTTTAAATGGATGTCCAGTCAATCATGTAGTGCCTCACTAAGAGAACCAAAAGATGTTAACCTTTGGGCATGATGGATGTTTGTGATGATTCTGTGACTAGTCTGAATCAGACTGTCATTCCTATGTGATATGTCTCTCTGGAAGACCACAGGGTCACAGGATGGGTAAGGCTGGAAGGGACCACAGCGGGTCACCACCTCCCTGCTCCAGCAGGGCCATCCAAGAGCACATGGCACAGGACTGTGTCCCGAGGGTTCTTGAGTATCTCCAGTGAGGGAGACTCCACAACCTCTCTGGGCAACCTATTACAGAGCATAGCCATCTGCACAGTAAAGAAGTTCTTCCACATGTTCTGGTGGCATTTCCTGTGCATCAGTTTCTCCCCACTGACTCTTGTTCTGTTGTTCAGCACCACTGAGCAGAGCCTGGATCTCTGACATCCTCCCTTCAGATACTGATAGACAGGATGAGGTCCTCTCTCAGTCTTCTCGATGCTGAACAGGCCCAGCTCCCTCAGCCCTTCCTCACAAAAGAGATGATCCAGTCCATGCTCCAGTCCCTTCATCATCTTTGTTCCCTTCTAATGTACCCACTCCAAGGCTTCATTGTCTCCCTTGAACTGGACACCACTCCAGATATGCCTCACCAGGGCTGAGCAAAGGGGCAGGATCACCTCCTTGGCCGTGCTGGCAGTGCCTTTCCTAACACATCCCAGGGTACCTTCCTGCCCACAAGGGCACATTGCTGGCCCATTGTCCCCAGAGCTGCTCTCCAGCAGGCTGGCCCCCAGCCCGTACTGGTGCAGGGGGTTATTCTTGCCCAGGAGAAGGACCCTGCATGTGTCCTGGTTGAACTTCAGATGGTTCTTCTCTCCCCATCTCTCCACACTGTCAAGGTCCTTCTGAAGGGCTGCACAGCACTCACAGTAGTGATAAAACCCACAAATTTTGAGGCAGAAGGGATGACATCCTGGAAGAGATACTTTCTTCTCCTTTTTGGTACATTTAATTGCTAAGTCTTATTTTTATTTGGTTTATTTTTACAGGAATGTGTGGTGTAAAACACACTCATTGGGATAACTTCTGCTCCTCTGCACCATTACAGAAACAGAATAATTTCAAGATAATTAAGTGGAAGCACCACACTGCCCAAAAGAAGTGTGTGCACAGCACTCACAAATCAACCAGGCTGTCATTTTACAGAAAATAGTTACAACAAAAGGAAGAATTCAATTTCATCAAATATTTTGATCATGTCTGCACATGAATAATGAATAATGAAAGAAACCCAAACAATACAGTCTGCTTCTTACTAGAGTCAATGAATGCTATGAAATCACAAAGAGAAGAATTCACACCTACAGGTGTTTTTTCATGCCTTTTTGTTTACTTTTTCATCTGGTAAACTCTTACTCATCTTGTACTGCTGTTGACTGTATGTTGACTATGTTGACATAGTCTGTATGCTTCTCTGAAAAAATATCTATCTCAATGTCTCTATTTCTCTTGAGCCTGTACTTGTAGTTTCCACAGGAACTTATGATTCTGAAGCTGGCTGCTTACTTTCTGCCAGTTCCAATGATAAAGAGCCCCAGGTCACGGAAAACAAGCAGCATTTCATGAACATCTTTGCTGCTGTTCTTTCAGAGAAATAAATAAAAAAAAATTTAAAAAAGAAAAAATGCTTTACCTAAGTTTGACTATTTTCTCTGTTTCTATGGGAACAAGAACAGATGAAGGAGCAACTGCCAGCCATCAGCTGGATTGCTGAAACTCAAGCCAAGGAAACTGGCTGCTGATGAGGAGCTTCAGGCTTCATTTGGACTGTCCACTGGGTTGCTAAATTTGAAATGGTTTCATACTGCAGTGTGGAGAAACAGGGAATTGCATCAGGTTTAAAACCAGTGAAAACAGTTTTTCCCTGGGATCTCTTCAAATCTTGTGACTTCTAGAACCAACTCAGAATAAAATACTTATTTTTACTAAAAGAAAGAATACAAAGACTAGTAAACCTTCTTGCTCAGGTGATTAAATGCCCTTCAATGTTTTTTCAATTTTCATAGCAATACTTTAAAAGTATGGAGATCAGCAGATATCACTATTATCACAGACTGTCAACTCAAACACTTAGATGAGTGAAAAGGGCACCTAACAGATATGGGGTTAACAGACCTGAGAAAAGGCTATTTTTGTTACCCATCCCTGACCACAGTTCTAATCCCTGACTCTCTAATCCCTGATTTAGCATTTCACACAGCTGTTCTTTTATAAAATATAATCTCCTGGCTCTAAGACCTCAACTACTCCTTTCTATCTGTGTCATTTCAAGCTCTCTTGCAATAAAAATCCCCCATCTTCTTCTTATCCCATTTTCAGGCATCTCCATTTCAATCTCCTACCCAAGAGCTTCCAGCCACCAGTTCCCCACCAGCCTTTCTTCCCCTGTGCCCATTGCTGCTGGCAACAGCTGTGACCACAGCCCTGGCTGCTCTGACTTGCAGAGCCCCTTTCTCCTGCGCTCTCCCTCCTGCCCCAGGAGGAGTTTCAGATGGAGGACACAAATTGCATTTACCAATAATCCATCCAAACAAAGCTCCAAAGAGATAAAAATAGGGCATGTGAAAAAATTTGTCATAGTGCTAACGTAGTGCATTTTTTTAATTGCCTCTATCTGAAATTGAGCGTGTGAAAGGGAGAGTTCTTCAGGCTGGTGCCACAACGAGAAATAAATGATCTGAGTATTACTATGTGCAGTGGAGCTACACTGACCTGATTTATGGCAGCTGAGAATCTGGTCACCAGTTTACAGGCCTACTGTTCTTTTTTTGCTTTGCTTTGGAAAACACTGGATGGAAGTGTTTAGCTACATTTTGTGGTGGCAAAAAAAGTGTGCAATACAAATTTCTGCATGAGAACCACTTTTCCGTCTTTTCCAATGGCTCGCTCCACCATTTCCAGATATATTTGCCAACATCTGACTTTTTTCTCTCCTTTAAAAATATTGTTCTACTCAAATCAAGCATTGCTCAGGGAAAAAAAAAAAAAAGGAGAAGAAAAAGGATAGACAAGGCTCAGTGTTAGGCAACTAATAACTTTGTATTAAACATAGCAAGTGACTGAGGGAAAAATAAGATAAGACATCAGGTTTGTCTTCAGTTTTTTTTCATGAAAAATAATATTTTGGTCCCGTATAATTTTACAGCACTCAGTAGAGTTCATAACTATGGATTTACAAAACAGTCATGACCTCAAGTGGCACACTGTTCATCTGAATAAAATAGCTGCCAGCGTACATTAGAACTGAAGTACTCCTGAGTTGCTAGGTGCCACAGTGCTCAAATCCAGCAGGGTCTGCATTAAGTGTTTCCAAGATTATAAACAATGGGAACACATCTGTGCCTTAATAGCCTACATCTCCCTTTAACCAGTCTGCAGTCACATTATAAAAAATATGCTAAGAACACTGCCTAGGACCATACTTTTGTAATGAACTGTTTTAAAAATTAATTAAGCTGTGTGTGTTAATAGAAAATGAAAATCCAATGAATTGTTGAACTCTAGTAGGCAATTCTCCCTGTGTAGATTTTGTCCTTCTCTAAATCTGAATGCAGAAACTTGGCTGCTTTTTTGTGTTCAGGGCTGGCTTTCACCTCTTTCCATCCGAAAAGTGTCTAGTGAGAAACTGAAATCCGCATCAGGCAAAGGTTCTCAGCAGGTTCTCAGAGAGGATAAGATTCTAAATATGGCTGTATATGACTTTCAGACACAAAAACCTCATAAATTCCAATTTCAAATGCTGAGGTAGGTAGTAAGGAAGAATGAGAGTGGTCTTGGTTACACAAAATTATTGCTGAATGTTAAAACCTGACCTCCTGACAGCCAGGAGGGAATATCCAGTAGTGATCAGTGAAGTGCCCCAGGAAATGGGGCAGACCAAAAAACCTGGCTACATGAGGGGCCTTCTCACTTTTTCAGGAGGGTTATTGTGGTGAGATTCTGAACAGGGGCTATAGACAAATACATGGTCTCTAAAACACGATGGAGATACAGAAAGTAGCACCCATTTTTTCCAAGTAACACTGGTGAAAGCCACTCTACATTGACATCCTAAGGTGTGGGCTGCAGTGTAAGGAAAGTAGTGTGGCAAGATATGCAAAGTACATGCTTTCCCTTGGCTTTGCTAGATGTTAGTCTTAGGGAGACCTGCAAATGGACAGAGCCCTCGAGGGCCAGATGATCATTCACACTTGGTGCATCCTCATGGGCGAACCAGGACTTTACCAAAGACAGTAGAGTGTCTGCAAGCTTTCCATCCTGAGTGTTCCAGCCTGTGTCTGAGAGAATGTATGCTTAATTAGGGCTGTAAATTATCCAGGTAAAATGAAGGCCTGCTACTTGGCCACCTTCAGTCAGAGTGGTAGGACAGGTCCAATGAAATTTTAGTGGGGTGCTGCCAAGCATCCTGGGCAGGTTATGTGAGCTAAGGGCATGTATATCTAAAGGCATGAAATGGTTTACTGGGAGATTTTCAAAGGAATGAAATGGAGTTGAAAGCATAAATTCAAAAGCATCTGTCACCGAAATTTGCTTTTCTCTATCTTTCAGCTCTTTTTGTAACAGAAAGTTCAGCAGTAAGCACATCAGCTGGCAGGAGTTCAGCTACAGACATCAACACCAAGAATCACAAGGATACAAAGATTAGAAGCGTACTTCAGTCTGTTTGTGCTGGAAAAAGCAGTCTTAATAGTTTACCTCTTTAATCTGTTCTTCATCTCAGCAGCTGTGATACTGGTTAGGTGTAACTTCTGTAGAAAAACATTAATGCAGTTTCTAATCTGAAATCACAAGCACAGGAACAAAAAAGTCATCAGTGCTCTGACATTAGTCATTTTACCTGTTCCTCTTTGACGAGTCAGTATTTCATTTGTTTCAAACAGAAAGGCTTGCTGTGATAGAGTTGTAGTCCTATTTGCACTGTTGGCTCTTCCCCACTGTTTGAATGTCACTTGTTTAGGATTTCTGAAGACATAAGGCTGTAAACAGACCATGAAGGATTGTCACTTGTAGATCCCAAGAGGAAAATCTCTTCTGCTGCAGTAGGAAGATGGGCAACCAAATGTGAAAGGGGAGGTATTCAAGGACACTGTATCGTTCTGCCAGCATCTTTCAGAAAGGTCTGTGTATTTTGTTTACCAGGATGCTCCCCTTTCAGCAGCAGATCCTGCACTATGAGCACCTGTTTCCAGCAGAAAGGACAAGCAACTTCCTGTGTAACAGGACAAAACTGGTAAGCAAAATGCCTTCTTGAGCCAAAGTTCAGTATTTTTCAAGTCACATGACTGCCTCATCCTGCTGTCTTGTCCTGTCAAGCACACTGCAGGACTTCCTGCTGCTGTATTAATGTTAAATTACTGGGGTTTTCATAATCATTTGAAGAATCATTAGTCTGAGGTTTTATTCAGAAATCAAGATTTAAGCATTATGCAGCCAAATACTCTAATTTCCTTCATAGTAGTACCAAGCTTTCCATATATATTCAATTCCACAGAGAGAGAGAAAAATTTTCTGGTATCACCCGCATTATGTCTCAGAGAACTAACAAACTGAGCAACAAAAATGATGAATTGGATTTTTTTTTATGGACTGGAACAGCTATATTCTACCATAGGAAAGCCAGAGCAGCTAGAAATTAGCTGTATCATACATATGCAACAGATGCTTATGACATTATGAAGTATTCCAGGAGTTTGTCAGGAACAGCTAAATAATAAAGTAGAAGTTGCTACTTGCTCTTATAGCCCAAGATAGAAGAAGAGATCAGGAGAAATACTAGATAGCAGTTTATCAAGAGTAAGACAACATACCATTGGGGTTTCCAGCTAACTTAAGAGTCAGAAAGGCAGCTTCTTCTGAGTTTTAAAATCAGAATTCATAGCACAGGCACAAATACTAAGAGGGAAAGGATGATGAATAGGATAGATAAATCAGAAAGCATGCTTTCAGGGAATATTGCAAGCTTAGGCTTTTGAATAGCAATTATGGAGAGCATGATTTTTCATTTCAGTTTATGTCCTGGTAATCAATTATACACTGAGCTGGATATAAGCCCTTTTGCTGCCCCATTAGAAAAAAACAAGCAAATAAAATAAGGATTCTGAATGCAATGAGTCCTCTTCCTCTCTTTTCTCTACCTTTAATTCCATTTATCTGAGATAACCACAGAATTTTAACTTCTAAGAAAGCAAACTTGCTATGCACAGTGAGACTGACTTTATTATAGCTTCAGCCTTGCATAATTTTTAGTTGTACTTGTCCTTGAAATCATTCCTCTGGCTTACTATGACTCGTGAGAGCTCTCAACACTGAAAACAATAGTGTATTCCTAACACTAAATTTTCACCTGTCACCTACAGAAGCAGGAATTAAAGCATCTTCCCCATGCTGTGGTGACAGAGGAGAGGTTTGCTGCTGCATGCACCCATCCCACCATGGCTGCACCCAGCTCTGCCTTAAAGTATTTATATTTTGCAAAACCACCCATCAGCCAGTGTTAGTGTCAGTACAAGAACACTAACACTTCTTATCTGTAAAACATTTTTCCCCATGGATCTCCCTGCCAGTTCAGTTCTGGTAAGAGTAGTACAGCTGATGGAGGCTCAGAGAAGAAATGCACCGCCAGTCTAGCACCACTCACTTCATGCATTAATGTGGAGTGTCCATAGCTTTTGGTGCCTCAGGCCACCTCAGTGCTCCAGAGAGCGGGAGGTAGGAGAGCAAGTTTTAATCAGGGCTAAGGATGAGCTTCCTGAGGGGAATTGCCACAGCCACCCTGTCATCACTCACTGCCCTCAGTCTCCCTGTGACAGTACGCGTGCTCAGTCCAAGGGTGCCTGTGAAACGCTTTCTGTCAGCTCTGTCTGGGAGCTCCTCTGGAAGCTGGGCTACTGAACTGGAGAGAGAGCAGACATGTGGCACTTGCACACTTACACCCTGTGGAGTTGTCTGCTTTAGAGTGCAACCGGGATGAAAGCTCCTGACAAATGCAACATGCTTTGTCCTCACAGCAGCATAAACCCAGTTGAAAAACTGAAAAATGCTTCCCCAGCTCAGCTCCTGGGAGCAATCCTCAGAATCCACTGGGAAAGGGTGTCTCAGCCTCGGCTCCAACCCTCAGGTTTGATTTGGTGAGCAGCTGTAGCCATGCTCATGCTCTGAGATGGGCTTGCCTCAAGCCAGAGTGCAATGAGAGCAAAGCTAGCTGTTTCACCAGCTTGGCTACCTTAAATAGAGTACTAAGCCACAGTACTGCCAACAAATTTTAAAATCCAGCTGGCTACGAAATAACTGATTTTAAAGGATGCTGTTAAATAGGAGAATTGTCCTAAATTTCACTTTTTCTATGCAAACTTGAAAGGACAGAAATAGTTTGACCTAATAAATGTGTAAACATGGATTCTGCTGTTGAAGATATCATGCATAGCAGAGTTAGTAGATTATGAGGGCTGTGAAGCATGCAAATAAAAGTCTGTTTCATATAAACTCCAGTTGTGCAATTCAGCTGCAGGTCCAAGAGGCAAACTACAGCCTTTTTCTCCTATGTAGATCAGCAAAACAAAAATTATAATCATCTTTTCAAGCTAAACTGTGCCTCCATCCATCAGATATGTAATTCCACCGTCTTCCACCAAAGCTCTCTTCTTTCCATGGGAGCTCAGTGAACTCTGAGAGGGAAAAGATTTTAATACAAGCACCAGTTTTTTCATTATATCCCATCTGAAATTAGCTTATGAGGAGCTGGTCTGCGTTATTCATCCCATATCCTGGCTAGAATTAATAACACATCCATTGCTTCTGATACCTTATCAGTACAGAGCTGTTCAGCTGTATTGCATTTAGGTGGAGTAATGTACACATCCGGGTTTACTTGCTTGAGAACATGAAGTGAGTTTTAAGGCTCAAACAATCAGGGGAATTTCTTCTCAAAGTTCCTCAGTTTCCCTGGGCAACGCTGTCCCTCGTACATATGTCTTCATTTGGCCTGGTTTCATTTCTACACGTTTCTCTCGCTGCCCTGACTAAAGGAAGAACGAAAGTCTATAAATCAATGACACCTGCACTAGCCTCGTTTTTGCTCTCTCTTTCTTTCTTCTTGAAGCAGCAGCTCATCCTGTGACTTTCTTACTTCTCCAGCTTTACCAGTTTCAGAGTTCCTCACTACACTTGTCCTAATTTCCTTTAAAATGACAGCCAATTGCAAATATGAAAATCACTACTGATTGCATAAATAAGCATTTGTACTGCAGTACACAGGTCTTTAGCAAAACAAATCTTGCATGGATTTACATACATCTCATAGCTTTTCAGGGCAAAGAACCTGTAATTTGGCACAAAGTAGTTCCCCTATTTTGGAGTGGCATTTATAATGACAGTATTAGGTAAATAACGCAGGCATCCAAAGACAAAATTCATCCCTTAAGGTCATGATCTGGATTAAAGCAAAAAAATCATGGAGAGAGTTTAGAAACTATGAAGCAGGAAATGGATTATACTAATCAGTGAATTCAGCGATTTTTTGTGGTATGACAGATGAAATGCAGGTAGTATTTTCCATTCTGTTATTACTCTTAGTGTTGTCTAACTTATTAGTATGTTGACAAGGCATGTGTGGCCACTGCACATTGTACAGAAGCAGGGTTATACAGCTATTTTCTACACACTTATTCTACACATCAACTTTTGCACAGCTCTGACGTACAATTTATATATAAATAGATATGCATATTAAACCCATTTGCTTTCAGGGTTTAGTCCTTTTACTTTAACTGCTTATGGCCTCAAATCTATTTTTTTTCTCAGATTAACAATCTGAGAAAATCTTTCTGTTCAGTCATAGGCAGCAGCCTTGAGTGGAGATCACAATTCTCAGCGAAGGCTATTTACTCACAGGACCCTGTGGGAAGGTTCAGCACTGTCCCCACATACCAAAACCTCATCTTCACTGGCTTCCCATAAAACCCTAGCAAGCTCACTCAGGATTGCTTCTCCACGTGTAGCCCCTGGCTGTACCCTTAAGACCTTTACTTTAACACCTGTCCAGAAGCAGCACAACGCTGTGTTCTCCTCGGAGGCAAACGCACGACAGCCTCAGGAAAGTGCACGAGTGCAGCTCTTCTGCCTCCAGGCTTGAGCTGCCTGCTGCCCAGCCAGTGCTGGGAGACCACAGAGCTGCAGCTGTACCTATGGAATAAGGGACCGTTCAGGACCGCACTGCTGCCAAAGATGTATTTCTGACACTAAAACTTGCAAGGCATCAAAACATGCTCTTCCACAGAGGCCAAGAGAAAACTGATGACCAGCTAGGATCCTACATCACATCTGATGGCATCTGTGTGGTGGATAGGTCTCATTTCTGTAATGTCAAAGATCAGCAAGGCACTAGTCCCAGTGAGCTCATCCTGTCTGTGCTGCAGTATCTTTATAGCAGATGTACTCATGGAGAATGAGGGAGGAGGCCTAACCTAAGCTGTCTGCATCTGTTCTGATATCCTTGTCCCTGAACCTGAGTGCCACGCAAAGGTCCTAAGTTCCTGCCCATAAAACCATGATATTCAGTATTTAATTGAACAACAGAACAGCTGTAAATAGACATTCTTTGCTGCTTGAGGAGAGGCTGCAGTGTGCTGGCTAGGTCACACTGATGAGAACTGAGGTACATTAGTTCAAATTCTTGCTCTGGACCACTGATGACATTTCCTTTTTGATGGGATGCCCTGCTGCCCACTAGCAAATTATGCAATGGGTGAATGCTGCTGTTATTCTTTGGCTTTGTATAAAACTTGTACCTAAGCAACAGGAAAAGAATATAATGCCTCAAAAATATAATTAAAGCACTAATAGGTGAATGGGGAGGCCTGGATCCTGGTTCCTACTTCAGGCAAAACAGAGGGTCCCCTGCAGACTTCTCAGTCCTGTGGTCAGATATTGCTTGCAGGTTCACTTTCCCTTACAGGGAAATAGGGATGAACCCTCAGTTTCCAGATCCTTCTGACAGCTGGGAATTGGGTCAAACCCAAGTGATATTGCTACATCATTGCTTTTGATGATAATGCTGTGTTTTCCTAGAAACATCCCTAGTGATGGATGTGTAGCTGTGCTTGTGCAGAAGCCAAGTCCCAGGAGTGACTAAGCCACGCAAGAGGCACAAGTCAGTGCTGGGTCTTCCACATCCCCTCTTCAAGTGCCAGTGGGAAAATCCACAACTTACAGTGGGATAGAAGCCAAGTCCCAGGAGTGACTAAGCCACGCAAGAGGCACAAGTCAGTGCTGGGTCTTCCCCTCTTCAAGTGCCAATGGGAAAATCCACAACTTACAGTGGGACACTGTGCATGGGTTTGTTACCCTAAAGCAGGCACTGACCAAGGCAGCACCTCCACAAGGCAGAGAGGAAAGCCATGCAGTAAATTAGTGCACCAGTTCTGGCTCAGCATGAAGGCTGCAGAGAAAGCTCAGGAAGCCATAAAATAAAGATGCCATGAAATAAACTGAGAGATTATTTGTAATTAATTGCTCTTATACAGGATGATGTAAAGCAGACTTAAAATTACAGAGAATTAGTCTGGCAATTGTAGATTTTGCATACACTGTCATGGTTAATTCAAAACTATCCATATACCACACTCTAACAGGCCTAAAGGAGTCGAAACAGAACTTTTAAATCATTTGCGTTTTAAATAAAGGAGGCTATTTGTAGTAACAATACTTTTGATGAAGGGTTCAGAGTCAAGTGATATATGTGATTGATGTCCATAATAATTGCACACTTCTATAATCCTTTCTCACCCATAAGAGTTTTACATTTTGTATATTATTAATATTCAGACAAAAATAACTTGTGGGCAATAGCATGTCCTGAACACGGTGGAGAATTAATCTATTTTTGTAAAACTGTTTAAGAATGATGGATACTTTTTTCTGCTCGAGTAAACACTAGCTAATTCTCTAGACCTCCCTTTTCTGCTCAGGAAAATCCAAGTCCAAGTGATTTCATGGATATTTAAAGGATGGTGTCAAATACTGAATACACAAAGATGAATTTCTCCACTTGATAAAGTCCTGATACCATTCATTACATTGCAAACATTTCAGCACTGGAATTTATTGGGTTTTAATTTGTAAGAGAGAACATAATGAACTTAGGAACAACAAAAAATACAAATTAAAAATGAGGCTGCTGAAATGTAGCCATCAAACTACACTTCAATTGAAAATATCACACTTGTTTTTATTCTAGATAAGCAACAGGGCAGCTGGGAATAAACACAGATTGAAATTTTCTTCATCTCTTTAATGAGTTCAAAGAGGCTTAACAAAGACATAGAAAGTTGAACATTGCTGTGTACAACACGGTAAACAGATCAAAATTTTATACCTGAGCAAAAAAGGAATTTAACTATTAACTACAGCATGCAGAATAACTGATAAGTTATCACATAAACATAGCATACTGTTATTAGATTACAGTCATTCAGATGTTCTTAATTTTCACAAAGGCTAAAGATGGAAAAAGCTCCGAGACGAGATGAGTATGTGACATAAAACCACAAAAAAGAAAAGCACTTTACCATCTAGCATCCTTTCCACAGGATCAGAATTATCTGCTGTTTTATTATCCAGGCAGAAGCAGGAACAATTCAAAGCCTGTGGAGCTAATAACACATTAGACATTTAAGCAGGTCCTGAAAATGAAAATATTAGCAGTTTATGAAGTGCTCACAGAAGACCTGAGCTTGCATTCCCTGCCCTCAAATGCCACTTTGAAGCACTGCATTTGTGAGCTGTTCCCAGAGCAGAATGAAAGGCAGGAATCTGCAGGGAATGACTGATCAAGTCACAGGCTCGTGATTTTCTCACCAGCATAAACGCCAATTCTTAAGGGATGCCTTTTTACCCCATTTGATTGGCCAAAACCCACATTCCATTTTATGTAGAAACTTGACCTTTCCTCTCACTGAATCCAGTATTTGGGTGGGTTTTGTTTTTCTTTTCTCTTCTGTTTTCGCCACCTAATCTATTTCAAATGCCCTGGCTTGAAATAGTCTAGCACAAGTCAAAAAGAAGTAATGTATTTGTCTTCTTGATTCCCTTGTCTTTGAAAAACATGCCTGTAGGAGAGAAGGGGCCTGAAAAGTTTGAGATTTAACCAACACAGCTGATTCCCCCACCAGACGTGTTGCTTTCTCCGGCAGACTTCTGCACTCCTTGATTTTCACATCAAATATAAAAACCACCCACTCTCACCACCAATATTCCTATGCTACAAATCAGCCATTTGCCTTCCTCCAGCAAAACCAGAGAACCCTGCACTTGTCATTTAGACTTGACAAGAAGATATGGGAGGGATGGCAGAGTTTTTGTTTACCCTGTTAAAAACAGCCATAAACTAAGCCTCTCCCTTTTACTTCCTTGCAGTTGTATATTACATACTCTTGATATCAATCAACTCCCCTCAAATCATAATACCTGCCTTGACTTTCCTGCTACTGTTCTTTCACCATTTATGGATAAAACTACGCATTGAAAATGCATGTACCAAAATGGGTTGATCCCTTTGTCCACAACATATTCATTTCTTCTTTACAGTCAGACATCTTAGACATTGGTAGGCTGTGTGAAAGAGTCCCCAGGGAACTGAATCCTCTTGGCTTCTAGTTTCTTCCTGGCTTTGAAAGCTGCTGATACTTCGGGGTGGATGGAGTCCAGCCGCTGCTCACACTGGAAGGCCGTGAGGAATGCCGTCCTGTAGTTGTTATTCATCCAGCCATAGAGGAGGGGGTTAGCAAACGTGGAGCACATGGCAATGACATGGAACACTGTGTAGATCAGTTTGTACTCTTTCAGGTCTAACACCTGACTGTCAATGTCACTGACCAGCTGGAAGGTGTGAAAGGGCAGCCAGCTGACAGCAAACACCACAACCACGCACACCAGCATCTTGGTGGTTTTCCGGCGCCGGTGGTGATAGTGGTCATTCCCCGCCCCGGGGCTAACGTGGTTCTTGAGCTTGGTCCAAATACGGATGTAGGCATAGGAGATGACTGCCAGAGGCAGAACATACTGGATCAGGAGCATGGAGATGCTGTAGATGGTGCCATAGTTGAGCTGCCCCTCCCCTGGCCACTTCTCAGAGCAGACCACAATCTTGAAGTCAGGAATGATCTCAATCAACGAGTACTCACGGAAGATGGCCAGAGGACTTGCCAACAGGGCACTGACTGCCCAGGCAATTCCTATAATCAGGAAGCTGATCCGCTTAGAGATTCTGCTTTCCAAGTGGTAGACGATGCAGCGGTGACGATCCAGAGCGATCACAGTCAGAGTGACAGTAGACACGTGGACAGCAAGGGCCTGGGCATAAGGCACCAGGTGGCACAAGACTGGGCCCAGTTTCCATTCGCCCAAGAGCGTATAAACCAAAGTGAAGGGCAGGCACAGCGTGTTCACCAGCAGGTCAGCCACTGCCAGGTTGGCAATGAAGAAGTTAGTCACTGTGCGCATGCTTTTGAACTTGATGATCACATGGATCACGAGGGAGTTTCCGATCACTCCCAGCAGGATGATGGAGCAGTAAGCAAAGATAAGAATTATCTGTACTTCAACAAGTGTTGTGCTGTCCTTCAGTTCTGGTTTAGGGTCCAGAGCCAATTCGTTGAGTGGTGTGGTGTATCTTGTCAAGTACAGTTTAGTGAACAGCTCCATTTTCATTTCATCTGTTTGGTTGTCCTCACCTACTGCTTCCAGGGGCCCCATCCTCGCAGCAGCCTGGTCTAAGCCACAGAGCTGCCCCTGAAAACAAAACAGTACAAGAACAAGTGGAGAAATTGGTCCACATGGGCTAAGACAAGAAGCAAAGAGCTAAATCTACATCTCTTTCCTAACCCACACACTACATTGCAGGATTAAGAGAAGATCTGTCTTAATATATTTGAATTCTCTTGCCCTTACATTTTGAAGACTGATCCAGTAATATTATTTAGGCATGACTCCTGCTGAAAATTGGAACAGATTTCATAAGCATTCCAAAAACAAAGTTTGCCTAAGTAAATGCAGAAGGATAAAGATCCTGCTGGGCAGCATATCATTTTTTTTACAATCCACTACCTAAAACTAGTGCTTATTTAGCACAAATCTTCCAGTAATATCTATGGGAATTCTACATGGAACAGCACCATCCAGACTGTTATTAGCATAATAATCTTCCAGCTTTTCCTTAATGAAAAGTGTTTCCTTTAAATAGTTACTAAATTCTTACAGGATTATGCCCTTCCTTAACATCAGTGAACTAATTGCTGGGGTCTTTCTTTAAGAAACTTTTTTTTACAATAGTTTGTACCATGAGGCAAATAAAAAATACCACTGAAATAGAATGGAAATAATAGCATTTCTTTGAAATGACTACATAACTTATTCATGCTGAAATCAATTCAAGAAACAATTGAAACACAGTTATACATATTTTCTTTCTGTGTGATGTTTCAGAAAACAGAGCTCCTTGGAGGCTGCCAATCAGGCATTCATTTCTGACTGCAGTCATAGCGAAGAGCAAATCATTCCCCTGCTGAAGTCAGTAAGAATTTCACCACTGGCATAAAAATCACTATTTTTTTTTCCTTCCTTACACAGGCTGAGCCAAATTCTGTGCTACCCTAAGACTTTGGTAGGCACAACATATGAATGGTTTACAATCAGCTGCTGACTTGAGTCCCATGTAAAAAATTATACGTCTCCATGAAAACTGTCCAGAGCATGGGTGGCATGCTAACCAAGAACCGAGAACCTGGGGACTCCTTTCTTTGGCCTGGGAAAATAATAAGAAATTAACAGTGCCAAGCAAACTTACCAATAAAACACCACTGTTCGCCACCAAGGGGAAAGGCAACCCTGAGTTACTCACTCTACTTCCCTGTTCATTACCTTCCCTAAGGAAAGCAAGCGTAGAGAAGAAATGTCACTTTCTTGCCATTGAGTGTTACAAATAGCTTAACCCTTCCCAAATTCAAGTCTGCCTAAAGAAACAGCTATTGATGTGTTTGGATGAACATGGCTCTTAAAAAATTCTTGTTCTTTTTTTCATCAGCTCCATTTAATTCCTTCCATCCTCAGAGAAACATTTCAGAGGAACAGAGGTCCATTTTCACCCCTACCTCTGTTCCCAGTAGCTATCAGTGAGTGACATCCTTCAGTATGGTTTCCAAACTGAGAAAGGAGGGTTGTCTAAAAGCAGCAGACTGAACCCTTTTTGCTTGCTTCTATCCCACACAACATCCCAAAGAATTTCTCAGGGCAAGATATTTTTGCAAAAGAAGCAGATCGACTGCATGAACTGAAAGGCATTTCCCCCCCAGCTAAACAGGTCAGAATTATGCCATACTGTTTAGTCTACATTTATTCAACAATTAATAGTGTAAGCCTGAGAGGTGAAACACCACAAGACACATAGCTGACATATGCGCTGCTCATGCTAGTGTAAACTGCTGATTTTAGCAGTATAATCAGTGTTCACCTACTAGCCTAAGCAATGGATGTCAGGAGGGGATTCCTTATCAATACACCTTTAGTCCACCAGGTTAAAAATGCAAAGATCCACCACAATTTGTACAGTAAAGGCTATGCAGAAGTTGAGAACTATGATGAGCACTTTCCTTTGACCCACTCCTACACCTAGGAATTAGTCTTCCATACATTATTACAGTAGAGATTTGGTGAGGTCCAAGGACTGTCAGATGCTCAGATGCTTCAAAACCTCTTTTTTTTTTTTTTTTTTTTTTTTTTTTTTTTTTTTTCTTCCAGCATGGGTAATGTCTACACAAAAGTAGAAAGGTGAGAGGGCTGACAAATATAAATTCTTTCCCTTCTTTACCTTAAATCCAGGCAAAAGGATGTAGCTCAGCCAAAAAACATAGCTTCCCTTTCTTTCCAAAAGTAGTTTCACCCATTTCTCTAGTCCCTGACTTTCTGTTGATTCCTTCTTGCAACTCCTTCTTTTTAGCAATGCCTTCTCTTGCTCTGACACTTTTTTATTTGTTACTGCCCTATTTAGGCTGATGAAAGATGCTTTGGTCTTGTCAATAAAACAAAGCTGAGGGAGAAAGAAAGGACAACCACAGTTTGAAACAGAAATGAGCTCGTGTGTCACCAAGAGATGAAACAAACTAGACAAGTTTGACATGGTCAGTGGGACAGCTATGTGGGCAAAATATCAGTTGTTTTCAAAAAATGGGGATAAAACCGAGGTGACACTCCAGGTAGAGTTTGACAGGACCTTTCTGCTCATTTTTTGGGATAAACTCTCCAGGTGATAGCATTTACTGGCACACCTTGCATACTGCACCACACCGGGGCTTTTTTCCCATTTTTTTTTTCCTCCCAGGAGCCAGATCCTCATGGTCAGGCATCAAATTGCGTCTAACTTTCGGTCGAGAAAAGAGGAAATAGGATTTACACTGGTTCTGACATCAAGTAAGCAAAAAGGGCAGAATACGTGATTACATTAGCAAGCAGCATTCCCATCAGGACCGCAGTGCCTGCGCTGGGGAAGGGGCTGGGGTTGCCGGAGGCGCAGCTGGCAGCAAACGCGCCTCTGGGATGCGGCGCCGCTTCCCTGCCGCCCTCCGGTGCGCTGTTCCCGGGGGCAGACACCCATCCCGGGGAGCAGACACCCATCCCGGGGGGCAGACACCCATCCCGGGGGGCAGATACCCATCCCTCTGGGATGCGGCGCCGCTTCCCTGCCGCCCTCCGGTGCGCTGTTCCCGGGGGCAGACACCCATCCCGGGGGAAGATACCCATCCCGGAGGGCAGACGCCCATCCCGGGGAGCAGACACCCATTCCGGGGAGCAGACACCCATCCCGCGGGCAGACACCCATCCCGGGGAGCAGATACCCATCCCGGGGGACAGACACCCATCCCGGGGGGCAGACACCCGTGCCCGGGCGCTGCGGGGATCCCGCCGTGCCGGGAGCGCCGCTCCGTCCCCCCTTCCCGTTCTTACCTTCCTCTCGCCCGCCCAGGCGAGCGCGGCACGGCCGGCCGCTGCTCCCGGAGCCGGTGTGGCAGGGCAGGGCAGGGCAGGGAGCGGAGTCCCTCGCTCCGCAGCGGGGCGGCTGCCCCGGTTCCGCCGCCCGGCTCGGGTCCCGCCGCTCTCCCCTCCCGGGCGGCGGGGCCGCAGCGCCGCTCGCCCCGTACAAAGTTTGGAGGCGGCGGCGGCGGCCCCCGCACGCCGGGAGGGCGGCACGCCCGCGCTCGGGATGTGCGGTCGCTCCGTGTTCGGGATGTGCCGGCCGCCCCGCGCTCGGGAGCCAGCGGCGGCAGCGCTGCCGGCCTCAAGCAGGGATTTGGAGAAAGAGGGAGTCGTGCCAGAGCCGAGCCGGTGTACGTGCCGCGCACCCGAGTCTGCTTCCTAGCTTTCCCAGTCCCCGAGATGCCTTCTGAGGCAGCAGAAAAGGGATGCCTTTGCTCCGAACAACTGCGGAAATCCTTGCTTACAAGCACCGCAGCTCGCACAGATATTCTGATCCTCAAATGTGGCTGTTGTCAGAGCAGGTGTGAGGATGAATAAGGCATTTACATATTCTGTCAAGAGCAAAATAAAATATTTCATATTTATTTACAAGGCTGGAAAGGTAAAGACAACAGCTGCTGCTTTTATTTGGTTCTATACCAATAACCTTTCAAAACAGCTCTCCTGCCAGCCAGCTTGACAGAGGACTAGTGCCAGTCAGCATTGCTGTGCTTCTGGTAGGGTCCAGCTGAGATTCAAGGAACTGTCTCAGTGCATATCTGGGGGACCTGATTTACCAAAACGTGCTTCAGCTCTGGTTGTATTTCCCAAGAATAGGAACTAGGAGACTTTGCTTTCTCTATGGTTGATAGCAATGATACTTCAACAATTTTCTTCCCAAACCTTGCAGAAGCTGTTCTCCCAAATAGGAATACTCCTTTACTTCCTGTCACTTAGGTAAATTCATACTTAAGGTAGTTTCAGGGATCAGCAACATTATCTTTCCTTTTCTGTCCTCTTTTTCTTCGAAAGGAGACTCGGTACAAGAGTGCTTCCCTTGTCAAAGGTAATGCTCAATAAATAATATGCCCTTATCTACAGCAGAGACTGTTAAGGGAGCATCAAGGAGTAACTTCAGTGATTTAGAGTTGTTTTTGAAATTCAAAACATGTCCTGAGAACCCCCTTGGATCTTTACTAATTCAGGCTATCTCTTCAGGAAGGGCCTTGCTCTTAGTCCTTCAGCACTTCTGAGACTGTTAATGGAATGCCCCTAGCTTATTGCAAAATAGATTTCTTTGATGACTAAATAAAGAGCCAGGAGTTTCAATTCTCCTACCCCTGTTTATTCATTTCCCAAGTCAATCCAATTGTAGGATTTATTTTTTGATCTCTCAACAGATATAAATGCATGCCATGAGTTTTAGTAATTACAGCACTTGTATAATACACGGCCGTGACAGCTTGCAATCCTTTCCTTCTCTGACAAGTAGTCAGCAGTGGCCTTCCACTGATCTCAGGAGTGTTGCTGTTTTGCCCTACTCTGCATATTCCTTCTAACTTAACATTTCTAACTTAGACTACTTCTAATGTCTTGGAGGGTATAGTGAAATGCTACAAACCTTTATAATCTGCCCAGCTCAGGATTCCATAGCTAAGGGAAGGCTGTTCCTTACTTACACTTCCAGATTCCTGGAAGTCAAGAAGTGCAATTTCCTAGAGGTTGTTTTGCTGGTAAGGGTTGGCTGCCCATGCTAGAGAAAGAAGGCATCACTCCCTGTTACAAGACAATTCTGTGTTCACCCACAACTGAAAAGTTAAATAAAAACCAGCATTTTTTATTGCTTGTAGAAGAGTGGAATTTGATGGCCCCATAAACACCGCCTTGAACCAAAAGCCATGAAAATACTAACATCAAGGGCAGAAGGAGTCAAGTAGCAAATGGGCTGTTCGGTATGAAGTGAGCTGCTTGGGTGATCACCTCCAAAGCAACTGTGGATACTTTGCTTTGTGTGCACTCAAATTTCCATCCCAAAAACCATGATAAGCCATGAGTCATTGAATCATGGAACCATGTGTTGGGTGGTACTTCCAAAAATCTTCACATCCCGCCTTATCAAACCAAGCCTAGATGCACCAGGTTGTGCCGGCTATGCCTCCTCTCCAGGAGAGTTTTGAGTATCCCTGAGTGAGAGATACTGCCCTCAATGGGGAGGCCATCCTGCCAACAACTCTCATTTTTTTTTTTTTTAAATCAAATCAGACTTTCCCACATTCCAGCTTGTTCTAAATGCATATTGTCCTAGCCCTATGTTCCTCCCAGTATCTGTGAACAGGAGTTAGAATTCCATTCAGCCTTGGCTTCTCTGAGGCTGAACAAAACTCAGTTCCCTCAACACCACTTTGGTTGTTGTGTAACTCAGCTTCAGTCATTTTGGTGTCCCTTTGTTGCACTCACTCCAGCCTACCAATGTCTTTCCAGCACTAGGAACCCCAAACTGGACCCAGCTGTGCCCACAGAAGTGGTCTCACAGCTGATAAATAGAGGAGAATAGTCACTTCCCAAACTGTTGGCTACGCTCTTGCGATGTCTTGGTGTGGTCTGTAAAGTTAGACTGTGCAAACTGACTTGCATTCAATAAATGAGCCACATGAACTTTAAATCTCAGCTTCCTATTTAAGGCAAGTCTATAAATGAGCTTTTGCTGTGAATATGTATATGTACTAAGATGAAATTAGATAGCATATCTTAACAGCTTGGAAAAAAAGGCTGTTGGATTTATGTTGTTTCTGCTATAAATCCCACTTAGGGAGGTATGGCAGGGTGTAAGAGATCCGATTTACGCAGTTTGCCTCTGGCAGTCTCTGTTCAACTCCCTTTACTGTCAGACAATTGTCTTGTCAAATTCTGTCCAACATGCAGGGTTTTTTCTGATGGAACAATGAACATTTATGCCAGTTCCTCCTAAGTTTACGAGCTCTCAGGAGCAAAATAAAGGTCTGCATGTGGTGCCCAGACTTGAAGCAGTAATGACTTTTGTTTGAATCACAGACCTAGGAAAGAGTTGCCATTCCTTGTCCGTTAAGTTGTCCAACATCAAGTTTGCTGAAATGGCAAATAAGGCTTGATGAATATCAACAAGAAAAGGCAGCAGCTGTTCCATCTCCTGATCCCAGACATAATTTTCCTTATATTATAAAAAACACTGCCCCTTGATCACTGACCTTTAAAAGCAGTGCTGTGGTGCCTGCCACTCAATCAACCCAAATTCTGCCAGTCCTTACTCACACAGATTTTCCTGGAGTGAGTCAGATTTCAGGGATTTAAGTGTTCTACATAGCATGGAAAATCCCTTAAAAATAAAATTGGGGAAAAAAAACCTGAAAAATGACCTTGAGAAAAAAATATCTGTGATGAATCTGTTATGTGGTACCCACACAGAGATCATATGGTATAAAATTATATAGGAAAAAGACTTTTATTACTTAAAAGGTCAGAACAAAAGTGTTTCAATAGCTAAGGAGTAAACTTTCTATTTATACAGATCTGTAAACATTTTGCCATACAGTTATAAGCTGTTGTTCCTTTTTCTCACAGGTTCAATTCTACTTATTCCCCCTTTTCAAACGCAGTAATATAACTGTATGCACAAAACCACATCATCAATCTGCCTTAGGGGTAAATGCAAGTCAGCAGGTAATGAGAGGTATTGGCAGGTATGTATAAATACAACTTGGAGCTGCTAACAGCAGTACTTCCCAGCTAGTGCTGGTTAAACAAACAGCTGCGTGCATCTCGTTCAAAAATGATTGCACCAAAGGCTCAGTTCAACTGGCTGTTTGCTCACAGGCTGTGACTGAGTTCAGCACTGCTTCCACACAAGGCAGGACTGCAGAGCTGAGCGCTGCGTTTCAAACACAGCCTTCCCAAATCACCTCGTGCATTGCAGGCACTTATTTCATTCAGACAAAGTCAGCTCTGTAAGATCGAGTAGTTCATCCAAGAAGTGACAGGTTTAAAGTTGCCCATCTAACACCAACACGTATCTATTTGTATTTACATACCTGTGGCACAGTCTGTAAGTAACTAGACACGCTAGTTTTCTCTATTCATTCACTGTTCCCAGTTGGCAATCATTATGCAATGAGCATGTCCTTGATATTTCTTTATGTTCTCAGTATGTATTTTGCCATCTTATTATTTCTTTACTGACGTGCTATCCTTTCTCTGCAGAGAATATGGTAATTGTCATTGCTTCACAGTTTTCTACACACTGTTTCTTCACAGTTTTGGGTTTTCTATGCTGTTTTAATTACTACATCTCAATCTCAATATTCAGCTTTTATGATGATCTATTTTCTGTCATTTGAATTCAAAGAGGCTGGCCAAAATTTAATAGGATTTTAAAATACCAGGAATAAACAATTTTACTTTTTTGTTGTTGTTGCTTGCATTTTAGACATTTTTTCCTTCCTGTTTTTTCTTAATTCAGGTTCTTTTCAAGTACAAAAATTTCTGAAAACTCAAAAATGTAATGTGGCAAATGTCACTTTATTAGTGTATTGAAAGTTTGGCGGACAACTAGTTTGTTGCCATTTCTAAAGAGGTTTTTAGATGCTCTCGAGGCAAGCATGCTCTGTTTATTTTAGAGTACTCATCACAGAGAATAGATTCTCACTTACAGCTTACAGCTCGAATATCACACACACTTCAGTCCCCAGTTTCTGGTAGCTGAGGAAGCAATGAATCTCTAGATGCTTTCCGAAAGTGAGTCAACTCTATCTCTTGTTTTATGCTTGGTTGCATGCCAGTTGCTTCTAATTCTAGAGATCCTTGCTGTTACAAGCAACAATACTGCTCACTCTTTGCTTTGTCAAAAAATTAGTCTTGTAACAATTTTTAAAGGTTATGTATGTTCTTAAAACTGAATCAAATGCTTTTCGGGCTCAGTTTTTGACTTGCTGATGATGTCTGTGCAGTGTTGAATGTGTTGTCTTTGGACAAACAGAACTAAGTTTAAAAGATGAAAAACTTTCAAATATGTGTTCCCTCCTCTCCAAGTTACAGATCTCAGAATACACAAAACTGGTCACAAAGTTTGAACACATTCTTTCCTCCTTGTAGAGAATGTCTAGAGCATACAGCTGACTACACATTACTCAGAAATATATTTTAGTGAGCTTATTTCTCAAAAATATCCATATGTTTTGGAGGGGTTTTTTTGTTACCATATGGTACTCTTTTCATGGCAAACCCTTTTCATATTGCTCTTAAGCTCAAGGAAATGGGTCATCTTTTGACCTTGCTCAGCCAGCCTTCATTAAGATGAAGAAGATTGCTGGTGTGGTTGGCATCTAGGTCCTGAAGAGATGCTCCAAAGAATCAATATGGATAGAGTAACCTATCCAAAATGTAATTATTTTGATGAATAATGGCATCCATGAATGAAGACAGCCCTTTGATAATGCTGTCTGATATATAATGCCATGTAAAACACATCATATTTGTTGTGAGCGTAAATAGAAGATGCAATTAAAAAGTTTCCAGTGAAAGTTTATGAAAATGTCATCTTATATAAAGAAATATTTTTTTTTCAATCACTAAGACACAAAGCGAATATCCTTCTCCCATGTTGCTGAAATTAAATTAATTCTTATAATTTTCTGCACACTATTTCAGTGAACTTTCCCACATTTACACAGAATTTGCAGGCTGTTCTGAACCCCTCACTGGCTTCATCCAGGGTCATTCTGTACCTCTGTGTGGCATTTTATGCAGTAATATCTTTTGGAAAAAATACATAGCATTAAATTAATGGATTTCCTTTGTAAGTATTTCTTATCCTTGAGAAATTACTTTAATTGCTAAAGAAGTGGAAAAAGAGTACTGTCCATACCTTTTATGACTCATTTTAAAAATATAAGTGGTTACTGTCTCATTTGTGCACTCTGTCAGAATTTTGGAACTTCTGAAGGACTAAATTCTAGGCTAAATGCAGCAAACCTGTAAATTCCCCTTCTCAAATTGTAATTCTATGACTCAAACGCTTACATACAGAAATGCTGGGAAGTTTCAGCTGTTTCATCTTCTTCCTTGCTGATACTTTCCATTACAGGTGTCACACCTTCTAGTGTAGTGAAACTTCAGTGCCTCATTTTTGACTGACAGCACTGTTTGTGAGCAAGTTAAGCTTGTCAGCCTATCTTCTTCATAAGGTTGAAAAGTGCTCTGCTCCAAAAAGTCTGCCTCCCACTCCGAACTGAACCAGCAGTTTTCTACATGAACTCCATTTTCCTTTGTTATGTGCCTGTGATAACCACCCACATTTTCCAGAGTGGTGGCATTTGAATTGCTAGGGGTATTTTAGGATGGAGGAGAAGGAATGCGAAGAGGCTTGAGAAAAAAGTGGGTAGGGGTTTGGCATGTTTGTAAGGCTAAGCGTTCTGTGACTGAACACAGCCAGGAGACCAGCAGCCAGAGCACCCTCTGTGCACAAAGCTTATCCACCCTGCCCAGCTTCAGCACAAAGGAATGTGCCAGCTCCTGCTTTTCCAGAGCAGCTGAAAGCCTCCTTCATGTTCCACTGAAATTGTGCTATCATTCCCTGAAGATCTATTCCCTTCACACTGCACGTCTGGCAAGCTCCTGCTTTTCCAGAGCAGCTGAAAGCCTCCTTCATGCTCCACTGAAATTGTGCTATATTCCCTGAAGACCTATTCCCTTCACACTGCACGTCTGGCCGGCACAGCCTTCCTTCAGCAAGAAGCTCTTTCTGCAGCGCTGTTTTGCAGGTTGGAGTGGGGAAGATTCAACTGCTCTTCAGCATCACCTCTCTGTCCTGCAAGATGCAGCATGATCATCTCAGGGTCCTGGGGAATGGTAAGACACATATGATCCCCCCAGAAACACAAAAACTTCTCAAGAGGCTGTGTGTGGCTGTCTGTGGTGGAGGTGTTTGCATCTGAGATTTTTATCTTAGACTTCTTTTAATGTCAAGAGAGACCTACTTAGTCTAACCAGTGGAGTTGAAAAATTTATTGTGTTGGGTTGGATAAATTGCACCCTAAACACCATCAGCTGTTTATAAGACCTTCTTCAACCCTAGTTGAAGAAACCTCAGCTAGTTCTTTGTACACTGTGGGTACCTAAACTCCAGTGAAAGGAATTTCACCTGTCGCTAGTGATGCTGCAAGGATGTGCAAGTGTATTTTCTCCCCATCAGTATCTGGATTGAAATCTTGTATGTGGGTAGTTGCTCCCCAGATCCTCAGTGAAGTTTAAAAACATAGTGTCCATTGATTTCAGGTACAAAAACTCGACAGTGTTGGAGCCTTAATGCTTTGCAGATTGTGTCACATTTGTCCTTATAGATGGTCTGTATGATATTCTCTTTCTTGTTCACAAAGACTTGGGGGGGCTTCCCTGAATACAGAAACTATCCAAAATACCTTTCCCAGACAAGTTCCAGATATGAACTCCCTTTTTCCTAAATATCCTTTACTGTGTTACAGGCAAAATTTCCTATATGGCAAGTCCTAGACTGCCAAAAAATAGAAAGAAAAAAGAACCCAAAATAACAAATGTTTTCATCTGTAAATTCGTTCTGGTGTCCATAAAAGTTTTTGTCATATTGGCAATCTTACCCATTTTCACAGTGCACTAATTCTTCACCTAGCAGGTAAAGATGATGGCAGGTTCAGATGGATCTGCCATCAGAGGAAATTAATATCACACCTTCCAGTCAGTGCCTTCCAGCAAAGACCAGAAAATTCAAATCTCTCTACAGATTCTGCGGGAGAGTTTTGTTGAGTGACTAGAGACCACCCTGTTCTGTGTATCTGCACACAATCTATCTTACCCTGGCTTCTCTATTATGTACAAAAAAATCCAGTTTGTGGCTCTCATCAAGTCACCCGTCCCCTCTATTCTGAGTCTTCTCTGTGATTCTGGCTTTCCTCCAGCATTGATTCCTGTCAGTCATATGGGACACTCCCAAACATTTCTGTCTTCTTTTATTCCTATAACATTCCTCCCAGCATGGTCTCACCAACAAACATTTGTACACAGATGTTTTGGCTATTAAACTCTCCTCCTGAGAGTATTGGATGCACTCTGGTCTCTCCTAATAGCAACTTTTGTTCACTGCCAAAACTGAAGAAAGTGCTGTTAACATCTGTGTGTGAGAAGAGAGATCTTCTTTATCAGTGTTATTACTTTTGTCGCTTTACCAAATTTGAGAGCAAAATTTAGGACATTGCTTCTTTATCACCTCATTTCTTCCCTCAGCAGAGATTGATTGCCAAGTAGTTTTTTATGATTTTAATGTTACTGTTCTGTTCTTTACAGTGCAAATGTATCTGGCCTACATAGTGGGAAAGTAGTGAATGTAATAACAGAAGAATTATAATGAATTCTTGTGTAAATTTTGTTAGATTTTCTACCACCTTATGACATTTAAAAGAAATCAGACCTATGAAAAATTCAATGGTTTAACTGATTTGCCTTTTCAGAGACAAAAGGCAGAAGGATTGCACAAATATTTTCTTCATAACATTATATCTTACACTGTGCAGCTAAGTATTAACATGACCAACCGTGAACCTGCTCCTTGTAGAAATCCTGAAATTTCTCTAGCCTAAAAAAGCCCTTATATCTCTCCTATTTGCCTTCATTGCAGTGGAAACATTACTTTTGTAAAGAAACCTGAGTGACAAATATTTTGCAGAAATACTTTACAATACAAGGCAGTAAATCCATGAGCTTGAAGACAGAAGGGCTTCACCATCACTCAAATTTCTCTTTAGGCAAAGTAATTCAAGGCTTCAGCCCCTTGCTACAGCAGTGGCTCAGAGCACCCACAAGCCAGCACCTCCCACCTTGTCACCTTGCAGCAGACACATGCATCACCAGCACCACCTTTATTTGGAGGTGCACAATTTAGTTTGACTCTTAAAGAAACTTAAAATAGTTTTACTATTGTGATATTGTTTTAAATTACAAGTATTCGTTAGTGAAAAATACTTTCTTTTTGCTTATGCTTCTTCATGAACTTTTACACAAAAGAAACAGGCATTCCTAGTTACAAAATAATAAAAATTACAGACTCAGTTATCTGCCTTTTTTCTGGTAAACTCAGTAGAACAGTGCAGTAATGCTATCACACATTCATGAATATGCAGAGGTATAGTGCCCTATAATATTAAATCTTATTTTAAAATAATTCTTATGTCAAATATAATATTCATTTATGGATATAAATAAAACAATAATCTGTCTTTCCATAAAGTACATAAATTTAAACTGACGAGGGTTCATATTAGTAAAACTTTAATGTATCCAGAAATTAATAAATAATACCAAGCTTAATAACGGGGAGAAAAATCAGTGCACTTAAAAATCAGGTTTATGTGATTATGCAGCAGTCTTTAGGTTATTACTATTTTTCTAATCTCAGGTGAGTTTAATTCTGCTTGAGCACCAACTTCTCATTTTGTACAAGTGAATCTGCCAGCCCTACACTGATGAACTATGGATTGATTCAAATCTAATCCACATTTTTACCCAAAAGCTTATGCCATATACATGTCTTATAATTTAGAAAGTATCAGGATGGTGATGCAAACCAAGGCCAATTTTAAATTTTTTTATTCTGCTACCCACGTTTATTTCAAGGAAAGGGTGACTTTGGTGTTAAACAGTGCTTCACTGCACACCCTGCAGCTCAAAAAGGCACGGAGTCTGAGGAAAAAGTGTCAAGACCCAGTGTCCCCTTGGTGGCTGACAGCCTGCAGCTACCTTGCCTTCTGCTTTTCATAAACAGCCTCTTCCTCTGCAGAAAACTAGTCCAAAAGGGACCAGTGAAACTAAATGTATGAGCATCTGGGACTGCAGAAATCGCTCCAGAGGGGACTCCAGAAGCTGTTCAGGGGAAGCCTTTAAGTTTTCTGCTTTTCAGATATTCAGGGCCAGGGAATAGAATTATCCACTCCAAACTTATCTGCTATTTTGAAGACTCTGACATTGATCTTGTGGGTGTTGTTGAAAACTGGAGCTCTTTACTAGCTAGTTAGCCTGGAGCTTATACCAGATGAGGTTTCCACACTGAGAAGGATCCTGCAGGCACTGGACTTTGTTTTGGTCAATCCAAAGCAGATCTTTTTTAATTTCTGGCAAATTTGTAGCATCTCTTCCCTCAGGCAATTTTAAGCTTTTCCACCCTAGGTAGACATTCAAAAGATCAAGTCAATATAAAAAGAAGCCACCCCTCTCATCTTCTCACTGCTCAGAAACAGCTTCTGGCAGCCAGCACTTGGATTAGTGCAGGATTTAATAGCATTTTTGTAAACAAGTTGTAGCTTTCACTGCACTAAGTAAATCCTCTAAAGGGAAATCCTGCTTTGAAGCTTTCTGAAGTTCTACAAGTTACCTATATATTAAAAAATATATTTTGTTTGGATTTTCACCAAACCCATGATAAAATGCCTGGCAGAAAGCTACTAAAGAAATCAAGTTGCTGGAGGACTGGTGCTTATAAGGTTTGAAATCTGCCTACAGAGTCTTTGCCACTTTTCATGATAAAGGGTAAGCAGCAGAGTATCTTAAGGAATTAGTTTTATTTAAGATCTTCATCAATGACCTGCAGAAGGAAAGGGTGCAAGAGTATGTCTCAGTTCACAGATGATACTGAACTCCTGCAGGGAGTCAGACAACACACTCATACACAGAACTGAGCTCTAGAGAGATGATACACAGCTGAGCAAGTGCAGAAAAAAAGTGGCAGATGATCCTGTCTAGATATATATAGTGAGTGCATCTAGGGAGGGTAATCTAAGCCATGCTTACGCAGGACTGAACTGGAAGCTGACAGCTGGAGCTCAGGAAAGAGACCTGAGGGTCTTTGAACTCATCTACTCAACATGCAACAGCGGCCAAAAAATGCCAACAAAATTCTGTGTGTTCTCAGAAGAGATGGTAAGAGCAAACCAAAAGAATTTAAAATGCCTGTGCATCCACATCTTGAACATTCTGTACAATCCTATTTACATGTTTTAAGAAGGACATAGAGAAATTCAAGAAAATGCAGGGAAAAGCAACTAAGATGATTAAAGGGATGGAGCAGCTGCCTTCACAGGGAATCAGAGAAGGCTGGGACTTTTTATGATCTTATTCCTCCCCCAGGCTGAGTGGGATATGGTTCAGGTTTATAAAATCACAGAGACAGAGTGTAAAGAACATAGAGAACTGTTGTTTCCCAAGTCCTGTGATGTCCTCTGGGCACTCACTGAAACTTTTGGAGAGCAGTTTAAAACCTGCAAAAGTCCTATTTTGAATACCACTACTGCTCTCTCTTCTTAAATCTGCTGGTACAGAAGGCTGTGGAAGTTCATCGTACCAGCAAGTTAAAAAAGGAGAAAGCAGACAAATTCCAGAGCAGCAAATCCATAAAGGGACACTGAAAAGAAGAGGTAGGAACATACTTTCTGGCATCTCTGGTGCAGTAGAGGGTAGTGGAGAAATATTAGGGGGATGGACAGCTGAGACACAGGTTTATGAGTCGTCTCCAAACAGCATTTCCCATTGCCACTGCTGGAGATGAAATGGGTTATTAGTTTGGCCCAGAAGGCAATTTTCTATGTTGTCATGAAAATAAGACCCCGTGCTTCTTTGCTAGAGCTTAAACCTGCCACTTCAGAGTTATTTCCACCCATTTAATTTTGATTGCCTCTCAGTAGGCAGTCAATGGTGCAGAATTTGTCAACTGGAACAACTGTGTGGTAATTATCAATGGCAGGAATATTTTTTTTTGTAATTTTGACCATAACATTTTTTTTCAGTAGAATTAAGGAAAATATGGGCTTTTGCAAAAATGAAAGGAGGTGAACAAATGTTTTAAAATAGCTATGGATCTTTTGTATAAATGTATAGAACTTTAAGAAATGCAAATTCAGTTAAATAAGAAAGATGTTGACTGAAGAGAATGAATTAGGCAGGCACAAAAATAATTATTTTTAATGAACGTATTTTTAGGGCTTTGTTCTGCTGCAGTCATTAAAATTTCTGGATCAGAGTCCAATTTCTAGAGTTGAACATTTTTCCTAGGTTTTCTGATGGCATTACTCTTGTGCTTTGCGTGGTGAGCAAACAATTTTTCTCAGGAATGAGGAGTTGCTTGAATAAAAGTATTAAGCTGGGCCTAAATAATTAAAGAAAGACCAGAAGTCCTGGAGAGTGTACAACCCCCTCTGCCAACTCATCCCTTTCGTCAGAGATTCCCTCTCACTTTTAGGTTTCCATAGGTATCAAACACTGCCTTCTCCTCACTCAGCCTCTTCTGCTGCACTTTTTTGTCTTTCCCTGCCACCTTGTTCCAAATACCCCACACAGCAGAGTTTTTCTTCACTTTTCCTGATTTCTTGTCATTCCTTCTCCGAGCTCACAAAAAAGGCTGAAAGTGCCAAAGAGGTCTCCACATCCCCATACTAAAGGGTGGTTTTGTGTTGGAGGCAATACTGAAAAAATATTGATTTTGTATGTTGCTAACTGTTTCAAGGGAGGCTTAAATACTTATTTATATTCATCAGTTATCACAACCTCTTGAGGCAATTATCAATTGCAGTTTTGATACCACTTTACTGTATCACAGTGCCGAGAGATGACAGGCAAATCACATCCCCTGGAAATGTGCTGCATTTGAGAAAAAGGTTGAAATAGGGGAGGTGGGGTTTTTTTGGTTTTTTGTTTTGGGTTTTGTTGTTGTTGTTGTTGTTGTTTGGGTTTTTTTAACCCCTGGAAAGTAGGACACCAAATAGATAATCAGAGGGGGGAAAATCTCACAGACTAATTAACTGTTGCTTGAACTAATGGATGACAATTTGCTCTTCATATAATTTATATTCTGTATGTCCCTACATATCAAAACAAGAAAAAAGACCAAAATCAGTTCTTATCAGTTATTATTATTATTACTGCTTTTAAGTTTAATCTTCTGTTTCTTGCAGCAGCCTTAACTTGGTCTGTTGTAGCCACACAAAGGAGAAAAAAACCCCAAAAATTTGATGCAATTAAGGATGAGAACTCTTTTCCCTTTAAATATGCTCAGAAGTCCACTGCATTTTCAAACACTATGAAATTTAGTAGGTGTTTAGAGGGTACACTAGGATGTGTTAGTTGAAATGTGGGATCAAATGAGCTGGAGATTGTGAGGATCAATCCCTCAAGTATGAACTTTCTTGTTTTCTTGTTTGATGGGTTCTTATAATGCACTGCTGACATTGTTCCTGGACAATCAAATCATAATGCTGATCGTTGATCTCAGCTGCTTGACATTTCCCACTGCTAGCACAGAGGGATCACTACCCAGCATGTAATAAGGAATCAAAATTTGAATGCCAGTATTCTCTAAAACCAGGGTAAAGCCCTCTCCCCCCACGCCACAGCACTCCTTACATTGCACACTGGATTCAGCTGGAGGAGCTGCAGCTGTTCTCTGTGCCTGTTTTCACTTTCAAGAGGGACTGACTAAAGGCTGCTGAGATGCACAGCTCAACTCCTCCAATCTGTTTTTAGTGGGTTTTCTGCACTGGATGTTCCGGAAATATAATCATAAATCTTCCTCTGTCACAATTGCAAAAAAATCATGGCATTGCCATGAAACATGAGAGAGAATACAGTTCAGCTGTCCAGGAGCAAGTCCAGAGGCAGAATAGCAGCACCTCTAGTGCTGTAGAAGCCAAAATGTTTATCCTTCACATTCTTTGCTTACAAATACCCCTGGGATCAGCACTAACAAATACCCATTTTTAATCCCCCAGAGGAAATTCAACTGTATTTAAATCACCTTTGAAGGCTCACTAACCTTCACATTCTCAGGTGTGACTGGCAGTACCCATCACACAGGCTGCATCCCTGAAACCACCATTGCAGACACCTGAGTTAGCTTACTGAAGTCAGCTGGGGAACATTTGCCCCTCACACACTTTCTGAGCTTTCTCCAGCTTCAATATCCACATCAGAACTGGCAGAGTGCCTTAGGAAGCTGCCAAGGGCTTGTGCTTTCACATCCTTGACAGCACTACACGAGGGAGGTGTCTGGCTCTTGGGCTGCAGCTACTCATAGATCCAGTAGGTCATACAAGACATCAGCAAGTTTCTTACATCTCTCCATTCCCTATCTAGTCTTGATTCAGTCCAGAGTGGAAATCACAGGTTGAATCCTAAGGAAAAATCAGTAAAACTCTATTATTCTTACAATCAGATGGATTCCCCCTCCTTTTCTCTCTGTGTGAAAACTGAGCTCAAGTTTTCTGTCTGTCAATATACATCCATCATACAGTCAACCTGGTGTTCTTTCCTTTGATTTTTCTTTGTCTTCTCCTCTACTGCAGCTGTCTTTTATCATTCTTGCTTTAACTTCAGATGACTGAAGAAATATACTGGCTTTTTCAAACACCATAGGTTTTTTTTACATGAGTCATAACATGATGTACCTCTTTTCAGCTGATCTACTTCTCTCATAAGGTAAGATACTCTATGAATCTTGGAAAAAGAATGAAAAAATACATCTAAAATAGCTTGTGTAGATATGGGGAGACCATTAGCCAAGCCAGCTGTGGTTGCTGAGAATGTTCAGATGCAAATTCTATAACATAAATTGAACACATCCACACTCATTAAATGGTTATGTCTCCTTTTTTTCCAGTTATTTTTGCTTTCAGCAAAAAAAATTGAAATATGGAAAGTTGAAATTTAGACAGAGACAGAGGCAGAGGCAGCTTTGCCAATTCTTGTAATGTTATTGCAAGTATCACAGCTATTAATGCTTTCTCTTCAAGTCCCAAATGCTAGCAGCAAGACATTGCAAAGGAGTTTTCATTTCTGAGTATATTCTGAGTCATTCTGATCTCAAGGAAAGGCTTGAAGCTGCTTCAGAAATGTAGCCTAAAGAGCAAAATAGTAAATAAATAAAAAATGTGAGACTTAAAGTCTCATGACTTTTAAACAACTGTGGTGTTTTTCCAATTGTGTGGATTTTGAAGATGGGATTGGCAATATTGTGCATCATAGCCTTAATCCAGCTGAAGAAAATAGACCTGTTTGTTGTACTGCCTAGAACACAGGAAAACACTGTCCTGACTATGAATTACATTAATCTTTTACGTTCAGGTGCTCTCCTGATTCAAGACCCTTTTATGTTTGCAAGCTGAATGGGACACCAAAAGAAGTTATTCACCTTGCACAGATGAGCATGAAATGGCCCCTGTCCAACACCCCAGGAAAGCTGCCAGTCAACTACTGCTACACTCAGCTGGTTCTGGGCAGGAGTTCTCCTTCTGCAGCTCGGGAGGCATTAACATTTCAGCTGGGCTGTATCCCAGATGCTCTTTCAGGATGCCTTTAGCATCAGCTGTGAAATAAACTGCCATGCAGGGCAGTGGTCCTGCTTTGAAGGACTCCTGACTGCTCCTCAGGCTGTCAGTGGAGGTGAGGTCTCCTTTGTTCCTGGACACTGAGCACATGCAAGCCACAGCTTAGAGATAACACCTTACCCCCTGTTGTACAACTCTCCTCTCACAAGAGGAGACAGGAGTCTCCTGGAGACAGGAGAAAGCAGACTCCTTTGAAGACAGGAGTTCCTGTAGTGTCTGTCAACTGTGGTGATGGCTTCTAATGGAGACAGACACTCAGGTGAACACTGGTAGCAGAGATTTTCTTCTTTGCAGAAGCAGGCCTGCCCCAGACTTGCATCTCATCCCTCCTCAAGAAATTTCTAGGAGCATGGGGATTTGAAACAGGTTCAGTCTCATGCTCAGCTCCAGCTACCAGCAGTGAAATAGGCCACACTCTTAATTCCCAGTGAGCCTGTCAAACATCTACATAAAAATGGAGACAGGAGCAATTCCCCCAGACTGGGGGAACATGTCAGAAGGGCTTATTGCACCTCATGGTGTCTGAGAAGAATGGTTCAGATCAAGATTAAAATTAATCTCAGAAAAATTGAAATAGTGTCATTGATTGTTGCACAAGAAAAAACCAAATCCAATAAATAATCACTGTTAAGGGTAACATAGTAATTGCCTCCATACTAATCTATATTGGGGGTGGAGTGTCCCTGGTTTAATTTTGTCAAATAAATGATTTACAAATAATTTATTAGGTCTTTCATCACAAAAAAAAATGCAATACTAATCTATATTGGGGGTGGAGTGTCCCTGGTTTAATTTTGTCAAATAAATGATTTACATAATTTATTAGGTCTTTCATCGCAAAAAAAAATGTTTTATATGCCAGGAAATACAAGTCAGGAAACAATGGTGCCCTTTTAAAAACAAGATTGTACAAAGATGGGATAAAACCCCAAAAGAAACAGTAATTTCAAGGGAAATAAAGAATGAAAATTTTATGACAGTAGAATTAATTATAAATAAAGTGGAATGCAAACAACACAAATGAATTCAGATTTCCTAAGCGTAGAACAGAAAGAGTTTGTTACATACTGAATTATAGTGTGTTTATTCTGTGTGCACTTGGATATGAAAGGTATAGTGTAGCTGGAAAAGAATAGAACTGTTGCTTGAATAATATGTCTCCTCTATTATTCTTTATAAAGGGCTGTGTTTCTTTCAAGTCACCATTCAAGCCTACACTTTTTAAAACATTTCATAGCTATTTTATAGCTATGAAACAAACTTTGAAACACTGATATTTCTAATTTATTGAACAGGTGCTAAAGTAAAAATCTTGATATTGTAGTAGATTGTGTGAAGCACATTAAAGAATAGTTTGTTTGGGTCTTATCTCAAAGGAAATTAAAATTCTTGGAGATTCTGCACAATGTTGACCCTTTTATTGCAGCCCCATAACAGTAAGGACTGCAACTTAATGTGTCACTGATCACTGCTTTCAGAGGACCTCTACATCCCAGTAAGAGATATTAAACTGCTTTAAGGGATATAATGTCACAATTTCACAGGGCATTTTTATAAAGTAGGTGCATCTATATAAGCATCATATGCAAAGAACAAAAAATTTCTAACTGATACAAAAACTCAGGTTTCATGGGATCGAATGCAGTTAAACAGCTCAATTCAGCCCTGTTGTTCTGAAAATGTTTCCAGAGCACAGTTCCTCATCTAGACAGACCTCAGCCTTCTGTCTTGACCAGTGAAACAAAAAACCATTCATCCAACTACAGAGCCAGAGGTTTGGTTGTTCTGACCCAAAAGAGAGAAGGGACAGCTGTGGGATTTTTGTCTTGAAGGAAATATGTGCCCAGCCTCTGGCACATGGCACTGAATGGTGCCTAAGGAGAGTGCTGCAATCCCTACAGTTTTATTGCAGTCAGTGGTCCTGACAGTGACCATGGTCAGTTTCTTTTCAAGCAAGCTGCACTGAGCTGTCGAAATTTTGATTGTCCCTCTTTAAAGACTGAGTGATCTGTCTCTGCTCAGCAGTCTGCAATACAGAAAAAAATCCTGTGTCAGGCACTTGCAGTTACTCTTCATGGCAGAGAATTTGTCTTTAGGGATTCAGATTTATAGGCTTCCCAAATGCGGGTTGGAGCAGTTTGAAAAGTTATTCTCCCCAGCTGCCCATCCTTCCTCTCTGCAGAGGTTATTCCTCCTGCAGCACAGACAATCGAATGGCTGGCAGGTTGTGTGCCCTGTTCATGACCTGGGGCATTGATTTCAGCTCATATTATTGACAGGCTGGGCTATGAGCTTAAGGAGCAGAATGCCTTGGCTTATCACACCTGCTGGACATAGTTGCAGTTGTCAGTTCCCACAGGCCATAGACAAATCCCATGGCTACTGAAGAGAAAACCCTAAATCCTACCCTGGCAGGGTTGTTACAATGCATTGTTTCCCACACTGAGAGTCCCACCCTTTGGAAGGAGTTAGGAGAAAGAGGCAAGTGGCTTCCAGTGTCTCTGTGCCAGGATTGCCAGATAACCCTGGTAATCAGGAGAGGGCCAGGCAAACACACAAAAAATGGAACTGGGAGAACTTAGCCTGAGAAACTTTCCAGTTGGGAGTTAAGGAAGACAAAGTGCTGAAGTGGCCACTTGGGGCAGCGCCTGGAAGGGATTTGGAAAACTCAGTAATGTGCACTGCAAAGCCTAATCTTTAAACAGTGCAGTGACCTGTAGGAACCACACTGTGCACCCAGAAGAAAATCCCAGGAGGCACCAAGTCAACCAAAATCAGGAAGAAATTGCAGTGACAGACGGTTGATTTCCCAGCATCACCATGGAGCCAAAGAACACCACAGACTGGAAAACACTGTTTGTGTATTCACTTGATTGAAGAGGAGTGCAGCTTCAGCATCTGTTCCATTTCTGCAGGGGAAGGGACTGAACAGTTGTGTCCTACGTGCCACAGGGACTAGTTCACCTCAGGAATGTGCTGTTGGGAAAGGTGAAATCCTGTCTCTTCTGCCTGAGGAATGTACAGTCTGAGAACAACTAATCTAAGAGATATTTGGGGTATTTCATTGGTAAATAAGTCTGGATCTCCTTGGCACACACAGAGTTTTGCAAAGGCCAGAAAGAACAAGGCATGGAGGGGCTGTTTTGGATGCATATCAGCAGAATTTAAGTACCTTGGGGGTAAGGAAGCAGTTACTTAGAATTTTTAAAATCTCTAATAGTAATTTATTTTTGAAAGTACACATCTTAATTTGCAAGTAGGATCTAGGTTCCTTGGTGGATTTAGTCTTTTTGATCTGGAGGTATTTAAAAATGTATCAGTCAATCAGCGGGAGTTTGGGGCTTTGATGTCTTCTGTTCCAGTTTCCAAGTGCCTGAATACCTAAGTCTGGGCTGTAATAAGTTCTTTGAGCCATGCTGAAGTGTGAGGTTTTTCCTCAGCCAGAAATGACCTTGCTTGAGCAGAGAGATTTTAGCATGGATCATCAAAAAGTCTCTTTGGTTGGGCTTTCCTACACAGAAAATAAAATTGTAGAAGACACCCAGGAATTGTTAATTATATTTAACCCATTAGGCACAGGAATGATGCAAAGAAAAATAATTTCGTTTTGACAGGTTTTTGTATTGCCATTCTTACACTTACCCCACATTTAGAGTAACTCCCACTGATTTCTGTGGGCATTGATGGATCATGAATGGTTGGATTCAGGGACAGACTGCTCTTTGCCTATGCCAATCCTCAGATTCGGCTTGCAAAGCTCTCCTGTTGTCTGCTGCTGCTGCCAAAGCAGGAGATGGGGACTGGGGCAGCAGCAACTGCACCAGGACTAGCCCTTTCCAGCAGAAGTAGGTGTCACTGTCCCAGCTCTTCCTTTGGGGATGACAGCAGCAGAAAGTTGTTCTCCAGTCTCCATCCGGCAGACCAGCCCTGCTCTATCCCTTCCCTCCAGCCCAGAGGGTGCAGCAGATCAAGAAGGACCAGGATGCAGGGAAGCAGCAGGACTCGGCCTCCTGCAGGCCTGGTGGGTGGCTGTCTGAGGTGCTGGGATGGGGATGAGTGAGGAGTGTGGCTTCTGAGCCTAGGGAAGAGTAGACAGGGATCCCGAGAAAAGAGGCATGGTGGAATACATGGGTGAGGAGAGGAGGGAGAAAAAAAGTGACAATGAGGTCTTCCTGCCCTGCCAGGCTTCCACAGCTCCCTGATACATTGCTGTCATCCACTCAGAGCTCTTCAGACTGCACTGACCTTGCTTGCTGATCATTCTCTTTCTCCAGGAAGTGGCAATCTCCACTGGTTCCTCCCAGTCCCACTCAGCTCTGAGGTCACTAGTGATCTCTTTTCAGCTACTCAGACCCATTCCTCCTCTCCCTACCTCCTCTGCTCCATCTCCATCACCACCCCTACAGTCCTCCTGTAGAGCCTCCCCAGTCCCTCCCACAGAACTGTATTGGCAGAGATGATTACTCCAGTATTTCAGTCTTAAAAAATTTCACTGCTACCCCTCTTTTCCACTGCAGTCTTACAGAGAAGACACCCATAGTAATGACATCCTGTAAAGCCTTTTATAAGACAAGTGTTTTTTTGATATCCTGCTTTTTTGATGGTCTTCTATCCAATAGCAGGCTTCAAAGATAAAATGCAATGTTTTACTCAGTGGTCAGCATGAATAAGGTTAACCATAACCTTTTAATAGCCAGAAGTTCTTTGAAATTACTCATCCTATTTTGATGAAAATCCTGATCAACAAAGCACCCAAGGAAAAGAAATTTGATTTCTAATTATTAATTTTATAAATTAATCTATTCCATTTTTTAATACCTACTTTATTCTGGTAAAAGTCAATTTTCCTTTGATTAATTGTAGTTTCTGAGGCAGTGGAAGAGGTTTGGCATGTGTTCAGGTGCCATCTGAAACCCAAGTCTAGATACAGCATTGCATGTGTAAATGACACTGACAGAATAAATAACAAGTGAATAAGTCAGTGGGAATTGAAATTAGTAGAGAGAAAAATACAAAAAATATAGAAATACAGCAGAAAATAGAACTTTATTGATGTTTTTCATTGTAATAGCCTTGCTAGAAATGCATAAATAGATTTCATTTATAAAGTCTTAAATCTCCTACTACAGATTAGAAAAAGCAACAATGTAAAATTCATGGTATTTGTGACTGGCCTTTATCAACAGAGAGTAAACAGCCACGATTTCTAATAGAGCTTCTGCTGCTGGTTTGACATCTCCATGAGAGGCTCATTCTAGAGATTCAAACTGCACAATAAATGTGTCACAGAAGCTTAAACATCTCTTAACATAAATTGATTATTATGCGTTCTCATCTTATTGGTCTCCCAGCTATTCACATTAAGGCTTTGAAGAGTCTGCCTTTATTTCAGCCCTACCATTCTTTTTTTACTCTTCTGAAGTTGCATAGAAGTTGCTCAGGAGATCAGCACCAGCATCTCTGTGACTGATATGTAAATCAAAAACAAGTGGGAAAATTGTAACAAGCCTTGAGGGAGACAGAGTGCTTCTCTATGGTACTTGCTTGGTGCTCAAATTATTTCTGGTCTTCAAGCTATTTCTAAGGCTATCAGTTAGGAAGGAATGAGTAACTGAGGTGATTAGCATTGGAGTAATTCAGACTGCTATCCCAGCTCTCATTTAAACTGGTAGTTACTGAAACTTGTTAGTGGCAAAACAGAGCTCTCCTCCTCTCAGTCTGTTTCTATTGAATTATCAGAGAACACTACTAGAGAGAGCTGACTGTCTTGTCAAAGAGGGGTCTTGTAAAAATTAAAGAGCTTGATGTCTCTGGGTGTCAGCTAAATATCCCCTAAATGTGTCCTCAGACATGCTGAGCTTGGTTTGTGGGCGAGCATAAGCAAGAACTCTATTGCAGAGAGCGCCATACACCTTATTTATGCTCACCTACAAAGAGTTCTCCCAGATGCTGAGATTAATTTACTCTGTTTGGCTAACAAAGTAGCCGTGGCAAAAGTTTTGTTGGGGAAATAATGAAGTGAAAAAAAAAATCAACAACGATTACACTAATGAACAGTTATATAAAATCCATTCATTAAAAAGCAAAAAAAAAAATCAACAACGATTACACAACAGTTTATATACACAACAGTTATATAAAATCCATTCATTAAAAAGCAGGAAATGAAAGGGATTATCACTCTGCAAGAATTTTACACATGGGAAAGGTAATACAGTGGATAGTGGATATTAGATCACAAACAATGCTCTAGTTCAGAGGGAAATCAAAGAAATAAAATTTTCCTCCTAAAGATGTGTCTACAGCAGAATGAATATTGACTTGGGGCTTAATAAAAGAGGTTTTCCTAGTGCCTTTTCTTCCCTAAAGAACTGCCAAAAACATAAGGGCTGACAGTTTTCCCACCCAGCCATTAAGGTGAAAAAATTTCAGATGTTCTGTACGTATAGCCAAAAGTAGAAGGGAAGGTCTAAGTGGGAGTCCAAGCCAGCACTAAGCGGCAATGGAGAAAATAATAAAATATTTTTATTTGAACCATTTAAAGAAATCAAGCTACAGTCCCAGGTTTATATTTGTATATATATATAAGTTTAATATAAGTTATTTAAAATCAGGAAATACCTTATTAAAAGAACAAAAAAAATGTGGAAGAAAAGTAAAAATTGAAAATTCCTTAGTTCACAGGTGTCTGATATTTTTTTCATCCCAATTTTTTATTTTCTTCTTCAGTAGAAAGAGCCAAACCAATGGAAACCTAACCCAGAATTCAAAAAAATAAAAAGGTTATTTGAATCTGCCATGAGTTCAGTGTCTGATTGAAATTCAAATGCAAAAAAAAAATTAAAAAGCTTGATCTATTTATGAGGATTATTTCCAAGTACAGAATCTCTCTGTCAGGTACACCTTCACCTCAATAGTAGCCAAGCACCACATACATAACTTACTAATTTAATGCAACCACAGTACCAAAAAACTGAAAGCAGTTAAATGCATCAAATTGAATCTGAATATTTGTTTGCCCATACTTTCCTGGTTTTGCAATATAGTCACCCATTACTGGAGGCCAACCTGACTTTCCTATGTTTGCAGCTTCACCATTACTTCCAAGCTTTCAGTGAGTAATTACAGCAAATCCCTATAAACTTTCAAATCATCATTATTACATTCATGAAAAGTATTTGAAAGCAAAAATATGTCAACAGCACCGTTGTGCTGAGATTACTTTTCTAAATCAGCTTTGAAGTTGGTTCCTGTCTGAAGCCCTGTGTCCAATTAAGTTAAATCCTTAAAAAGCAAATTATCTTGACGTTTTACTGTAATAGCCTAACTTTGCTTTGGCCAAACATGAAACACTGAACTTCCAGGGTATGAACTTCCCCCACCAGTGTATGTTTTGGGAGCACTGGGTTGAAGAATGAAAGAAAGGGAAAGAAACTCTTGAATCAGTACCAGAGTAATAGCCCCTTACTGAATGAATCAATACTTTCTTAGATGCAAGGAGGGAAGAGAAATCTTGCCCTAATCAATATTCTGACATTTGTAAGCCTATAAATTATTCATGGTTTAATCTGAGTCTCTTTCTTATTCAAACAATAAACTTAACAATCCTGTATTCAGAACACTCATGCTTTGTGAACTCAGTTGAACAAAACCCTAAGCCACATAAGAGAACACATTTAGTTTAACAGAAGAAAACACTGCACATGCAATTTTACTAAAATACTACAGCTATTTGTGTGCTAACTTTTCATAGCCCAGAAAATATTAATGTGCCTTCTCCTGTGGGTACAATTAGAAATAGTACAGGAGAGAGAGTTGAAGGTGATCCAACAAGTAAGAAATTGTGCTTCAAAGAGAGCTTGAAGGAAGTAACATCTTTTGCCAAATGGAAAAAATGGAGATGGGCATTTGTCCCAGTGACACCTCAAGCATGAGAAATTATCAGAGTATGAGTTTGGGAGGCTGTGAGTGCCCCAGGGGAATGAGCTGGGTCTCTTCTTCCTGCTCATCTTGTAGTGGCCACAAGATTTTTGGCCAGTTGGATACCACCAAGGAAAATATGTAATCTTGTGTTCTTATGTGCGGCTTGCCCTTGCACACCATGTCTTATTTATTTTTTTTTTTAACTTTACAACCCACAGATTAGGAAGTATTTTAGAAACCCTGATCATTGGAAGAGGAATTGATGTATCAGGAAGGCTGAGAGAACAGAGAGTGTTTTTTTTATCAGCACTGTTGGCAGTAGAAGGAAAACAAAAAGATTATAGACTAAAGACTTGTCGTTTGTATTTATACATCTGAGACTAAGAGACAAAGTAGAGCCTGTTATCCATAAATTTGTGAGACCTCTCTTTCTAGAGAGCTAGATCATGATTTTTTCTGTTGGGCTATTTGAGCTAGAGTTCTGAAACATGCTCCATGTGGGTTTTTCTTGGGGGAGACATAAGAAGTATCCCATGTAGTAGAATCCATATTAATTTTACAAATAATAAAATACTTTCTCAATTAATTTTAACTAATGAAAGGAAGAATATTTCTAGAGTTTTTGGTCAACATACATGTATGAGGAAAGAGGATCTCTAACAGATCAAAATTTTGCAGAAACTCTAGTTTCCCCTGGAAGCATGGTTTTCACCAAAGAAACCTGAAAGTATTAGCAATATGTTCTCTATTTTAGAACAGATTTTTCAATTGAAATATAGTATAACAGAAATAAAATAGAGTAGTATATATTAGGAAACAACTGAAGAATAATACTGACCTGTTTGTAGACCAACACAGGAAAGTCTAGTGTACCAGATTAAATGCTAAATGTCAAGACTATAAAAATACAGACATACATTTAGTACAAGTGCTGAGCCCCCTCAAATCAGGATATTGTATGAAATCCTGCTCTTACAATGCATGGGCAAGTAGAGTTAGGAAATCTTCATAGGATGTGTTTCTTCAGAGAGGCAGTGAGACCGCAGAGTGCTCTGTGCTTTCAGTGTGCTGCTCTGTGGGAAATGAAAAAACTATTATTTAAAATTAACAAATAAATTAAAAGCCAAGGAATTATATCTCCTTAGCCAAGCTGCCAAAAATATTTATTCATCTAAAAATCTCAAGAGCATAAAACAATTCTTACTATGTTAATGTTTATACTGGGAACTTTCCATTAGTAAATATATGACAGGGAATAACCATATCCATCCATCTGCTTAGTGGCTGCCTCAGAAGCTGCTACACGTCAATTATTAAACCTCCTGGGGATAGAAAACCATTTTTCTTCTGGAGGCCTACTTTTGCGTTTATTTTTTTTTCTTTTTTTCCCTGCTATTTAAAATAATCTTTTTTCCTGCATATTTCTTACAAATATTGACAGATGTATTTTCTTCTCAGCAATGTGTTCCCTTTTCACAAAGCTTTACCATCTTCTAATAGAATTATCAGGAGGAATAAAACAAATATTTTTCAAATTATTCAAGTTTTTCTGAGACTCTTACTTCAGTGCCTTTGTTGCAAAAAATGGCTGTCCCACCAACAGTTGTTGAGACATTTGAACAGCTGTGCTGTTTCTATTTTTATTGATGAGGTAGTGATCTTTCTCATTTTTGGCATAGCAACAGACAGGAATGCAACAAAGCTATTTATAAAATAAAAATCAGAAGTGTCTAATTTAGATTTTTTTTAAAAAAGACAAAGCATTGATAGGTGATCATTGTTTCTGGTACTGTTACTTAAAAGCTAATCAAGAAAGTGATGTTTAACATCAAAGGGAAATTAACTTCAATGAAGCCGGTTTATATATGGATGCTAGCCACATTAGGAAATTGTTGATTTTCACTGGAATCAAGAAAGGTCACTTGGTTGTTTTGTTGCCTCATGATACTGCTTTTTACAGGATGGTTTCTGCCAGGATTGTCTTCATTACTAAAGCCACTGTCAGCATGGGAGAACAGGTACACAGCATCAAAGTAAATCTTTGCAATAAACACAGGTACTAATTAAACCTATTCATCAGCACTGCCTTGGAGAAAAAGCTAATTTAATTATGCCAATCACTGAATATGACTCATTATGAGCAACTAACCTTTGTGAAAAAATACAGAAACAGACAAAAGTACAAGCTTTGGAAAGTACAGTTACAAAACAATTTGCTTAACTTATTTCAGAAGAAATGAGGAAAATATCAATAATAAGATTACAAATGTTCACTTCAGGTTAGCTGTGGAGTCTTTTCCATAGGCTAGATAGATGGCATTATAGGAAAGGCAGCCTGTACAAAACCTTTGCCTGTTCTATGTGTCAGTGCATGACTCCTGGTGCAATACCATTAGCTACAAGCACTCGGACAGCCAAGTGAACGAGAATCCTGCCGTGCTGGGCAGTGCCAGGCAAAGGCACCTACAGCTGGAGGCAGTCCCTGACTCAGAGACACCCTGCTCTCAACACATCCTGGCTTGCTAACCCAAAACTGAGACCTGAGGGGCCTGGGAGCATCCCCAAGAAGTTCCTGTTCCCACCCTGGCCCAGCCCAGGGGATCCTGGCTGCAGCTGAGTCTCTGTTCTAGAGCACAGACAGGGAACATCCTTGCTGAATCCTAATCAGAGAAACTGATGAACTGGCAAAGCTTGAAGTGTTAACTTTATGCTGTGGTTTAAAAGTTCTTAATGTGTAACATACATCATTAAAGAGAGGTATAAATGTCAGTCTGCTGCTGCTTTCTTATTTAAAGACAATCAGTACATTTTATTTAAGTAGACAGGATAGATATATTTTATAGATTTTTTTTCAGTAGTATGTGGTATTCTATTATAGTGTGCTTTTGTCCTTTCCAGATGCTAGATTTCTGCTGAAGAAAGGGAAAACTGGGCATATGTCTTGGCTTATCAAAAATTGCAATTATTTTAAAGTTATTCAAATATTAACAAATTCTTGTTTTTAAGGAAACTATAAATTTGAAGTACCAGAAAATTTCACAAAATTGAACATGTCACATAACAGTTGTGTTATATCATATTTCCAGTGGTTTAAATCTTCTCACAAAACTTATGTAACTGCTGGTCTGCATTTCTTTCAGGTTCAAAACCCACAGAACCTCTGAATAGAATCCAGGTAAAACCACAAGGCTTCACCTGCTTCTGTGTCAAAACCAAAGAAATAAAATGCAAGTGCATGGCAGTTTCAAAGCACAATCACAAATCAGTTCCTTTGTTATTGTTTTCCATTGAAAGACTGGCCAAGGGTTGAGAATCTTTCCAGATACAATCTACATGTCGAGTCTAAAAAGGAAATCAAAGCCTTAGAGATTTTGCCAAGGTTTGGAGTGGCTGCATGCACCTTGCTTTGGTGGCTGCTTGGATCTGACAGCTTCCTGAATCAAAGGAACAACTGCCTTCCAGCCTGCTCCCACTGCTCTCTCTGGAGGTAGGGAAAGTGCTGTATTTCTGCTTTTGCTCTTGCTTTTCTTTTTAATTTTCCATTTCAGTGAGCAGGCACAGCAAAACGGGGGTCCTAATGCTGATTAAATTTTTCCCAAGTTATGAAGTTTTGGATCTATCTTTGTCCTTCCAAATGCTGTGATCCATCAGCAAAATGTTGCTGTGATCCCAAATGCCCAGGAACACGTCCTGTTCTGAGTGCCTGTGCTGAAAGCAGCTCACTGCCTCGTGCACAGCGCCTGCAGCTCTCCATCTCTCATGAGGAAAACCAAGATAACAGTGTTTGTGAACCTGTTCAAATACCTTTATACCTTTATTACAATTTGTGTGTTTATTAAAAGATCATTCCATTTTATGACTTATAACTTCAAAGCTATTTTGCAGTGCTCTGTTTGGAAGATTTACCAAGCAGAAAACCTGAGGAAATAACTGGGAAAGTTTTATGCAGCCTGGTGGATAAGTGTCTGACAAACTTGGAATTTTTTTCACAATGAAAAGCTGGTTTTCAGTCTATAGTTTTACAAGAGTCTGTCTGTATAGCTGGTGGAGAACTGCAGAATGGTACTTTCATCATATAACACTAAAAATAACATTTCAGTCTAAAGCAAACTGATTTCCTGGCTCTCTTTTGCTGTATCTATCTAAAAGTTATTCAGAGAGGTATTTGATAGGCACCTTTTGATGCTGTATGCCTCACATAACTCATCTTTGACTCTAGCATGTTTCAATTCCATTTCCAAAAGTTAAATAAGCAGAACACTTGTCCTGCTAAGAGCAGAGCTTTTATTTGCTGTTGCAAAGTCAAAATAACAAATTTGCAAAATAAAAACCATTGTGAAAAGTTTTATGTTGCATAATATGTTTTGTCTCCAGATAGTGAAAGTAAGTTTTTTATAAACGCTTAGGGGGAAGTGGTGTGATGAGGAAAGCAAGGGCTGTGGATATGAAGGGGAATTTAAATCCCTGCTTACCACTAATGTCACAGGGGAAATGTTCTCATTGTTCATTCCCAGGTCCATCACTTATGATCTATCCTGCCAGATAGGATATAAAATTGTGGAGTGCTAAACTGGAAACAGAATTAGCTGTTTCCTAATATATCTCTTGCTGTGTTGGCACTTGGATCCTGTATTGTGCTGCAGAATAGATCAAAGTGCTTCAGCACGCAGCAAGGTAAAGCAGGTCAGGAACTGTGGCTGGAGCATACAGACATATCCAAGCTTCTGCTTCTGAAAAGTTAAGGTGTACAGTAAGATCTGACTTAGTTACCAATTGAGGAAGCTTTTTTTTTCCTCTCTCTCTTTTTTCTTTTTTTTTTTTTTCTTTATTTTGTGGATTTTTTTATGGAATAAATTTTGAGCTCGTGTTTTGAGCCCTGGAAAATTACACTTAATCTGTATGCTTCTGAACACACATAGTTTAAATTTACAAACTTTGTCTTCATGTGAGCTAATGTCACTCCAGACAGTAGCATTTCTGTCCTCTGCTGTTTTCTATTATTGATGTCTTTAGACCAGCTTTACCTAGCTGTGGATAAATATTAGATAATGACAGCAGATTAATTATTATCACCCACATGTAGGTGCAATAGAAGCATGCAATAACCAGAAGAAAAATATCCTTTCTCTGTGACTCCCACCTGAAATCCTGTTTCTTCTACTGTCAACAGTGCCCTCTCCTTGAAGCTCCTGAACTGCTGCTGCTGAGAGTGAGATATTCCAACAAATCGTTTCCATTACTCATTTCTCCAAAGTAATCACCATGTTGTCAGAAGCTGAAGCAGTCTAATTATTTATTGTGATAAATCAACGTATTGCACAATGTAAGAAAGGCAGGAGAAAGGGCCAGCATTAAATCACCCCTTCCTGTGGAAGTGAGTTCCTGTTTCTTTAGCTTGTCTATTGGAGAAGTGGCCAGGAATCTCAGGGCAGAAATAGCCCCCAACCTGCCTCCGCCTTCCAGCAGAAAGACCAAGTCTGTGAATCATGTATATATTATTTCATATTTACTGTTTAATAGACATCCTGCCCCAAACAAATGAATGATGCAGCGAGAAGGGAATAATACTTTTTTTTAATTCCCTTCTATTCTTCTAGAAAGCGTGAGACCAGAAGTGTTCTTGCCCTCATAATATTTCTTCTAAGTCAACTCTTCTCATGAGTGACAGCTCTACAGTTCAGTTTCTGCTGCTGTGAATGCACTTTATTTTATCTGTGGAAAGCTCTAGGCGTTTACATGAGGAGGTACCTGACCTGGCTTTCAATCCCCTGCAAGTAACTACTGAACATTAAATCAGGAGGCTGAGACTCCCCCAAAATTCTCAGATCTGGTAAGCCTTAACAGCATTTCTGTTCACCATCACAGGATGGCCATGCCATCTAAACTGAAATAATGAAAAGCAAAGTTCTGTAAGAGGAGCCTTGCTTACCTGATGTTTCCATGTAGTGACTGCATGAAGCAGTGAAAAGAATAAAAGATCAGGAACCAAGGCAATACACTTTTACCAGGCTTGACAAAATCTCCTTCTCCAAACTTCTTTCTTCTGAAAGCAAGCTCCTAGACCACAGTGTTTCTTCTCCTCTTTGCAGCTGTCTTCAGCATGATGTGCCCTGTCACACTGTGGCTTTTCCCTGCCTGCACGATTTCAAGAAGGGTCAGAGGCCTGATGTGCAGGTGGATGGTGAGACACATTTTTACAGCAACTGTAGATGTTTGGGCTCAACCACCACCTCTGTTTTCAACGCAAGGGGTGCTTCACAAAAACTTCCAGCAGACAAAGTTCTCAGCAGAGAGCAACCAGCCAGCACTGAAACCTGGCCAAAGCACTGTGGTTGCACCCTGGGAGCAGCACTGCAGCCATGCTGGACAGAGCTGGCCTGCCCCATTCCACACGGAGCACCATTTCTTCTAATAGCAGGTGTTTGTGCATACTATGGAAAAGCATTATGAGAGAACACCTGAAAAGCTGCTTTTCTGTGCAATGCTGTTGTCTTTCAGCAGGACATTTTAGTCTTTCAAAACCTTTCCCCTGAGAGTGCAGGGGAGGAAGTTCAAGTACTGTTGTTTGAGGAGAAGGGCATGGGAGGGTGCTGAGCGCCAAGACACTCTCACTCCTGCTCACGGTGGGTACTGTTTCCCTTTCTGCATCAGGACTGTCAAGTGAAAAGAAGATGTCCCCCTGGTACAGACAGAAGGGCAGTACCCCATTTTTGTCCAAGTGCAACCCTCCTCCAGATTTTCCAACAGCAGAGTTCAAGACTAGGCTGAAGAACCCTCCAGATCCATCTAGGATATAAATTAAATTGATTTTCCGTTGAGGGCAGAAACTCAGATTGTGTTTGCATATAGCCTCCAGTGAATTATTCTTTATTAATTCTGTCTTGAAAAGTCTGAGTCTCTCTGTAATAGTGTCTCTGAAAACTGACCTCTCCCATTTCAGCCATTTCTCTAACACACTCATTAAACTGATGCCAAAGTAGCAAAGCCTAACATATGATCTTTATGCAACATTGTGGAGAAAGGGCACAGCCTTATCGAACAGGGTGACTACTACAAAAATTCAGGTAATGCAAGCTATTAAATTAAATGGAAAGAAAAGATTCAGGAGTGAGGGAAAGTCAGGAGAGGGAAATATTATTAAATATAATTAAGCAGAAAAATAAATTACTGATGGCTCTTTCTATACTGCTTATTTACCTCACTCAACAAAAACCAAAGAATGCTAACAATGGAAGTAAATATAATAATGACCATATTGAGAACTGTCTCAGCTTTAAATATAAGGAGGAAAAAAATGATAGTAATTTCAAGTTGCTTAAGGGAGATCAGCACCACTGCAATGTCTTTTAAAATGTGTTACTGATGATGACAAGAGAGAAACCTAAATGAGTCCATTCACAGATCAATGCACCGAGCTGCAGGAATTTATGTTTATAGAGAGCAGCAAGGGCTGTTTCTTATTTACTGGTGTTTATTCTCCGATTTCCCAGCAGTATTGCCTTCTTACAGCTAACAGAATAGTTGGGGACTGGTGTCAGTGCTGTGGTGACACCCTGCATTCTGGGGTGAACTGAGCACTGGACCCCTCTGGTCTCCTTCCTAGCTACGACGGCTCCACCAAAAGCATGGCCTGACATGGGATGGTGGGATGGGATGGGATGGGATGGGATGGGATGGGATGGGATGGGATGGGATGGTGGTTATCCCTCAGATGATTCAGATGGCTGTGTGCAGACTGCCATGGAAAGTGACATCAGCGTCTTCTTGTGAGCTAGCAGGGAGATTGGGATAGCTGTTAGCTACTGGTCTCAGTGCTGCTGGTAGGTGCCCTAGAAAACACAGTGTAATTTCAGAACCACATGTGTAAGTGGTGAATGAAAATAAGCTGGCAAAACCAAAGTTACCTCACAGGTGACAAACAAAAAAGCGTGGAAGGATCTTATGCAAGATGGTGTCCCACAACCAGAAATAAATGGGATCACAACAATGACAATTTTGTCATTGGCAAAAGCTAGTGCCTACAAATAAAAAGTTCTTCCCCCTCTACCCCCACAGTGAGGGTTTACCTGGCATATGCCAAGATGGGAGAAATGGATCAGGAAGAATGTTGTTTGGCGATGGATCAAGAAATAAAAAGAAGCCTCTAACACCTGCAAAAATGCTTTGATTGGCCATGTCTAATTATACACTCCCAGACAGGGAAATCCTTCTGAATTAGAAGTAACAATTCTAGATGATATAGTCTTGTGGGGATCATGGCAAACAACTGAAAAATTTAAAATAATCTGTAGGATTTTAGTCCAAGGCAATTCAGTGCTTCATTATACATTATACTCTGATGGATAAGCAAATTAAAAGCTTGGGCACTGCAAGAAACTGAAAGAACCAGAGGCCAAAATAGTGACTGTACATCCCCAGTACAAAATACAGTGAGGACTGAATTTCTTCCATACTGGAAGAACTGGCACTTCTTCCCAAATATTAGCCCCAGGGAAAATGGAATGGTTTGCACTGATGGATTTTGTGGTGGGACTGCAACTGCTGTGTGCCAAGGAAAGCTACAGCATCAATTACTGAAGAAACACCTCTGTTTTCAGCATCATAAACCCTTTCCTGAATGGAAAGGGCATGCACAGCTTCAGCCTGCCTCCTTCAACCTGGCTACTGGATCAGCTGGCAGGGAGGATGGTAACCAACATCCCCAGGACTCAACACATGGAATAACAACCTAACAGTAGTGCACAGCTAATTCAGAAGTTTAGTTCACTGATGAGAAGGGTGGGACACAACTCAGACCATTGTTTGGATCTTTATTCTTTTTTCTACATGCTCTATTAAATGGTCTCTTGAGTGAGGCATGGAATGTTGGGAGAAATGGTTAAATAGAAAAGACGGAAAAGAAAGATTATGAGTCACTTCACTCCCCGGCCTTGAAGCGGGGAATAACTCTTGATAAGCCTGTGTGAACAGCAGGCCAGTGATTCTCCAGCACAGACCAAGTTTAACCGTGCCTGTGTCTCTGCTTTTGTACTTCTGCCCAGGTGTTGCATCAGGGATTCCCTGGTTAGCAAGGTAATTGAAATAAGTTTACTCTTTGTGTTTTATCCATGCGCTTGTCCCAGATGCCTGCCTGTGCCAATGCACACAACCCTTATCTTTTACGTTTTCAAGATGGCATGGAATTGTGTGTTGCAATTTTTCCGTGTCTAGTCTCCATCATCTCTCAGTGCAATCAAACCTACCCAATAACCAAGTTACATCCTTCTAAGGTGGAGTAGAAAGCAAGTAATTAATGTTAAACCACTGTCTACAATATGAGATCTTCCACACCTTTAATTTTACTGGATTTATTTTTTATTTAAAACATGCACTGTGACAAGTAAGACAATTTGGTAAATATCCTTTATAATGCATAAGATTTCACAGCAATTTCTTTCCTGTCACATTCCAACCCCTTGTAACATGAGAAAGTAGAAGTATATTTGCAGATACATCCTCAAAGTGAGCAGTGTACAGTTCAAACAAGGCACTGAAATATATGTGAAGACAGAACAAGTGCTTCACTATAAGTTCAACTCAGCATATGCCAACCATCCCCATTGCTGTTCTGCCAGCGTGTGCTTTGCTAGAGCAAACACTGAAGTTGTTTGCTGTTTGGATCCCCCTGGAGTTAACCTGAATTCCTGCCCTGACTTCATGGGACTCAGGTTTTCACTTCCTGTATATGATGAAGTTTCATGTTCATATAGCATGGTAGGGATTTCACCTGCCATGATTTCACCTACAATTCTACAGATTTCTCCTACAATAAAAAAAAGGCTTTCTGACAGTAAATTATGCTACGGCATAAGGAAGAGCGACAGAGCATTCAGTATATTCAGGTGGAAAGAGTACTAATGGCTCAGAAAAATGAAAGGTCAAAAATATTTATTCAAATATGAACTGTCATTCCATTAGTTACTCTTGAAATTTTATATTTGTTTAGCACATGCTTTTTATCTCATGGCTTTAATAAAGCATAATGTTGTATTAGTCCTCCTGCAGTGGCCTATGAATGTGCATGTTTTTGAAGTAATCTCACCAAATAAATGCTCAAAGCAGCTTTCCAATACAGCTTCATGACTTATTCATGAGTCATGCTGTTTGAAAATGAGACCACAAATAACACACACCAAAGGAACTTTCTTCTGAATCACTATCAGTGGTGCCTAATAACTTAGACACAAAGCTGCCTATAAACACATGTTTTACATCATAATTGCTTTTGTACCAAACTATTTCTAGGTGAGTCAGATAATGAGCAATAGCAAAATACTTGTCCCAAGCTTTACATTTTGCTACTGTGTTTGCATTGCTTAACATTTCTGCTTCTGGAGATATATTGGCCGTGATTTTGCTCTAAGGATCTGTTTCTTTCTTCATCGTCAGAATGTAACTGTGATGTTTTTATGGGAAAGACATTCTTCAAGTTTACATCCTTCCTCCAAATTCTCATCCAAATTATATACAGAATAAAGTTTGACCACGCTTGGGCTTATTCAATGTATAAAACATATATTTTTTACATTTATCTGTCAAATACAGAACTATAAATGTAATGGAAAGCAATGCTAAAGATTTGTTGTCAACTGCTTCTGTATAAACCAAGGCATTTCTGTAACAGTGACAACTGAGAATTTCTTCTTACAACTTTTTAGAAAGTCATCTTTCTTCAACCATATGTCCATAACTGCAGTCTTTCAGGCAGCATCTGTGTTTCAACTGCATTAAAAGATAAGCTTCGTAAAGAAGACAAAGATAGATAAAGATTATTCTTTAAAAAAACATAGTAATTTCTTACACATGAAATGGCAAAACTCCTCCTTTGTATAACTCACTTCTTAACTTCCAGTTCTAGGCTGTAAATAACAGTGAGTGTTGATGTTCCAAACCACCCCAGAAGGCAAGAGGAATGCAAGTTTTTGTTAATAGATCCCTTGGGGCGGATTAGAGTGAAATGACACTGAATGATCAGTATTTATAAATACATATGTTGTGTGTATATCTATATTTTTGTATCTAAATATATATATGGATTTACTTTAGAACAGTTTGGTTGCGATGGAAAGCAGGTATGCAGCCATTTTGGTTATTATTACCTGTAGTAATATAGCAAAATAAAAGCATAAAAATAACACTTGAGAAAATGTATAAGGAACAGAAAGAAAGTGAAAAAAAAAAGAGCAGAAAGTTCATAACTTCAACTCCTCGGGCTCATTAGGCCTGGAGACATGGAAGCCATAGAAGTTCAGTTGGGCCTCAGCAATATAATTGTGTGAATTTCAGGGTAGCCTGAGAACATCTGTCGAACCTGACCACTAGAAGTGAGATAGATCTAAGGTGCTTGAACTAAGTAACTCAAATATACACTTTTGATCTGTCTGGTTTTCAAAGCATACACCCAGTAACTGCTGCTGAAGGGAAACTCTCTGCTCTTGAAGACAGTTAGTATGGAATGACATTCCCAGCCCTCATCACCCAATAAATGTCAAGATCAGGGACAAGCTGGAATAAAGGATAATGATGAAAGTGTTGGTTTAAAATCTATGGGAAAGGAATTTAGCACTTGTGGATAATACAGCAGAAACAGATGTGAACCATCATAAACACACAACTTGAATTTTTCACATCTCATACTTGTTATTAAATGAAAACTAATCTTTTAGGCCAAAGCATGGAAAAAATCTCAGCTTGAATGATTTTAGCTTAATTGGGTTATTGTTTTTCAACATTCTCAAGCATTTTCAGTGTTTATTTTCTGCTGTTCATATTTTACTTGGCTGTGTGTGTTCTTGTTCCCTCTTTAGTTGAGAGGTCAGTGCAATTTATTATTATGATTATTTATCCTCCCAACAAATTAAATCCATGCCTTATGTAAAACCTGCCACTCTGGACTAATACACTGAGTGACTTGGGGTACAGAAGTCATTCATATCAAAGTGCTATCATGCGATAAACTCATCCCAAAAAAGAATATTTATTCGTGTTTAGGTACAGGAAAGGGAGGACAGCTTCCCAACATCACATGAATTTACTTAGATTGAAGGAACTCACTTCACCTTTGCCTTTGTGAAATATAATTTCCTCTGTCAACACTGTGACTGCTTTGTTGCTACAGATCAACACTGGATAAGCTTTATCTTCCACAAGAGCCCCCAACAGCAACAACTGAGCAGGATGAATCCAGTTATACACAGAAATATAGTGCAGTAATAGAACATAAGATACCCAGTTTCTTGACTGCCCTTTCAGTATATGCCAAGTTAGAGATTAAATGTACATAAACTATTTATTTTGGTAAAGTCTGGGTTTTGCTGTCAGAAAATGTAACTCTGCTGAGTTGCTTGTTACAGTTTTTGGGCTGATTTTCTGCACAAATCCAGATGCATCTTTTAACAGAAATTTAATTAATTCAGAATGACAGAAACAAAGGGCAAATAGTTATTTTTTGGCAATTAAATCAACAGGAGAAAATATTCAGAATATAAATATTTTAAATGACATTTTAAATAACAGGCTTTTGGATTTTGATATCATCACAGGACTATCTTTAGAAATAGAGAGCAAGGCAGTGCTGCTCAGAGCTGCCCTGGCAACAAGCACATGGCTGATTCCTGTCAGCAGCTGAACACCTTTCAGTGCATAAAGTGAGATTGTTGGTCAGGGAAATGGAGACTAAACAGGAACGTGATTGAAAGAGACACAAAATACAAGAATTTTTTCTCATTCTACTATTTCTAAATGAGTAATAAAAAGTGTATATAGCAAAAACTAGTACCCTAAAGCATGAAAATGAGAGAGAACAATTACCTATTTTGTTCCTAAGCTTTTTCTTCCTTAGTAAAGCATTTACAATCCCTGCAACATGACCTTCTGGGATATCAGTCCAATATACTCAAGGAAGAATGATATTATATCTGATGGTGTAAAACACTTCTGCAAGGAAATACATGCGTTCCAAACAAACAGCTGGTCCTCTGCAGTGGAGAGGCTCATGTTTTCATGGGTTTGAATAAAATCTGCTTTTCTCATTATTGTGCAAATATCTATGGATTTTGTCAATCTACTACTGGTTCAAATATCAAATAGGAACTACAGTGGCTCTTAAGGGCATGTCTTTCAAGCCCAAATTATAACAGTGGAACTGCAGTCATTACTTGCAAGATGTATAGCTTTTCTATCAATCAGAAACATCTCTTAGGTTCATTTGAATAGAAAATTCTATCAAAATAGGTCTGTGAAAATAAGACGTCTTAAAAACAATTTACAGTCATGGGTGAAAAATAGTCAAAATACTAAAACTCATGAGAGAAATGATCTATTGAAGGGTATGCAAGAAAAGTCACACAAATTGCCATCAATCAGCCCATTTTCCCTTTTCCTCCAATATTAAAACACATTCAGTTCAAATGTTTCCCTCTTTCAGAGTGTATGAAGTAAGATAAGGTAAAGATCAATATCCCAAAACTCTCAATGATGAAAACCTGTTTTTGTAATTCTGGGATTTACATCACCAAAGAAGGAATACAGGTGTGTCTGCTAATGTTGCATGAAGCTGACCATGACAATGGCCTCCAGCAACTTACAGGGCAAAAGGAAAGACACCAAACTCTAGTCCTAATGCCAGAGTTTGAGTGCATGGTGACTGAAAGGCGCAAGAATCTTGTTCATGCACTCATAAGTAGCTGGTGGCGAGGGGCAGGCTTGGCTCAATACATGGGCTATATTTAAACTTATTCTGATGTACCTCTGTTAGCTTTAGGAGGTAAATGTAATTTTAATTTGAAAGATGCCTCACATAACTTGTAACTTGGCTCTTTCCTGAATACTAAGTCAAAGAAGATCTTTTTAGAAACAGGAAATACATAGTAGATGGTGGCTCCATGAGCAGTTACATTATTATTGAATAATTTTATTAAGGGTCAGGAACATTAGCCCTTGCAAAAAGTAAGGATCGGTCACATCTAATTCATCACCTCAAAAACAATCAAGGAAATTATGTTAGCAATTAAAAATTAAAGCTGTCTACAGAAAAAATTAAAAGGTAAAATTAGTGAGTGGGGGCTGGACCCTCAGGTGATTTTTTTTAATATTCTCTCCCTGCAGTAAGACTTCACTAATGGTCCTCACCTGAGAATAAAGGCTTTGAAACACACTGTTTTCCAGGTCTATTATGTAGATAAGCTATCATTTGCTTTTGTTACACACATCTAATTTTAATAACCCCAGCTAGGGTGAAAGGCATCACAACCACTGACAGAGGATAATGCATGTGAATAAGCACACACATTTACTGTCTCTGGCACTGCCATTGATTTGCTAGCTGATCATGGGCAGAGTAGCCTTATCTTCCTCTGTATGGATTTTTTCAGCTGTCTTGTGAATAATAAAATAGTTGGGAGCTGTGAATGAAATATTCCTCTATGCATTTTATTACCTACTATAGGCAGCAGGTCTTTCAAATACTACATGGCATTTAAATGCAAGAGAAGTTCTGTTGTTTTGCTGGCTCCTCTAAATGGAGAAGGGATCACAGCAGTAGCTTTATATGGGCTTGGGATTTTCTCCCAAGCCTGCTCCAATAGAACCACTTCTTCAGCTCCCTTGTGTAGCCCTGGGTTCTGGATGCAGGTATTACCTCCTCAGTTTTCTGCCAAGCATGAGTGTTTCCACTCATAGCTGATTCTTCAGGGGGTTGAAGACCAAAAGCCATGAACTTTTAGCTCTATCAGCTTTCACAAGACCACTGGGTACCAGTTTTCTAGCACAATAAAATTATTTCCCATCACATGCAACCCAGAGTAAAAGAGCACAACTTTCTTTGTGAAATTCAGTGAAACATCTGAGTCAGAGCCATCTCAAACCTCAAGCCAGCATGATTCAATTCAGTGCTTGTATTTATCTGCTGAAATCCAGGAGTAGTTTAATATTAGTTCCAAATTTCTGTTGCTGCAACCCCGCTGTCTCTGCCCTCAAGCTGAGTTTTAAGTTTAGTTTACAGATAGCCAGTTTTGGGGACACATGAGTCAAGCATACTCACAGCTTGAGACCTCCAGAAATTCAGTTCCAGACACTTTCTTCTATGCAAACATGAAACAGCAACTGAACAAGGGGTATCTGCAGTATGAGGCACAGAGAACACTGTCAGTCTCAGAGGGAGAGGATGTCAGCTGGAGATGTGGATGTGATGAAGGGAAATATGCAAATGTACTAGAGATTTTAGGTCCATGTGGAAGAAGACTCTCATGGCTAGCTGTATCTCCAGGGTTGCAGTCTCGCTAGCAGCTGCTCTGGAAAGCATCAGTTCAGCAACCTAATTAGTTTTACCCTGATGTATGATAAGGGAACAGCAGACAAATTTTGCCTTGCTTTTTTTTCCAGGGAAGAAACCTGTGCATCCTTCTGCCCCTTGCTTTTGAAAAACAAAAAAATCAAAAAACTGGGGGATGAGTCTGGTTTAATGCACTGACCTGACTGGGGCAGATTTCAGAAAGCAGTAGGTACACGTGGAAACTGATGGACACACTGGAATGGTGTGCAGGCAAGAAGTAACAGCTGTGTTAATCATTGCAAGTGTTTATGGGGGCAGCAGGGAGTGCTCCTGCTTTAACCAAAACTTCTATTCTCAAGCAATTTTCACTCCTCTGTGAGACTGGACCAGTTACTTCATTGACTTTGATTAAGAGATTATTTTAAAAAACTATAAGACAGAAAAAGAAAAAATGCTGGTCTTAATGCTGGTTTTCTGATGTTGTGAGGGGACTCCCTGCTGCCTCTTCTCATTCTTGAGGAGGACAGAACATCCTGTATTGGTGCACACTATGAAGCCCAAGCAGCTGGATGATGTGCCAAGGCCTCTTGGCTTGCCAAGACACCCACAGCAGACAATTCCCAGCAGACTGGGCCTGCAGGGTGCAGGGGCACAGGGGCTGAACAGAGCCTGTGGCATGCAGATGGAGAAGAAGACAGATGCAGTAGGTCTGGATGTCATTTTAGTTGTAGGAGGTATATCAAACACAGATATCTGGCAGTGGTGTGTTCCTGAATCTGCTGTGAATAGCTCATGATTAAACTTTCTCAGCAATCTTACAGCCTCATGGTTTTTCCTGTAATTTATTCAGAGCCCATAAAAAACTCGAGGCTCAATCAGAGCTGCGCAGTGTCCCTTGATTGACACTGAAGTCAAAGCAACAACTCTTCTGTCTCCAGCACAAAATGAGCTTTCATTTTTGAGTGAAAAAAAGAGAGAACTCTCATTCTCCTCTCTGAAGTCCATTCCAGGAGTATAGAAGGAATAATATATTCTGTTCATGATTTTGTTAGCTTTCTTTTAGGGCAGACTAAGTGTCACCTCGCAGGTGGTTGGGGGACAGTCAGAAGCACCCAGAACACACAGGCAACAGAGCCTCGCTCAGGATTTCTCGTGTATCTTCCTAGAAACCAGCTTTGTATTCTTAAAATCCTTTTTTCTTTTATTTTCCAATCTTTGCTTTGCCAGAAAAATGGCAGCTAAACCATAAACATGTTCAGGTTTTGGAGTTATTGTGGAATTGACAGTGAAATCTCAATCTGTATCGTTTCAAAACTCTATGTGTAGGATTAAAAACAATAACATGAATTCTGATAGATTTCAAAACTAACACAACACCATGAATATGAGTAAGGAATTCTGAGGAATTTAGTATCAAAATCTAGTTGATGGCCAGAAAGTGTAATACTTGTAAATATTAAATTAGAAAGGTACTTTTTCCACTTCTGTGTGATTTTTCCGATATCAAAGTTAACTGAGCGGCTAAGCTGAAGTGCCCAGAGATATATTTTAGATTCCCTTGAGTTCCTAAGACATCTGCAAGGAGCTGGCAGGTATGACACAAACATATGGGAGACCTATGCCCTTCTGCAGTGGCAGCTGTACACCAGGTAGGATAGCCTAGGAATTTAAAGTGGCATTGAATGCCTACTTGGGAAGGTATGTCTTTTTCTTTAAATCCTGCATTTTTCCATCAATTCTTTTCCCATTAGCTGTGATGCAGAGGTGTTAGAAGGGAGAGTAATTAGCTGAGAGTTATTGTTTGTCCTTCAGAAGTAGGAGATAGCTCAAGCTCAGGTTCATTGTCTGTGGAAGTCTGACAGACACCTAATTTAATTCAGCCTTTGAAAAGTGACACCAAATGTTATCAACAAAGATGAAATGTTATATGGGTGGCTATGCTAAAGCTGTAAAATCTTGTTACTTGGATGTACTGGGTGTGCATATTACACATAGGATGACTAAAGTAAACCACTACAGCTTTTTGAGGAGAGGGGGGAAATAGTTTCAATTTCTCACTGGACTGGACTGTTTGTGGGCTAGATATCAAGGCTAATTTGCCACAGGGATATTTTGACAAGAAGACTGAGAGGTCAGGCTGTACCAACAGAACTGCTTTAATGAAGCTCATTTGAAAGTTATATAAATGGTTATTTAGCCAACTAAAATGTAGTTGGGGTAACTCACAGTTAATAGTGTTTGCAAAGTAAACAAAGGGGGAGTATAGAACAAGTATAGCTTGAGGGGTTGATTCTTTTGTGATACTTTCCCTGGACTTTTGTCCTTTAGCATCTATCCATTAGAAAATAATAGCTATCTGTTTCATAGTTTTTGCTTGTAAGTGTTCCTTTGACTGTATGCAATATTGATTTTATGCCTCATTTTTTGTGGGATTTCTTCTGTCCCAGTTGTACAAAGTCACAGTAATCATTTTCAGGTAGGTGTCCAGATATGCAAAATTAATAGCTGCAATTTCCTCTCGTTCAATACCCTTATTATATTTCCTATTTAAAAGGAACTTCAATTTGGTAGAATAGAACGCTAATTTAAAAACTGGTTAATGTTCAAATACAGGAGAAGGCTCTTCTAACTAATTTAAGCCTGCTCTATTTAGTTCACTGATATATTCTAGTCATGATACAAGCATAGAATCTGAATGGTTTGGAAGGAACCTTGAAGATCATATGGTTGTGATTTGCCTCTTCCTGACAAGGGAAGGGTTGCCACTCACTACATCAGGTTGCTCAAAGCCCCTAACCTGGCCTGGAACACTTCCAGGGATGAAGTATCCACAACTTCTCTGGACAACCTGTTCCAGTTCTCAACACTCTCACAGTAAGAAATTTCTTCCAATTTCCTAACCTAAACCTGCCCTCTTTCAATACAAAGCCATTCCCCCTTGTCCTGTCACCATGTGCCCTTGTAAAATGCCCCTCCTACCACTCTCTTATAGGTCCCCTTTAGGTTTTGTAAGGCTTCTATAATTTCTGTGTGCTTCCTTCTTTTCTCCAGGCTGAACAACCAGCTTTCTGAGCCTGTCTTCACAGAAGAGATCCTCCAGCTCTCTGGCCATCTTCGTGGCTCTCCTCTGGACTTGATCCTACAGGTCCAAGTTCTTCTTATGCTGGGGGCCCCAGAGCTGGATGATATATTTCAGGTGGGGTCTCCTGAGAGAAGAGGGGAAGAATCATCTTTCTTGACTGCCTGGTCACTCTTCTGATACAGCCTGGGACAAGATTGGCTTTCTGGTCTGCAAGAGCACATTGCCAGGTCATGTCAAGCTTCTCGTCGACCAACACCCCAATTCTTACTCCTTAGGGCTACTTTCACTCTCTGACTAGCTTGGATACAGGACTTTATACCTGGCTTTGTTGAATTTCACAGGGTTCACCTCTCAAGCCTGTCCAGGTCCATATGGGTGGCATGCCTTTCATCCAGTGTGTCAGCTGTGCCACACAGCTGGGTGCTGACAGCAGGCTTGCTGAGGCTGCACTTGATCCCTCTGTCCATGTCACCAACAAGGATGCTGAGCTGCCCTGGTGCCAAGACCAAGCCCTGAGAAATGTCACTCCTCACCCATCTCCACTTGGACACTGAGCTGTTGAACACAAGTCTTTGAGTGTGACCATTCAGCCAATTCCTTATCCACCATGGAGTCCAACCATCAAATCCAATAATATGTCTCATATTATTTATATAACTATTAGATTGTTGAAAAAGATTCTGATCTAGAGGCTGTGAAAGTCAGTAAAGTCTCTCACTTTGCTTCAGAAGGCAATAAAACATATTGTGATTTACTTAGCACCTAGCAGGGCTCACACATGTTACCTGATCTATTGGATACGACAGGATTTTGGCAGTGATGATGTAAGAATGTATCTGTTTTCCTTTCACTTATGAGCCGACTCCATCATGTATCAGAGTTTAAAACTGACCACATAAAAAGAGCTTCAACAACTGTTTTTCAAGGATGTAAAGACATTACATAATAACCTTAAAGACCACTTGAATTAAGAAGATTTAAAGATAAATTTCTAGGTAGTATCAGTTTGCATGTGATAGACCTGCAATAATGAACTATAATGACTCTCTAAGAAAAACTTCTCTAGGAGTCTTAACTTCATCCAGGTTTGTCAATCTTTCTTCAAACAGTGAAGAAACAATCACCCAAATTCTGAATCTGTATATTTACTAAGTTTTTTATTTTGAAAGAGAACCAGCTTCATTGCATTACTCTGCTGAGCTGTTTATCAAAATCCAAGCCAGAGCAAACCTTCCTCTTAGCAATTTCACTTATTCTTGCAAACTCTTGCTCTCCTGCTACAATTTTAAATGAAGCATGAGGAGTGCTTGTGTTATCGTGTCACTTTCACTGAAACAGCTGCTAGCAGAATAGGCTGTAGCTCTTTGAATCATTTTATCTGCATCACTAATAGCATTAGCTACAGCCATACAGGTTACAAGTCAGCACCTTCTGTGATTTCTCTAGAGCCACTAGATGGTAATGATAGTCACGACAAGTGAGTTACCAAAGTGAGCTAGTATCTTTTCAGTCATCTCAATTCTATCAGGGATAAGCACAATTTTTGAAGCTTCATAAGTTACAATTCAATTTTCCAAGTACAAAATGGACTAAGTCTTCCATTACTGAGAACTGAACCTGACAGTGTGTTCTACAAAACAGCTAATGACTTCTAGCCTAAGCGATAGAAGAATTACGTTTTAGGGATATTCAGAACTTATATAAAAAGTCTGAGACTCTCTTGGAGTTATAGATAATAAAATTGCTACTACAGACAATTTTGAAAATAGCCTCATTTAAAGCACTAACTGCATTCATCCTGACAGTCACATGAAACACAGACTAAGCACAAAAAGAAAAATTAATGGCAAAGGTTATGAATAATATTGATCACCACATACATAAATATTTTCAAAATAGTTCCTTCTTTCATATAATTGATTTTGGACACGTGTTTAATAGCCATCAGTTTTCAATACATGCCAGTATTTAAAGTTTTTATTTCCCAAGGATTTTAAATATCTGTGTTGGTATGGTTCCTCAGAGAACATCTTATGAACAAATGGAGTAAAAATGATGCTAAAGAATGCTAACAAATTGTCTGCTGTCTCTGAAGACTAGCTCCTCTGAGTTCATTGTGCGTGTTTTCCGCAGTGCTCCTCTGGACCTTGACTTTTCATGTAATATTAAGTGGGTTGCCACTTCTTTTATGGGCAGAAACTCAAGCAAGGATACAAGGGAAAATAAAATGGAGGGGGTTGTGGGAGTTTGAACTAATACCAGTTAGCCAGAAATTTGTTTCCATATATTTCATCAGCCTTTTTTTGAAGCGACTTTCAGTGACATCATGCGAAGCCTCAGGTCTCTTTCTACTAAAACATTTGCCAGTAGCATGGATTATGTTCAGGTTGCTTTTGTTTCACTTAACTCCAAACATGAATGGCCAAGGCCAGCTTCTCTATAAACCAGTTAGGACCTAAACTTTAAAACTTTAAGCTTTTAATATTCTTTTTAATTGTTATTTTGTCTCATTGCTGTTTGAAGAGGAGGCAATGAATCTTATCTTTTAAATAGCTAATGTGCAGTAATGGAACAACGTTTCCAGAGTTCATTCACAGCTGATGGCAGAGAAAGCACAAGGAGAGAGAAATTCATCTATTAAGATGTAATACTGAGAGAAAAAATTACCATTATAGATTATAATATTAAAATAGTATATTGTTATCAAACATCCTATCCTAGTTAAGTATCTCATAACTTTGTTCCTGCTGAAACTGTATCCACTCTAATCACAGCAGAAGAGCAGTTATCTGCAATTTGTCAGAGTGAAACATTTTCACCAGGAAGCAAGTGTAGGAGGAATTTCAGGATGAAGAAACTGGAGATGTATGGCACTGCTATATTTTGCCATAGACCATGTCTTACATAAAGGATTGGGAATACCATTTCTGGGTTCAGGTGCTTGTTTTCAACTCTCCATTGACCCAAAGACCACCATACCTTCCTGTCCTATTTTTAGTCTAAACAAGTCAGCCAGGGAGGCAGCTATAGTGAATGCTGAGAGTTTTCCTATTGTAGAATCCTGGAATGGTTTGAGTTGTAAGGCACCTTCAAGATCATCTGGTTTCAATCCCCCTGCCATGGGCAGGAACACCTTCCATGAAATCAGAACACCTTCCAGGTTGCTCAGAGCCCCATCCAGCCTTAAACACTCCTAGGGATGGGGCATTCACAACTTCTCTAAGCAGCCTGTTCCAGAGTCTCACCACTCTGACAGTAAAAAAAATTCTTCCTAATATCTACTCATGACCTACCTTCATTCAGTTTAAAGCAATCCCCCCTTGTCTTATTCCTACATGCCCTTGTAGAAACTCCCTCTCCAGCTTTCTTGTAGGGTCCCTTCAGGTGCCTCTTTCCTTGAACCACTTTATTCAACACCTTCAGCTCAAACAAAAAGATTCTGCCAGGACTATATATACAGCTTAAATGCATATGATAATTATTTATTACCAAACATGAACAAAAGACAGCTGAGATTTCATGAGCTACTATGTTAAGAATTGGTATGCTCACCACCTCCAAGATGAGTCCCAGGGGTTTTCTGCTGCTCAGGCAGGTGTCAGTCAGGAGAATGGCCAGGTTCCACTTCTGGAATCAAATCCTTGTCATTGCTGAGCTGCCATTCTTCAACCACATCTGTTTTGTCTCCTTCAGCATTTCATACCTCTCCAGCCTACTGTGTTTCTCTCTTGAAATCTTGAGCCACTTAATATAGCTTTCATGCCAACGTTACTTGTTTGAAACGTAACCTTTCTTATGGCTCTGAAGAGATTTTCACAGCTTCCTTCTGTCTTAAAAATATCCTTAAATGGCCAAGCTGAGGTTCCACAGCTGGGCTCCACTGGAGTGAGGGCCATAAATCCTTAGATCATTAGGGTGAGTATTGTGAAGGATCTTGCTCAGAGAAGGTTACACCCTACAGCACAGTTACAATCAGACCTTTAGCTTAATTTTTAGAAGTGTCAGAATTTCACCTCTGGAACAGAGAATTGCACCACCAGATCTTTTTTCTCACTCCTGACCAAGGGACCTTAACAGCAATAATAAGTATTGGCAATGAGAGACAGAACACTTAAATATGTCTGCCTCTGAAAGAACAAAGTGTATATTCCTAATCTTGAATGGTGATACATTCTGAGAAATTTTGACTGCAGGTAATTTTTTTTTTTAATATCCAAATTCAATTTTATTATCCAATATCTTCAGTATGCTTTGTTCAGTTGCACATTTAAATAACCTCTGTTTCTTTCATATATTCATATATTCTGCTGTAGCTAGTGAAAACTGTTTTCTGAAAAGATTAGAAAAACAGTTATTGTAATCTCTATGCCTCAGTGCATGGAACAAAAGAAAGAACATGCAAATTTGGGATGAGGAAAGGACCTAAAAGAAATTATGACATGAGACTGTTCTGTGGTATTTAGCAGTAATGCACTATTCATCAGTTCTCAGGCTAGATCTGTTCCTGCACTTTTAAAATATGGAGTAATTTACTGAAGAGATTATGTATGAAGACATCTGGAAAACTGACATCTTTCTGATAGTTTAGGAAAAATGCAGCCTCTATCTCCATAGGTTCTTCTCCAGAAAATTTAATCAGAAATGCAAGTCAGTGCATTTCCTGGAAAAATATGTGGCATGTTTCTATACATCTAAACACAGAGTGAAAGCAACATTCTGGTGATATAGCACAGGTTAGGTCTACTGTGCAGGTAGAGCTAATACATGCAGAAATTCATTTATGTGCAAGATTCTTCTCCCTGATACCTCATAGCCTGTTCTGTGTTCCCTTCCCTGCCCACCTATAGCTCTGAATTTGTGAGAGTTATCCAAGCACACAAGCCACTACAAGATTTACAATTTTTATTACTATCTTTCAATTCTTGTGTTTATGTGCAAGTACATACTATCTACATTTTGTGACAGAAAGTGAACCTGCAATATACTTGGCTGTAGAAGGGAGGAATAGGGAGTCTCATCATTTTTGTTAACCTTTTAAAAATTAAAATACTTAACAGAACTTTTGTTATGACATAAACTATGAGAGAGGAACAGCTTATGTTATACAACACACAGTTCAAACATTTCAGCAGTAATGTCCTTCTCTTTCAGTGTTAGGTCATCAAAAATATTTCAACTTGAATTTTTTATTTGTAAGTTTTAGTGGATCTACTTACTGCAAACCATGCAACAAGGGCCAAGGTAGAGGGAAAGTTTTTTCCTCTTTCTTTTCTAAACTGCAGAGAATGTTACTGGTTCTGTAAAAATCTGTTGGAGACACTGCATTGTTCTGTGCTTCCTAAACTAGATTACTTTTTTCCACAAACCCATTCTCAAGGAAATACTCCCTTCCAGTGTTCAGTAAAAACATGGAATTATTATTTTCTTCTTTCCTTATGAATTTTTTTGCCTAACTCACTTTCTGCCCAGAATCCTGCCTACCCTACACTATCATCCTGAAAACACAACACAATGACACACATATCCCCTCAAAAAAAGATCTAAGGATGAACCTTGCCACATGTATTTGTCAGGAATATAAGAGCTAAGAGAAAGTTCTCTCTAATTCTGTGTAAAAGCAACAAAGCTATTTTCATTAGCCTCGTCAAGAATTGGGTTACGTCTGTTGCCTTTTCCAGAACTAAAAAAGGAAACACTTCCTAAGTGTTTTATCACAAATGATGACTTTCAACATCCCAAATAGATAAAGAAATAGTTAAGGTAAGAGCAAGTGAAGACTTGAGAAGAAATGCAGATAACTACCCCAGGAAATCCCTCACACATGTTTGAGAATACTTCAGATTTGATAATGTTTCTGTCTCCTGTCAAGTGCTTAAGTCTTTGTACTCTAAGGGGAAAAAAAATAAGCATTTTACTTAATGGCTGTGATGTGATGCTGAGGATCGTTGAGCTAAGTAATCTAAGATGCATGAGTTAATAAGGATAGGTCATTGTGTTTCTATACCTTCTGGGGAGTCTTCACAATTATTTTCAATAGAAAAGAGGTATCCCCATGCCACAAACAACTGTATAGTGTCTTTCCATCCAGAAAAAAAGGACAGAACTGTACAGAGAACTAAAGGGCCCTCATTTTGTAAAGAGATCACCTGGAGTTTGTATCTAGTGGTGGATCCAAGAAGGTTGTTCAGAAATTAGAGAGTGTCCAGCAGAGTGACCAGAGAGTCGGCTTTGAGGGAGCTGGGTTCTTTTCATTTGGAGACAATGTAGATGAAAAAGTGGAGCAGTGTTCCTAGTTGCTTGGGGCAGCATTACAAAGAAAATTGATGTAAAATCTCCTGAAAATAGATTGTAATATTAACACGTGCCAGAATGACTGACAGTGCCCATAAGTTGCAATTTGGGAGGAGCAGATTGGATCTTAAGTGCATTTTCATTGCATGACTGGAACAGGCTGTCAATGTGGTTTTAAAAATCTGTCTCTAGAAATTGTCAGTCAAGGCTAGAAGAAACCACACCTGACCTTACCTAGACTGGGACTAATCCTGATTCATGCTGAAGGCTGGATTCAATGACTTCATGCCAGAACTCCCTTTCAACAACATTTCTCTGGGAACAAATATATATAAGAAATGGAATACGTGCCTAGTATGCTCCCAAGTTTTGTAAATAGTCTTTGGTATTATGCCTTTCACAAGCCTTTGTAGAAATTCTGCTTCAGGCAGATGTCCACTCTGGTCAAGGTGAGGAAGCACACCAAGATCAGAAGAGTGATCTGTCACTTTCAGCTTTTTTCTCTAGGGATCCTACTTTAAAAGACCATTCCATTTAAGCAGATATCCATCCCAGATGGTATTACATATTATAACTAAACAGCTTGGCTTTTTAGTGAAGAAAAGAAGGGTGCTTTGAAAGGTTTCTACTCTGTGATGTGAGGAGTGACCTCTAAGGAACAGATCTCAGTATAACTAGGTCTTTTCCTTTCTGCTTGATGGCTTTTCTACAGTGAGAGAAATCTACAGTCGTTAGCAAGACTGTCATCACTGCTTGCAAAGATCATTGCTCTGTTTGCTGAACTCTGCTTTTTTAATTCACTGAGATTATTTTCATTATTAAGAAGAAATTGGCAACTAATGAGTTATTTCTAACATTACTCTTTCCAAGTGCTAAGAGGTTGTGATGTGTTTTAAATCAGGTTCTCTGAGCTGTAAATTATTTTCTGTCTCACTGAAAGTCCCACCTTCAACACAGTCAAAACCTAAGCAGAAAGCGTCAAAGAATATGATTATGATTTATTTCCAGCATATCAAGACTTGACAAGTACTAAAAACTTACTAAAATAAGATGACTGTGGTAAGAACCACCTAAAAATATCACATGATCCATTTACAAGTAGAATCTTAAGAACAGAGGAAAAAAGGAGAAAATTGCAAATTAAAATATTGGACAGATGGATGTATATGAAAATCTCATTTCAGACATTCTTAGTCATAACAAAACCATGAAATGCAGTACTTGAGTAGAAAAGGGTTGTCAGAGCAAGTCTCTTCCCATTTAGAGCAGCAAAATTATTTTTGAGGAGAGAAGCATTTATTCATAGCACTACCAGCACTATAAAATAAAAGAAGACTGTAAAATATATTTTCATAGTGACGTAGATAATTTCAGAAGTATACCCAAAAAGTAGAAGACCATGACAATTTCTGACAAATTAATTTTCTTCCTCTGCCCAGCTAATAATGACATCTGTTTTTGTCATCTTCTGTTCACTCTTCCAGCTTGGTCACAGATTAAGAAACATGCTTTCTCACACTTCCTATCCCTAGTGACACTCTCTACCTCCTGACTGACTTTGTTGTTTTCGTCACCCATCCACCTTCTTTTATTTAGCAATTATCACTCTATATGTAGCATACCAGCACTTCTCCTCTTAAAAAGTCCTGGACCACCTCTGCTTTTCAAGCACCTTTGCTACCTTTTTCTACTTGCTGCCTCACTAGCTGTGGTGTTTTCTCACTGTAGAGCTCATGACCTTTCCAGCTGCCTTCCCCGCTGCTGAATCTGATCTGGCACTCACTCTGGCACCTCCTACATCTCCTGGCCAAACTTCACAGCCAATTATCTTCCCCTACTCTCTTTCTGAATCTCAGTGCCTTGGACATCTCAGCCTCTCTGTCCACTCCTTATTGCTCCTCGCTGCTCTTTATGCTCTTTTCCACCAACCAACAGGAATTTCTCTTACAAGCAGCCACTGGGCTTTGCATGTTCTTTGAAACAATGACTTTTATTAAATTCCTACTTTTCCTTTTTTTTTTTCTTTTGGTCATAATTTTTATTTGTTTTTAATTGGTTAATCTAGATTGGAAAAGATAGTCATGGTAAGAACACGGGTAATTTTGCAATAAAAGACACATTTTGCCTCAGCCACCAATTTTATCTCTTGTAATTTACCTTCTGCCTCAGAAAAATGCTCAGCCAGTAGCTTTTATCCCATTTTCATTGTTTGCTCTTTAATATTCTCTGCATCATGAGTAGCATCTCTCAGGTTATTCATTTCTCTAGCTGCATCCTGGCCATAATCAGAAGCTGTGTTCTTATCTGAACTTGATGCAGATAAGGACAGAAAGTCATTCCTCTTCTTAGGAACTCCTTTGTTTTCTGTTCTCCAGGGTAGAGATGGGTGTAGCAGCATGTACAGACATCCCCACCCAGTCAGGGGAAGACTAGTGACAAGGAAATCCTGCTGTAGATGTTATTGCAGAGTGACATATCCTTCTGTCAACAAGCTGATGTTTCTTGGAATGTACCAGTTGTTGTAAATCAGGTATCTGTCTAGTGTCCCTGAGCAAGTGACACTGGACTGGTCCAGCTGGCAGACACCAGGCTGAATCCTGGATGCAGGCTAGTTCTGGCTGCAGCAACTATATAGAAGGGATGGCAGGTGTGCTGCACCAGGGATACCCTTGATGGCAGTAGCAAAAAGTCATTTTTTGGTCTGCAGCCATATGGACAGTCCTTTGCAAAAACTTTGTTGTTCCAGCTGAAGCAGAATGTTAAGTAGCCTTCTGCAGCTGTGAACCAGGATATAGAAAAACTTTATATGGCTTCCTGAAGCTGGGATCAGATTTAAACTGGCCCACATCCTGGTAAGGATTGAAGTAGTCTCCAGGATGGTCCAGGTAATTCAGCACTTGTTCTTCATCCTGCCACTTCCATGGAGAATGAGATAGGGAGAGAATTTTGGTTTTGCCCTAGAGACAGAAGGAGTTATCTTGCCTATGCAACATGGAATTTGCAGCTTCAGTTCAAGGCATGCGCTCCACTCTGTACCACATCCACTTACTGTCCCAGTTGGTGTCTCCAGGAACTGATACAAAGTCCTTGCCATGGCAGACAGAGAGAGGCTCCCCAGGCTCCCATTGAAATAATAGTTCAATAAAGAGTAATGAAGACAAACATTATTCCATTTTCTTCTGATTTTTTTGTGGTTTTTTTATGGTGCGCTTGCTGTTTAGTGGTTTTATGAGCAGTCCTCAAAGATTTGTAATACTCTTTTTTTTTCCAATGTGGGTGGATCTATTTCCACATTGTTTTGAATGCTGCTTTTTAGTCACATGCTGTTCAGCTGTGCATGGAGTTTAAGCTCTGTGCAAATCCTTCAGATATACCAGAACAACTTGTTTGTTTAAAGTGAAATCCCTGAGAATGTTGCGAGGCGGAAATCTCTCTGGAATGAGGTATTTGTTTTGGATTTCTTCTAGTGCTGGGGAAAACACCCCCAGCTCTTGTTAGCAAACAGAAAATATGGAATGAACAGCCTGGGACTTTTATCTTTCAAACCCTAACGTCTCATGCTGATAGTAAAGACACCTTGGACTCCAAATGAAGGATAGAGTTGAGAAATAAAGGTAAATAGAAGACAGAAGAGGAAAATCAACACTACAAACTCCTTGTCATTCAATGTCGACTTTGTATTTCTACCAAGCAGATAGTATCCTAGGGGTACACAGGAGCTGTTTCCAGCACCTTGCACCTGGGCAGGTTCCAAACTAGCCTTGGTCTTGTGGGCCAGTTTGGGAGCAGATTCAGGTAATGTGACTGGGAAATTGCAGTTTCAGAAGCCAGGAGATGCTAGGGACAGAGACCACATATATAAAATCTTCAGTCATTGGTACTGGGCTTCTTGAAATAAAAATAGAAGAAGTTAACATAAAATTTAATGCAGAAGAACTTTTTTTTGTGGCCTTTAGTCTAGTTAGGATTTAGTTTCATCTGAAATGGTCATCTGTGCATAAGAGGAATAGTACTAAAAAACCCTGCACATAGAAACTGAGCTTGCTGCTTGTTGTCAGGATGCTGGTATAGACCTTAAAGTGTAGAAGTGATACAAATCCATCCATCACAAAAATACCCCCTGTAGTTGCTCTTCTCCATCAATTCATCTTTTGTCATGTAACACTCATTTACATGCACACCATGGAAATCCTAAGTGGGTAGCACTGACTTCAAAGGGTTAGAGCAGGCTGGAACAAGGAGAGGGAGGAGTGATGCAAGGTAAATCATACCAGAGCAACAGTGATGATGATTGCCAGGTTGTCTGTCAATAACCAGCTGCACCTTTCTCTTGGTGGGCATCCTGAAGTATCCTGGACCCTCCTCCCTGGCACACATCTCACAAGTTTCTCATGGTGAGCCTGGGACTATTAGGCTTTTTCTCTCCAGTGCTTCTAAAGGTAAGAATGCGTGTATAAGCAAAAAAAAAAAAAAAAAAAAAAAAAAAAAAAATCAGCTTTATAACACTTTTGATAAGAATATTCCCAATAACTTTATCTTACCTCACAATTTCTTGTCTGTCAAGCTGCTTTTTAGCTCTTCTAATGCCAGAGATTAAAAACTCCATACAGTATGTTTAATCAATATCATATCCATTAATCTTACTGTTTTTCTCTGTGTGAACATCCATGTGTCTTTCATGTGTTTTTTAGAAGAATTCACTATATGTTTTTTCCAAGTAGTCAAAAGTATTGAAGACTTAAGTATTCTCATTCCAAAGTCACCGAAGTAGAGCAGGTGATCTATAAAGTAATGCCTGCCTTTTTTCCTCTTGTCTCTTGCTATTTGCTCTTACTGGCAGGTTTTCCAAACCAATTTTGAAAAGAAGATAAGACAGGACCTATTAAAAGATAATAATAAATATGCCTCACTTAAATTTCCATAGTCTTTCAGGGAGAAGACAAAAGGTTAGCTAGATTCCCTTGCAGCCAGACATGTTTTCCTTTTCCTGGAATTTCTGAAGAAGAGATAATAAAGCCTTAATTTTGCACCTCTCTCAACAGACCTGAAAATTTAGTGGCATTGACTACAAAGAGAGAAAGTGAGAAAGCAAATTACTATACTTCAGCAGCTGTATCATTTCTGCCTCTTCTCCTTGAGGAACTTAGCCTGTGTTGGTAAGAGGTTATGAGATCTTAATATTGGTACCTCAAAGATAACTTGAGCTATAAAAGGTTAAATTAGACATGATCAAATTATCTAGGATCATACCAATAGATAACAGGGTAGATTAAATTTTATAAACAAGGAGACATTACATTGGGAGTACTGGATTAGGTGGACTAGACACCTTTGAGAGAGCTGCTTCTGAGTAATTTTAGGGATATCTAACAGTTCTTAAAAAGTTAACAGAAAGAAATCCTTCCCTCTGAGTTGCTAAGGTGATTCAGCCATGACAAAGATTAATGAAATTCTGGAATATTCATTTTCAGTAAGGAGAGACTATTAATGAAATTGCAGAAAGCGCCAATGAAACCGCATTGAAAATAAAGGTATAAGTAATTTAAAAAATAATTTGGTCTGGAAAAACTGCAGAGAAAGAGTATGGAGAGGTGGGAAATTCTAAGTCTTGTTTATTAGAAGATAGAATTGCCTTTTGTTCACCACAGTAGGGGAAATACATATAAAACAGCAGAATAATGCATCAGGACATTTTTAATTTGGTCTGGAAAAACTGCAGAGAAAGAGTATGGAGAGGTGGGAAATTCTAAGTCTTGTTTATTAGAAGATAGAATTGCCTTTTGGTCACCACAGTAGGGGAAATACATATAAAACTGAGAATAATGCATCAGGACATTTTAAGAAAAAAAAAAAAAAAATATATATATATATGAAAGCAATACAGAGATTGTCTTAGGTCTTCTAGGAGACACCTGGAGCCTAAGATTCTCAATACACTTAAAAAAAACCAAAAAACCAAAAAACACCCCACCAAAACCACACAGAAAAAGACTTATTTTTCCATCGTCTCATAGTTTTGAGTTACCATATGCTGAAATACAATGAAAAGTTGCTGGAGGAGGGAATCAATATTCAGCCCAGGTTAAACAGAATTTAATCAACACCTTGCATAGTTAGAGACATTATCATGATCTAGGACCAGTCATAGCTAGGTTACTTTCTTACATTTTGTCTGAATTTCATAGGATTATCTGGTGGACATTTTCATCAGTTATACTCTTAAACAAAATAATGTCTATTTTTAATCAATTTACTATATCTGAACTTTTCCCTGCACTTAGTTTCCTTGGTTCAGTGATTTTAATGAATTTTTCTGATGAAAAAAAAAATTACAGAACAAAGCTTGCAGAAATAAGGTCAATAAATACATTACACCAGCCATGAGTGCCTGCATTTTTTAACAAACCTTGTTATGAATAAGGGTTAACACACTAAACTCAGTCCAGCATGAGTTCACTGAAATCTAAATGAATCCTTGGAAGCTGATACTTCCATGGCTGCTAGTGTTGGCAATAATGTACTTTACATTAGTTTGCTACTGCTAGAGATCTTAATTCAGTGATATAAAGAGAAACAAATTGACCTTCCTTCCTTCCTTCCTTCCTCCCTTCCTCCCTTCCTCCCTTCCTCCCTTCCTTCCAACAAGCCCACTTATTTCACAGTGTAAAACTGTGGACCAGCGAAAAAAAAAGGTTGGCTGGGAAATAGGGGACATATGGAGCACTACACAGAAAATTTTCAATCCACTCTTAAAGCAGGAGCCAGAATGAACTGTATGTATACACAGAGGACTGAGAGACCATGCAGCCAATATTTAGAGTCTCTGGAGTGATACTGAAATGGCTGAATTCTCAGCATCTGAATACCAGATCTCAACAAAGCACTTAAGCTTTAATCTTTTTCTTAAAATAATTAAGGCACCTAAATAAAAGTGAGAAGTACAGTTAGGATGTTGTATTGAATCTGGGACATGGTGTACTTCCTTCCTTTACCCTCAGTATTGCTGAGGGTGACAAGGTACAAGGCTCTCACTGAGATCTTTTCTAGTTCCATCAAATGCTGGAAGAAACATCATTGAAAACTACTGTAGAAACATTTCCCATTAGTCTCTGAGGATAAAACTGGGGAAGGACAGACAGGGGAGGATGAAAGACAAAAATAACAATCACAGGGCTGGTGCCTTTGCAAACTGAATGTGAGGGATGTATGAAAGGATGCTTGCAATGCCTGTAATCAGACTAAATACAAAATGTCAGAGGAAAAGCCATCTGCTATTCTACAGATAAAAAGAGTTTCTTCTTTTATTCAGGTGTGTGTAATGGCAGTAATAATAATAATAATAATAATTTGACACACATTATGGAGAGGACAGTTTCCATACTGCGTCCCCATTATTTTCACATCATATCTGCTGCCGAAGAAAGAATCTAGAATCCTTATCCTATAGTTCCAGCTCCTGCTGACAGTAGACAGAAGACAGGAAATCTGTGCTTCCCTTGCTTCCCCCTTCCTGGCTGGGGTCCCTTCACCTTGCTGTGAGCACCCCCTTAATAACCCTTCTGATGGAGAGAGAGAGGAACTGCACTCAGGGATCCAGGATCAACATTCATTTATTGTCTCTTTGGCAGGCCCTGGGTAATCACAACTCCTCCATGAAACCAATTTATTTTATTTTAAAGAATATTCAACCCTTGCAGGGACCTAGCCCCAAGTTTGTAACTTTTTCTTTAAGGATCTCACAGTTTTCAGAGATTATAACTTCTGTTCTGTTAATCATATGGATATTTGTCATACTGATGTGGCAGACAAGTGTGTGTTCTTTATGCCCCAATCAGGTGAAGTTTTACCTTAGATTTATGAGAAAACCACAGAGTAAAAATACATCCTAAATCTATTTCTCAGCTTTATCTTGGCCCAGCATAGGGCAGCATACTTTTAGATTGGTTAATCAGAATTCCTCAGGCGTTTTAACCTGTCTGATACCAAAATCATTAATCTTGTGTCTGTAAGATTCTCTGCAGATCTGTTATCACCAGGCACACATTAGCTATATGACTGCCTGAACTTAGTAAGCAACAACAGTGCATGAATTTTGTTTGCAAGATTTTTTCCAGACATATATTCATCTCATCTGATCTATGTTTCTTGCTGAGATTTCCCAATGTATTTTGTTGAAAATAACTGTAATATATCTACTTTTTTCAGCAGGAAAATTCTAAGTATTAATATTAAAACATTAAACTGTGCTAAAGACTGGGATCAAAGATACACTTTGAAAAGCAAAATAAAGTTTTATCATTCTGTCAAGAAAACATATGTTTCTATAACCAGCTTAATTAGAAATAAGTTACTAGACTCTTAAATGATGGATTAATTTGCATATATCTTCCCTGTGACAAATGGGTATATGCATAGCTACATACACTTTCATACATCTATACAAAGCATGCATGCACATGCAGGGGCTGGTGTGTAAGGGTGGCAGAATCTGGGCACAGACTCTAAGCTGAACAATCCTTCTACCTTAAAAATGTCTTAAAATTTGCATTCTCTAAGCATTGCATCCATCTATCAGCCAGTCTGCAAATGCTTCACTTTCCTGCAGAACCTTGAACAGCCTCCAAGTTTTAGGTTTGGAACTGGCATTTGTGTCTCACTGCTGAGCTGTGAAGTGTGCAGTTTTCCTGACACAAGGCATCCTGAGCACAGGGAGCTGCTCCTTGGAAAGGAGGGGGTAACAGCTCACACGTGCTCACAGCTGTTCATATTAAGTGGCTGTTCCCCTCTGTTGATTTTAGGCTGACTTCTAAGCCAAGGAGCTGAAAGAAGTAATTTTGTAACACTGCCTTAGTTAAAATCCAGCCAGACACAGGATAAAAAGTCGAAAGTTTCTGAGATCAGCCTAATAAGCCGTGTCATTTATCTTCCTGCTGGCACAAAGTCTATTGCAATGCTGATGGGCAGGCCCAGGTCAGCAGTGTCATCATCCCTCACACACCAGGCAGAGGTGAGCCTGAGGAATTGTGTTTCCTGTGCAGAGGGCTGGCAGGACACTTGATTGAATACAACTCCCAAGTAAAAGAGTAAGGTGGCCTTTACACCTCCCCTGACCCAAGACACGCTCTAAGTGCACATCTCCAGACAATTTATAAGATATTTTGCCCCTTTATCACAAATAGCTTATAAATACACTTCTAGGGAACTTCAGTCATCATGAATTCTCTAGAAGTCAATAGAGTCAGCTCCTCTGGCAGTCTTCAGTTTTCAATTGTATTATGCAAAAAGGGAAGGTTCGAAAACAAATGCAATTTTGTATAATTGGGCACACAAAACCACATTTACACATTCAAGTATATTCCTTTCTATATTCAAACATTCTCAATGCATTTCCTTTAGGACTGTCAATTGTTCTGCAGCCAGCTTGCTAAATTAAACCCAGGTTACAAAGAGAAAGGCAATTATCTCTATCAAAGGGAATTAAATTTAAAAAGGACTGAATCAGATGCTTGGATTAACGTGGAAATGCAATAAGTGTTCATAATCTTTGCTCAAACAAGGAAAAAATAAAAAGAGCAGTGTTGCTATCCATCCATCAAAATATATCTGTAAAAATTGAAAAGTGAAGCTTTTGGATTGATGGGTTCTAAAATACATAGTTGCCATCTATCAGTTGCCAGACACTTTTGCAATTTAACCATCATCTATTGATCCTGATGAAATAGTTACCTGGAAAAAGGATGTCCTTTCACAAAAACTCTGCAATTAACTTCAGTGAAGTGATTGCGTAGTGCTTTGCTGACATGAATATTGCAGAAACCAATTCAAGCATACTTTTTTTTTTAAATGCCAGGTAATTACAATAGTTCCATTTCAAAAAGAACTGTAGAAAAGTTCTGCTAAATGCAAATTTCATGATTACATTAAAAAATCAGGAGGTAATTCATCATGATAAATCAACCATGCATATAAAATACAATACATCTGTCAATGTATGATTAATTGCATGCCAATATAATATAACAAATGTATGGTTAATTGCATTAATTATTGCAATCCTTAAATTCCTACAATAAATTTAAGATTTTATTTATTTTAATAATTAAATCATTTTCAGAAACCCTGACACAAGAGACAAATTTTTATTTTGATTATATTGCAATCAACCTAATGTACTTCCTTTACACATCATTAAGCAATAATTTATGGTACAGTGCAAACTAACCAGATTAATCCTAAGAATATCAAAACCATTTACGTATTTTGAACATAATGCATATTCCTTTGGCCTGAAGGCAGTGAATTTCTAGCTAATGTCTTAAATATAATTTTTAATCCGATTTTGGTTTTTACCTCCCTATATGTTCCCCATACACATCCTGTTCAATGCAGAAGGGCAGAATGGTTTTAATTGGAAGGGACCCCCAGAGATCTTCTGGTCCCCCTTCCCTTTTTTTTCTGCACCCTTTTAACAGTCACCACACAGTTTTAATAATGTCTGTAGCACACTTCTAGCACCTATCAATAATTTAGCTATTTCTTATAAACTATTTAGAGATCAAGTCCTTGTACCAAGTGTAGCCAAAAGTACAGCCTTTTCCTGCCTGAAAACACAGAACCTGGGCTCAGAGGTAGGTACAGGGCATTTGAGTCTTGGGCTCAAGCCAAGCACAGGTGAAAAACCTTTCAAATATCCCAAGAAGCAGAAATGCTCGACATTGGGATTTCAGAAGGCAATGGAGCACAATCACTGTATGATCTAACTAGCCTGCAGTGCAACATTAATATTTTACTGGGAAATTTAACTGAATATTATGCTTAATTGACTTTATGGAAACACACTAGAGTGGTGCTTCATGTGCACAGCTAAAATAAAAGTAGTTCCTAGATTTCTAGTCTGCCTAGTCTGTGCATCTGATACATTAGTTTGGCTAAAATGTTGGCTGATTTTTCCAGAATGAGCTATAGAAATACCAGAAATGTATTATCTCATTTAATTTCATTTTTCATCACTAAACAGTCCATCTGTTACACAGGCTAATTTTAAATCTCCTGCACTTGGTAAGGGAGCAAAGCTATTTGATTGTGGATGTCTCTGGGTTACACATTTCGTGCTTTCTGTGTCCCATGGCATCCCCCAGGGACAGTGCAATGGAACACTGCTTCCCTAAAGGAAGGTCTGCAGCTGGATATTAATACATTATTCTGATGAAATAATAGTTCCTATTTGTTCAAAATGTAATGTTTTGCTTGTTATGATTATTATGGAAGTGTAATCCAGTGGTTTACTCACCCATTTAATAGGCAAAAATTTAATTTTTTAGCAAGAAAGGAAGTCTGGAATTTGTTCAAAACTGAGCATATATTGGTACAATAAAATAAGGTTCCACCATCCTCCACTTCTATTCCTGTTTAGTCATTCTTTCACAGGGGGAATACTGGAGTAGGATTAACTTCCAATAATTATCAGCCAGTGAGAAAATTCACAGACCTGTGGCTCAGAGCATAAACTCAGCATGTAAATACATCCAACATGAATATTACTGGGCAAAGTGGTGGAGAAAGCTAAGGGCTGGAACAAACCTAATATATTTCTTCAATATACCAAAAAATGTACAATCTCCCTTTCTTTCAAAAACATAACTGCTTTTAGCACAGGAAGTCTTCAAAAAGAGCTGAAGGATTTGAGAAACATGGAATCATTCTGTCTTTTTTTTCTTAACTGCATGTCAGTGTTGAGGTTGTGATATTTTGTATTTAGTTGAGCAAGAGTCTTGGATGGAACAGAGTAACAGAAGATGAAATTTTAGTCATAGTGTTGAAAGAAACAGCTGCTATTTGAAATTATGTCTTTTTGGGTTTTTTCATGTTTTAAATGTTAAGTAAAATAATCTGTCCACTGCAGCCACACTAAAGGGATTATTTAGGCTAAATAGCAATCAGTTGTTAATTCTCATTGCACCTTCAGTTCCTCTTGCTTTAATTTCACTCACCACTGCTTGGGGGAAAGAACTGGTTTCTTAATAAACTACCTGTGAATCTTTTCTACATCTACTAAGACTGAAGCTGCTCTGCTTTGCAGAAAACATTTAAATATTCCCAAAATAAGAATTTAGATCCAAGACTTAATATGTTAACCATTGGATCAAAGTGTCATTCTAATGCTCTCCTGACGAACAAAGATCCATAAACTTAAAAGAATTGGCACATCTTTGACAAAAGAAAGTGAGGCCCACCTTTGAGCACCCATAATTCAGTGGTTAGGCACTGACCTGAGAGGCAAGAAACTGCACCCGATGCAGTCCTTGCTCCAGATGCAGACAGTTCTGGGCCCCAGCAATCAGGCACAGAATTGGCTCAGCACTACAAGCCCATGGCACAAGCTCTACAAGGTCAGAATGTTAAACGCAACTGATTTATCGAACAGGGTGTTTAATTGTTTACTTAAAACCATAACATTAGTGACATCTCTTAGAAACGTGAGCCTTTTTGTGTCTTTTTATGAATGATATATTTTTCAATGTCTTTTCTATTTAAAAGAGGTCACTTGCCATTTGGTTTCTGGTCTCCTTTTTGAGCTTGAGTTAGTACTTCACTTTTTCCAACTGGCAGAAGAGATATGATACTATTTTTCACTTTCATCCATTTCTGAAAGCAAAGGTACACCTGGACCCTAAAGATCTTGTTCATAAATTTACAAACCCTTAGGGTTTTCATGAACACTGTAGTTTCTGAAAGACAATTTGAGTAAATGAAGTACAACATCAGCTTCAATAAGCACAGAATTGCTACCAAAAATAATCTTCAGAGAGCAATTTTTTTTATATCCATTCTCTAATCTGCATGATTTTAATTTAAAAAAAAATAGAATAGACCAAGCATCATGCCATACAAATTTGTCATACAAAATAGAAACACATTGCTTTGGGGGAAATTTTCATTTAAATTGTTTCCATTGTACATGCTTCCTCAGGTGCCTCCTACATAATCCAAGTTGGTATTTTTGCAATTAAGTCAAGTTTTTTAACGCAGTAGCTTTCTTTCTTCTCTCCTCCTGTCAGTCAAACCATATTAAAAAAATCTTCTACCCTAAGCCAAGTAGCTTGCTGTAAAGTGCTCACTTTTCTCTTGAAAAATAGACGTGATGTGAAACCCACTGCTTGATACACTGTGTCATCAAGTCACCTGTGTGACATAATCCCCACCCTGCTATGCGAGAAAGACATGGTTCATTCAGCTGTCTGTCACTTCTCTATGGTCATTAAACCTTTGATGGAGTCAGCGAGCCAAAATAGAATGTGAAAAATAGATGATCCTTTGAAAGCTTTATGAAAGAGTACCAATACATGCAGCCATTTAAAGAAAAGTATAGGGTTTAAGTACGAAAGGAAGGAGTATCACAGAAGAGGCATGCTGGTTTTGCTTTCCATAAGAATAACAGCCTGAATTTTTGGTTATATGTTAATGAAGATAAGTTCTCTGCAGCTTAATGGCAAATTTCTTGTAAATTTTATGCAAATAAATGAACTTGAAACAACTGAACATTGTTATTCTACTAATTCATTTAAAGCATTATAGCGTAAGACAGGCAATCCTGCCCTTCTTAACATCTGGAAGAGAGCAAAATTCCATCTTGGCTTTCTTCATTAAATCATGCACATTGTCTATTGATGCTATAGACACTACTGAGATATGTTGCACTGTCTATTGATTACATACACAATTTTATACATCTGTATAATTGAGACCCTTACATCTATGTCTGCAGTTATTGCATACATTAAAAAAATAGAAAAATACAAACCCAGCGTCATAACATAGAATGTTTTTCACTATATAAAAAGCAGAGCATGATTTTTCATGAAAGTTGTTATTAATGGGACTTAGAGAACTTTGATTTCCCAAGTGCTGAAGAAAAATCCCCAGAACATGTAATTTCTTAAACATTCAGTTAACTTTTGCCTTGATTAAGAAAACACCTACTGTGTGCTCCTGAATTTGAGTTTCCAGATGCATGTTTTACATGGCTTCAGCCATCTTTCCTGGCAGCCTTGAGGACTAGAACATTTCTTTCCTTATAATGAAATCTGAGACTCATTAATTCCATGCCTGCAAAATTTGTCATAAATGTAGATGGATTGTGAGGTTGCCAACAAAATCTTGAGAACTGGCCACAGTGGCACAGCCCAGTGTGCTCAGAGTAGACTAATAGGCCAGCTCTGAGCCTCCTACATCTTCACAGGCAGATCCAGCAAAACCTTTCCTGCAGCTGATTATCTCACTAGGGTTTTATTTTGGTATCACCCCTCCAGTCAACTCATTAATCGATGCTTGCTAACTACAGAGTGAGTTTGCAGTAGGAAGTGGGACATTGAGAGATGCAGCAGCAAGAACTGTAAAAATGCTTAGCATGTGTGTGTCAATCCATGGATTCTCAAAACAAGAAGGGAGCAGGACATGTTCTCCTGAACCAAAGGTCTATCCTCACCAAAGGTCAGTATTTTCAGAAGTTGTAACTGTAAGACATTAGAAAATGGAGACATTGTACTTCAACTATCTGCAATTAGCTTTGGGATTCAGAGAAAATGACATAATGAAAAGAAGCATCCTTTATCCTTCCTCCATAAAGAGCTATCCTAAAGAGATATCCTATCTATGTTTTTGACTTAAATATCTTTTTACCACAAAAAAGACTGCACATTAATAGGTACCCACCAAAATACAAATACCACTTGTGAGACAAGTATCATATACAGACTTTAAAGATAACAGCTACTTTCATCTTGTTAGTAGAGTTGAAGCTGATGTGGCAAACCCATGAACCCATGATTAAACCTAGGAATGACCTTTGACTAAGTGTATTGAAAATTGAGGCCAAATTTCTGCAATTTAAAGCAATAAATAGGGGTGATTAGAGATCTGCTTCAAAAACACACTTCTGATGTAACCCTAAAGTGCTTGAGAAATTCTGTTTCTCTCCTTCACATAAGGTGCTCAGCAGTGTTTATCCATAATGATTAGAGGACGTGTGCACAGTATTAGAGAAGGAAATCAAGAGGATGTATTTATTGCTTGCCCTATTATCTACATTCAAGCAATTAATAAACAACAAGAGAAAAACAGTTTTGACAGTGGATGACAGATTCTCTAATATATATTTTCATGCAGTCAGCATCACTACAGCATATGTGTCATTTCCTCAATTTTTGGCATACAGGTTTTATTAGAAGATGTGAGAATTTTTCTTCCAAAAAGGTGTGAAGACATGCATGGGCAAATCCATAACATAACTGGAGTGTCCTTTCACACCACTATATTATATTTGTTTGGTCATGCATGTAATGACTTCTCTGGAAACTGTGTACAATTTGGTGGTTAACCAGACACATCTAAAGCAGGAAGAAAAGAAAAAAAAAAAAAAGGGAAATAAAGGTATTGAGCTAGAAGAGAAAGGCCCCAGTGTTATATTTGGAGCTGAGAGGAAGCAGACCATGTAACATGGGAAAATGAGAATGTGGAGGGTGTGGCTGTTTGGAGATTGCATGCATGACATCTACTCTAGGTACAGCAGTCCCTGTTCAACAAATCATTGCTTGTCATTAGAAGTATAAACAAGTAGATCTGCTGCCATTAAAAGTATATAACAGAAGCATTTTGTGTTACCTTCTTTTTTTCATTTCTCCAAATACAGTACAGTAGATATCATACGTCAGGCAGCTAAACTCTTTCTCCAAACTTCTCTGTTAGTGGCAATTAGTTCATTTCTTTAATTGAAGGAATCATCCTTGATTTACCTAAAGCTAAATGAAATATTCAGCCATTAAGAACACTTCCTTCCTCCAGCAATGGCTTTCTTCTCATGGAGAACTCTTTGTCACTGAGTTTCTCACACATTAGTCATGGATTGTTGCTCAGAAGAAATCATACTGTGTATACACTACAGCAACGAAAATATCTGATTATGTTATCTGTAATATAGTTTTTAATCTACAGAAAAAAAAACCAAAAGTACCTCCTTTCATGGTGCTCATTATATATGTATATGCAGATAGGAATAGGCAGTGGAGTATGAGGCTCACATAGGAAACCAAAACAAAGGAATGGGTCTCATATTCCTGCCCTTTTCTTATGAGTTTGGTGTGAAAGCAAGAATTATAATATCTGATATGCCTTTGTGAAAGCCATCACTATTGCACAGTTCATAAAAATACAATTATTGCTTTAAGCTGCCACTAGTTTTAACTCTACATTTCTACCATCTTGTACAATTAGGGGTGGTTACAGACTCATGAATAGAAGGTCCACCCACTGCCTCAAAGCCAGGATCTACTGTCCTTAGGCCATTAATTTCACATTTGTCTGCTAAGTACTTCTCATGGTGGGGATTCCTTCACCTTCCCAAGCTACATATTCCAGTGCTTTGTTTATCCTTGCTAGCACAAAAGCTTAATGTGTAAGCGAAATCTTCTCCATTGCAATTAAAGACCAACATGTCTTGTCTTACCCTAGCAGAGACAGGACTAGAACTTGTTAGTAAAACCTAGTTATTCTCTTCTTATTTACTGCAGCCCCTCATATACTGAAAGGTTGTTTTCATGTCCTTTCCTCCATTGCCTCCATTTTGTACAACTCATGTGTTTCTTACATTTGGACATTCAGCAATGATTACTCTTTTTTACTAAAAGCCCAGCATGCATTGAATAGAGTAGGATTCTTCCACATGCTCCATAGATTATACCTTCAGCTATCCATTACCTTGTGGTGCTTGCCTTGCTCACTGCAACACAATATTGGTGACCCATAGTTGATGTGAGAGTCAAAGTTTCAGACCTTTTCTCTAGAAAAAAGCCATTTCATTAAAGCAGTGAATGGAACTGCCCTTTCACAGCAAAACCTAAAATAATGATAAGTCTAAAATGATCTCTTCTTAGACCTACAATTTTGCACATGGAATATTGTATGCAAAACCAGAAGAAACAGAATAGAAATGCTTGCATGTTTTTGTCGACTTTTGAATGGGAGTGTTTCTGAAAAACTCTTGTGCTTGAAGTTTTGCTTTTACAGGACTAGAATCTATGTTAAGGCAAAAAGCTTTAACATTTGAAAGCCCAAATTTCAACACTGAAATTCTTGTCTAGCAAGTACCAAGTCACAAACTGGCATTTCAAAACTGATCCACAAGGAATGAAGCTGACACATGAGGAACGTATGAAGGCAGAGAGAAAAAGGAAGGAAGTTAGAAATTATTAAATGGGTTTCAGTTTGAATGAAGTTCTCACTAAAAGGAAACAAAAAAATAAATATGCTGAAGGCTCAGAAAAGGATCATGTGCAACCCTTCAGCTCATCTCTCTTGTGTCAGCAGTTTTCTCTTTTGGAGAGGTCTGCTCATCCTGCTGCCAGAAGGTGCCTTGTAGATACTGCCAAGATGTGCAAATCACATAAAGCCACTTGAGTCAAAGTGTTCTGACACCCCCACCGCTTCAGCAAGCGAGCTGAGCAGGGTGAAGGATGAGGGGCTCTGCTCTCAATTGCGAACACACTTTGCTTACAAGCTATGTGTTGTTTACTGATCTGGGCCCAAATAAATACCCCACTGGCTCTCTCATGGAAATTTTAACCAACTTGCAAAATTTTCTGTTGATTTTCAATTTTTTGTCTTTATTACTTTAGTGTAATCCTAGGGTCGTCTCAGCAAAGAGCGTGTAGGTCTGTTCCTAGAATCTACACCTATTTTTTTCATTCACTTCAGGTACCTCTAGGGATAAAAAGCTGAAAAAAATGAAATAAGAAACTTAGTAGTAGTTTCTGGAAGAACTTCAGTGGCTTGTAGAAACAATTCCTGAGCAATCAATTAATTAATCATATTTCAGAAAGGGAGTGTGATTTTTTTTTTTTTTTTTGATGCTTGCAGAAATGATAAATAAGTAATCCAAGGACTAAAGTCAAAAGATGAAGAGTTGTTTATCTGAGCAGTGACAGCAGCAGTGGGAATACAGTAAATAATTTTCATAAGACCCCTGTCTGCAGAACTGCTGTCATAGTGTTCCATAAGTATACCATAGCTGTAAAAATACTGAATTTATACTCTGTAAAAATTCCTTATGAATAGTATCTTCTACTAAAACTTTTCCCCAGCTTTAGAATCACACTTTCTTGAGTTCCTTACCAAGAGGCATAAAGACCTCTAATTCACTTCTCACATTACCAAAAATCTGGCACACTAAAGTTTGAAAAATATGTTTAATTGTCACATTTTCAGGGCTGAGCTGTGCAGAATCTGAGACAGTGAAATCCCTGATAGCTTTAGGAAATACAGGAGAATAGAATTTGAGTTTCCAGAAGAGATCCAGCTCTGGACAGGTTTCCTGAACCCACTGGGGCAGTCAGATTGCAGGAGCAAGCTGGGAGCCTTTCTTCTGTAAGCCTTGGCTGCCAGGCATCCATCTGCCCCAGCTCTGCTCTGTGCCAGCTCTGCTCCCTATGTCTGCTTGTGCCAGTGGGTGGGTGTTGCAGGCTGCAACCCACAGACAGGCCCAGACACCTAAAGGCACATGGCCATGTGTGCAAAAACACATAGCTTGTGATTAAATCTATCTGTAGTAACAATAAAGACAATGGCCAGATCGCCAAGGATAAGTGAGTTTCCTTGGGTCTCACGAAATTCAGTGCAGCAGGCCACAGGGTGAAGCTGAAAGGTCACATTTGCTGAGACTTGATGGTAAGGAGGAGATAAATTAGCAGATTAATGGGACAGCCTTCTTCCCAGTTACATCAGTAAGTGTCTTTAATGCTCTTTAATAACCAAGGCTTCCGCTCTAGGAAATCATGGAGGGTGCATTTGAAAAATTATTTCAATCCAGAGCTGCTCTGAAAATTGAGGACAGATGCTAAAGCTTTAAGGTGTCTTCTTAACACACTAAAGAAAGAAAAACTCCTAAGTACTTTCTAGACAAGGAAGAAATATTAAATTACTAAAGGTCTGTGTTACAAGGTTTTGCATATTGTAGCAGCTCTGGGCGTATGAGACCATATTGTGGACAGTACTGGCATTTAAATAGACATTTTCTTTCTTGTGTCCATCTGATTCTTCTTCTAGACCCATAATAATAGTAGTAGCCATGGTAATAATAATAGTAAAAATAATTATTACATCATTATTAGAAAGAGGATGAGCAGCCTATTGATTTGGGATCAGGACATGAATAGTGATGGGCGAGTTTATAAAACATTTACTTGTCTTATTACACCCCATCAAGCTCCAAGAAAAATTATCTCCAATATTTTGTACTGAACAATTATCAGCTGCTCTGAGGACATCGCTGTTTAAATTTTTTAACTGCAAAATTATAAATAATTGAAGATCAAAAGAATTATATTAGCGTGTAAATTTTGTCTTTCTGATAAAATTAATAAAAGCAAAGATAATTGTCCTGCTTATGAAAGATAGTTGCCTCTGAAGAAGAACAGCTAATGTTATATTTATTAAATAGGGTGACTAAGCACACATAAGGATTTGCAGTGTAATAAGCCATATATGAATTGGTATTGTGAGAAAGTCACATAAACATGCTATGTTTATTTGTAAGATTTCATTTTTAAGATTTCCATATTTCAGTAATTGAAAAAATTAGAATGCATATTTGTATAATAGTTTGAGCATATTTTATTGCATTTTTCATATTTGTATAATACTTTTATTTATCAATATTTATTTATTAATCTTACATAATTTGTTTTAAAATCTGAGTTGTGTCTTAATCAAGGAAGTTCAATTATCTTCCACTTCATCTTCCACCTGATCTTGCTGAAAGGAAGGAAAACTGGTTCTTTTGAAAAAAAGGAAAATAACTTAGTGGGTCAGGAAATCCATCCCATAGCCTAAAAACTAAGTAAGAAAAAAAGAAAAAACAACCTCTAGTGCGTACATTGAAAAGAAAACCTATTATTGTAACGAAAAGTAAGAAAAAATTAGCAAGTGTCTGTTCTTCCAAAGCTCATTTCCAGCCTTGCCAGGCTTGCCATCCCTGCTGTAACCCTCTAACCGCACGCAGCAGGCAGAGCTGCTGGGGAGAGTGGCAGTGGAAAATGAGGATAAATGGCTTACACGCAGCCATTTGTGCAACACTGGAAAGCGTTTCCTGCCAGCAACCATTTACAAAGGACAGGGCTGGAAATGGGCAGAAAGCATGTGCTTTTGGGAGAAGAGGAGTTTTGTAAAGCGCTGCCATGCATCAAAGGGCAAAGAGAGCACCTGGTGCTGGGCCTAACAGGGAGTTAATAGCACAGCCGCCATCTTGCTCACAGCATGACTGTGCAGCTAAAACCCTCTCATTTCGAGGGCTTAAGGTGGAGCTGTGTCTGTGGGGACCTGGGCACCGTGCCTGGCCTGTAAATCCCAGCAGGGCAGGGAAGGCGTGGCTCAGCCCTTCGCTCCGGCACTCAGGCCTCCTCCAGCAGCACAGGCCTCAGCTGGCTTCTGTCAGCCTTTCCACACAGCCAGCCTGCCGAGAGCAGCAGGCAGGGCTCCTGGCGTGCAGCTGTCTGTCTGTCCAGGTGTACAGCTCTGCACAGTCAGGGGGTCTTCCAGCAGGGAGAACAGGCCCCTGTTAATGGAGCCAAAGTGGCTCCTGAAGGAGAGCTCCGTCTCTGGGAAAGCTCGTGCACCTGAAGCTGGAGATGTCTTGCCTCACAAGCCTGTTTAGAGGTCTTCTAAAATGGGTTCTCCAGATGTAGTAAGGTGCAGCCAGCAGAAGGGAATTGCTAAGCACACTGCTTTTCCTGTTTTCCACAAGTCTTGTGACTGTCACCCTCTCACAGTGCAGCTCACCAGGAGAGGAAAGGACAAGACCTTATGTGCAGTTTCCTGGTGTCTCCTTCCAGCCCTTTAACCCTGTGTCCAAATATCTCCCTTGTGTTACTTCAAATATAATATCTTTCTTCTAATAATATATAATATAATCTTATAGAATCTTGTAATACAATGTCTTTTACCCTCACAAAACCTTCTGATCTCGTTTTCATCCAACCTCACTTTCCTCATTTGGTGCCTGGCTGCTGCCTGCTACCTCTGAGCAGCCTCTGGCACGATCCCACCTCCAACATCTCCTGTTGCACTTCTATAAAAGCATTTTCAAGCCTTTCCCCATGCTTGCTTCTCGCTTTAGGAAGGCCACAGACACAGCTATGCCGTTCTTCCCCTTTAACTCTGTATTTAAAATTTTTCTTTGTCTAGAAGCTAACAAAGCAATTAGCCACAGTCATGCTACAAGGATGCTGGTGGCTGTCAGGATGGCTGATCTGATAACATTTTTACTTATATAATTTCCCTCTTTTTTCCATCCTCTATCTCCCTCAAGCACATCATGCATTGTCAGCTGTTATAGATTTCAAGAATAAGTCACTTTTTAAAGTCCTATTTTCTTTAGGTTTTGTTATGTGCCTAGCACAGTCAGGCCTCTAGTGGTAGCCCTCTCTCCTTTACTACTAAAATACAAATTATTCTATTTGGAGAAATGTTAAAAATACACCTACTATTGAAATAATTCAATAACAAAGTAGCAATGTAATTAGCAGATCTCCTTCTCCTTTCAGATTAGTTATATTATTTCTCAGGGGCCTGATAAGAGATGTTAATGAGGTAGAAGAGAAGGTAAACCCATCAATACTTAACCCACACAACAACACTCTAAGGGAGACTTGTCAGAGTACCAAATATTTCTGTGCTGTGGGAATTTAATTTAATGCCTTGCCTGCTTCATGGGAACAGTAACCTAGATACAGAGCACAACTGATAAACACAACTCAATATTTGGCATGTTCTGAACAACTGTATTTCAGAGGAAATTATTCTAATTCATTTTTATAGATCATAAGCTTGAAACTAAATTACAGCCACGGATTTTGGCTCAGCAGAGTTCTCTGAACTGTAGCAGCAAAGTCGGAGATAGAGTCTGGGGTTTTTAGCCTTCAAGAAAAGGGAATGAAACTTCCCTTTTTTCTTATAACATCAACCCAACCACTGTATGTTTCACCCAATAACAACATTTTTAATTATAAATGTTATTTTTCCATAAAGTTGGACTAAGTGAAAAACTACTCCAGGTTTAAAGGAATTGCTGCCGGATGGGAACAAATGATAAACGTTTTTGTTCAGTTATTTTATTTGTGTCCAGGAAAAAGAAGAGATTCAGACTGATTTAATGGGAATATGTCCACTTCATAAAGATTAAATGCAACTGCTTCACACTTTGTTTCCAACCACTCGATATTTTCTGATGAACATTAAACTCCAATTTTCATGAGCAAATACAACTGGTAGCTCTAATTATAGAAAGTATACCTTCCTTTTTTTTATAATCCTTGCAAGGAAAGTATCTTCAAGCCGCTCTGACTGATAAATGAATAATGAATTTAGCTCACTGTGACTCAGCAAAGGAAAATACACAATGTGAAAGTTTCAGAAGTAGTACTAAATTGTCAAATCAAACATAACCAAGGTAGTTCCCCACCTACGGATGCTGTAGATTAGCACTTGGGCCACTTATCTTAAGTATTTACAACTTCACAAGCAAAATAGTAAAAAAGCAACCTAGATTTGAAACTGTTGATTTTATCAGTTGTTTCTTATGCAGAATTACAGCACCACAGGAAAAAGGGATCACATCACAGAGACACAAACTAGTGCAGAAAATCTGTGCTGCATTGCTTAAAGTTTTGATAGTATCACAAAGGAACTTCCCACATATTTCAGTCTGACACGATCTTATTTTTATTTCTAATTGCTTGTGGATTTCTGTGTACCACTGCACAAATAAAACCCACTTTATTCTTAAATGATAATTAAATTATTTTAAAATTTAACACACTTCCTGTATCAAATTCCTAAATTCAGCTGAGCTGCACTCAACACTGGGCTTGAAAGGAATCAGAAGAGAAAAGTTATTCTTGTTGTCTTCACCTTCGCTGTGTCTCTGACAGTTGCAAAAGTGTCTTTCAGAGCCCACTCATTTCAAGGTGCTTCAGATTTCATCTTTGTTTATCCCCAGTAATTACACACTTATCAGTCTGACTAAAAAAAATTCAAAGAAAAACTTTGTTCCACTCTATTAATGAGTTTTCAGCATATCTGATACAAGTTATGTAGTGATAAAAGCCATATAATCATGCAATTCATTATTTTCTTTTCTTCCATAAATGATGCATAAAGTTTTATTACCAAGAGAAAGCATTAGTACTCTAGTCACTGAGACTTTAAAACCATTAGGCATTTAGGTGAGAAAATGTGTACTTAGTTGGGAATTCCGCTTGAACTTACAAAATACATGATATTCAAATAGTTAGTATCCACTATAACCCACCTGCAGGTTTTTTTCTTGTCTGATCAAGCCCAAAATAATGCTATTATTAACTTCTTATTTCTGGCCTTTATTGCTTTTTATATGCAAAGGTAGTATGCCCTGTTCAGCTTTAGAATGAAAAAGTCACTTGTCATCTTTCTCCACATTTTTGCTCTTTTTTCACATGACAGGTCTTAAGACTGCCAGGTTTACACTTGGGAGAGAGTGGTGAGTAAAAGTTGAAATTGCTGAAATTTCTTAGGGGTGGGTACCCCATGCCACCCAGCCTGGAAAGACAAAGTGGTTCTGGTTGCAAGGTAGCAAGCTGTGCATGCCCATGAAACTGCAAAGACTAGAAAACAATTCTTGTGCTGATATCTACTCACAAAAATTCACCCTCTCCTGAAGAATCCTCCATTTGAGTGTTTTACTGCTTTGACACCACATTTGGTAAGTTCTTATGTATCCTTGTCCCAGTGTCTTGCCTAAGGAACCTAAAACAAAACATCTGGAAAGAAATGCAAAATGCCCAGAGTTCTTCAACTAGCACAGAATTTTCTACACTTTATTTTCTACTTCACAAGACACTGCATTGCTTTTGCGTGCAGCAGAATCTCATTATTTCATACCTTGTTATTTATATATTGGGTAAGCCACACATAAGCCATGCAAAATTTAAGTTCTTCCCACATCCAGTAAAACAGCTCAAAAGCAGATGCTGAAGGGATGCTTTAATCATTGGTTTTGCAGAAAGTAAATCATTCATTTTGCTGAAAGAAAAGTCAAGGCTTTCACTTGTCTTCTAATAATTAAAATTAAAACTGAATTGCCACTGTTAATTAAAGCTAAGTCACAGATTCCACTGTATTTCAAGATAACTGTACTGTTACATTCCTCAAGACTGCATTTTCTTTTCAGAGAAGCGAGAGCTATAATGCTGCCAAATAAATTTCTTCACCTTCCATGGAGAAGTATGTAAACAGTGAAATGGAAAATGTTATATAAAAAGAAATGAATCAGCAGGAAAGACGGGGTTTTTTTAATCCATAGGCATGAAATTATACTAATTTGGTATCTAATCAAGTCTCTGCTACAAGCAGAATTAAGGGTCAGCACAGTATCTCCTTCAAGTTTTTTACATTTTGAGTGTTTTCTGTTTAAATAATTCATTCCATTCATAGGGTTCAAGGTCAGCATAAAACAACTTTTCTGAGTAATAACTAAGCAAAAACAAATCATATATTGCAGAAACAACACTTAATCAAAGACATAAACACTTATCCAGATATGTAACTCAGGTCCTGAAGAACTGTTTTGTGTTGGCTTTTGTTAATTCATTTGAAATTCAGAGCAGCCTTAGCCTAGACTAAAAATGCCAAATTGAAAATTAAACTAACATTATAGAAAGTAACAGATGGGAAAAGGAGAGGTTTAAACACAAAGCTAAATGCCACTGCTGGAAATCAAGCACCACCAGAAAGAACAAAAAGCAATTTATTCAAAGGATAAAGTCCAGCAACTGAATGGCAAGAAACTCATAAATCCTTCAGTAAAATATGAAAAATTAAAACATCTGCTTTACTATAATTATTACAAACACCCAGGTTTAGTGCCAGTCAATCTTTTTATGTATGAGGCCATCTTTCTAATCAACACAGAAGCAGCTCTGCAGATGTGGTATCCACTCCAAAGCTTTTGTGCAGTTTGAAATCTTGCAGAATTTCCACATACTTGAGTTAAATTGTTAATGAATATCTGGGCTGCTGCTTTTCATCCAGCTTCTCTCTGTGGCTGTGCTTTCATATAGGAGGTTTAGTGTCAAATTAAGGTCAAATTGTTAGTCTTGCAACAAAGCCAAAGACAGAGGTGGGAAGAAGATACCGTATTTAGGAAATTTTTTTCTTATGGCTTGTTTTGGGGTTTTTTTTAAGTGAATGGATGAGCTGTCATCACTCAGGACTAAAACAGGTCATCTTGTTTAGAAACTCCCTGCTGCATGTGCATCATCCTACCTACTCTGGGAAAGGGAACAGAAGGCTTTAGCTCAGTGATGTGTTCCAGTGGTCCCTTGCCTGTCCTAGCAAACAGCAGAAACAAACACCCAGCGCAGCTGGGAACTCCAAGCACTGTTCTCTCCTCCAGGGTAGAGCAAACCCTCCTTCACTGTAAGAATCAAGTTTAGGAATGTGTAGCAGTATTAAAGAGGACTCACACAAAAGCCATCAGTCCTGTGTCACTTCTGTGTGCTTTACACTTTTCTGTCCTTATTTTTATATATATCAGATGGGCATTTTGACTTACACTAATCGATTATGACATCATAAATTAAAATTAAAAATAAAGGGCAAAGCATAAATTATAATCTTGCCTACAACTGGCTAAATAGGGGAACATGAACTGGAAAAGCTGCATGGAGGAAATAAAAGGAAAACTGGTGATTCAGAATGAACCTAATTTATCACAGGCATGCATGCAATTGTCTACAGCTATAGCATTTAATTTGGACTTTTATCATCAGGAAAATAAATTGAAAAATATGCTTAAGCGTATCCTTTAGTAGATAGGAAAATAAATGTAAAAATATCTTTAAAGTTTTTTAACATTCAACTTTAATGTATAATTTAGTCGGGCAAATAAGGCAATTTACATTGAAATTTTGTTATACATAATTATTAAAAAAATAATTATGGTATTAACATTGTTGATAATCAACATTGTCAAATAAATTTATTATGTAGTTAGATACTATCAGCCAGTTTCCTGTCTTATTGGAATGTCTTTGGACATATCAAAATTAAAACATATGATACAACTGGGATGATAAACTTTCAAAGGCTTTCCTTAGTTTGGAATTTATCAGAACAGTTTCTCATCACCAAAGGTCATTCAATACCTTTTGCTCCAACAAAAGAATGATGAGACTATTCTGAAAAAAAAATTAGCTTTTTTGAGTTTTTTGTTTCAAAGAAGGATTTATTTTAAATTGTCCTTGTTTAAATCTATTTGCCTAAACCAAACGAAATACCTTTTCAGCTGTCTTAAAAATCTCAAGCCCCTCTTCAAACCCTTTCACTGTCTTTCTTTCATCCACTGCATTAGATTTTATCTCTGTGGATGAAATCCTGTTCCATACACACACACATGCAAGTTCTTTCTTCAATGTCAAGAATCCAGCTTTAACTCAGTCTGGGTGGTTTAATCCTTTCCACAGAACATTTACCACCAACATATAAATCCTGCTTATGTTCTTCTCTTACCCTGCATCTGCTGAACCTACTCATCCCTCTTTTTCCAGTTCATTATTTCTTTAAAAAATGCTTTCCTTTACTTCTCTCCAAAGAAATAAAACAAGGTCTATAATAAAACAATAAAGGTCTATAATAATCACTTTTATTAGAACCACCATTATTTATATGGTTACACCTACTCTTTACAGCTCTTTAGTCCACAAATCCCTAAGAGCCACAACTCAGAGAGGAGCAGTTGGTTGCATTTCTCAGGCTATGAGATAGCCTTGGGTAGTTCTGATCCAGTCGTCCATCAAAGGTCCCAATTCCTGTTGGCATCAGCCACAACTTCTTGACTTTGCACAGTGGATTTACATCAAAGGATCATCTCTAAATCAATGCTTCATACCTTCTATGGCAGAAATTTGGTGAACATTTTGACATGGAAAACAGATGCTGGACCTCACTGAAAACAGTCATTGCATTTAGGAACAATGCATTCATACATTCCCACGCTCCAGGTAATTGGTAGCTCTGCCAGAAGTCTTCAGACTCAGTGTGACAGGCACGTGCTACTTTGTCAATGTACATGAATTTCCCTTACTACTATGCTCCAATTTACTTTTGTGGTATGCAAGGTGCAGGAACACTAGCTGCTCTGCACTTAACACAGCATTAATAAGGCTCTTTCCAGACTTGGATCTAAAGATTGGAGGCTGAGCAGTAATTCCATTGCAATGAACCAATTTCTGTCCTTGGGTCTGCCACGCTGTTCTGGGTACAGACACTTGCATGAGGGAAAATATGCTCATGTCTTGCCTGATGACAATACTGGTTTCTGAAGGCAAAGGACTGTATCAATAATCTATTTGTTTTAGATTATGGATAGTGTTCTAGTCTATCTTAGTATTTAAAGCAATGTTATTTTGCCTGCTTCACAGTTAACTCAGAAAATGTACGCTGGTGCGTGATTTATTCTTGCATGTGACTGAATAACCTAATCCTTCATTTGAAAGAGGTTTTAGGCTGTTAATAGGAAATATATTTTCTATATAATCAGAAATAACACCTTTTTTCTCTTTCATACTTAGGCTTCAGCTTACAGTGCATTGTGTTTCTTGATTGATCTTTTGTGTGTTGGTCTTTGTGAGACTTCACAAATGAAACCTCTTGCTGTGAGGTGAGTCGCTGTTCAATTACCAAAGAACAGTTTTGCTAAATAATATAAGCATTTCTTATTGTATAGCTTTTTTTATTCAATAGTCAAATTCTATATCAAAACATTACAATCCTCTGTGATGTGTTATATTTGTTCTTTTTGAATTCAGTGCACATTATTAACCCTTTCACTGATAAATATTTTCCACAGCCACAGACTCCTTGCTCACATGGCTGAGATTCTGCTGTCATTCCTTGTGAGTGCGCTGTAGGCAGTGAAGCAGCATGCAGTGTGTAGCACCTGCTCAGCTTTCTAGAAGACCTTCATTTTTTCAAGAGCGTGGAGGTTTTCTTCCAAGGCTATATCTCATATCCAATATCCCTTGGGAAGCTGCTGCAGGGACTTCCAGAAGTTTTCCCCTAGGTGGAGTCCTTGCTGTCCACTTCGTTTCATGGTGTGATTTCTAAAAGGTATTCATTGCACTATCCATGACATTGAATGTGGGTCAGTTTAAAACAAATTTTTGTAGCAACCAAATTGGAATGTAGTCACCATTTAAAGCAAGGGGAAAAAACTCCACACAAGCTAAACTCATTTCCCTTCATTATTTCACACCTCTGTGCTCCCCAAAACCAAAAAACAACAACAACAAACAACAAACGTAAAAAGATGTGGAGGTACATGGTCCATCTATGCCAGGGGTGGGTGGCAGGTGAAGATGGTGTGGAAATGAAAAGTGATAGATGTCTTGGATGAGGGAGTCCATTTTCATATACTGAATGAAAGACTTTGCAGCTGAACAAGGTCTGTCCTTGAAAGCATTTCTGTGTCCAGTAAAATACAAGAAAAATGTATCTGTCTGTGCTATTCCGGTTCCCACATTGACCTTCTAAAATGAGATTTTCAAAATATCACACTTCTAAATGAGAATAAGATGTAGCAGCATAAAAAGGCTTCCTCTGAGACAGAGAGAGAAATGTAATGCATAAGAATTTATGAGTGTAAATTGGCAGTTTAAAATAAAATATAGCACAGATATTTGAATTACTATCACAGGAAAGATTAAAACCCAAAATACCACTGACTTTTTCTAATAAATAGTTTTTATTTGCTACTCAGAGTACCTTTTAGGAATTCTTCAGAACTGTCAGAGATAAACAGTTATCTCCATTGACACGTACCTTGCAAACATATATTCACTACAAACTGTGAAAATAACTGATCCAAGTGACATCTACTTCCCATTTTTGTCACGTACCCAGATTGGCAATTTTCATAAAGATCAAGGAGGCAGACAATGTTTAAGAATGTTGTTTCTGTGTGTGCACATATTTTCCTATTTGGTCCCAACAGATTTCCTACAAATCCCAACCTTAAATCACTTCTGTTAATGAACCATAGGGTGCAACTTCCCTACCAATCCTACAGCTACAAAGCAACAAACCCAGTCTGGCACAGTGAATCATAATACTTATCTTCTGAAGAGATAACTCTAAAAAGATAGATGTAAAAGTCAGAATCACATTTATAGACATTTCCTTCTCCTGCCTTTCCAACTGCACTGAGTGTGAAATGATTTAAGGTAAAATCCTCACCAGGCAAAGCAGTGTATGCTAGTGCAGCATGAAACCACCCTCCTTATTATCACAGGACCCACTTACAGTGAAAAAAATGAAAAATTTCAGTAAGCACAGCTTTATCAGAAAAAGAACAACTAATTCTAAGAACATTCATGGCTGAATGGTGCTACTCTAAAGATGATAACAATGCCTCAAGAGAAGCAATACCTCCTTGGATCAATTCATTGTCTCCCTTATCTGTTAGTTCAAATATCTTGTTATTTACTGTCAAATATTACCATTTCTTTTCAGCCAACTAAAAATTAACTGAAGAGTAGTTCTTGCAACCAGTAAGAGTAAGTACACTTACAAATGAAAAGTTAGCAATAAAACTCTCAAAAATGTGGAAGTCATCATTATTCTGAGGGTTTACAAAGGAACAACTTCTTCTAATTGATTTTTACTGTACTCTTAGCTATAATGGATTCACTGGGGGTTTTTTGGGTTTTTTTTTTCCTTCTGTGAACTCTTTGCTCTCAATTCTGTGTTTCATGGGATCTGTGTGGATGTGAAGCGCATGCACAGCCCTGGCTGAGTGCTTACAAATACACTAGCAGTACATAGGAAGGAAGCAATGAGCTGTGCCCACCAGCTTCCCCAGACTCTGTTGCAGAAGTTATAATTTTTTTAATGTCAGCAGAAAATGGTGTTTTGGGCAGAATAAAAATTTCTTCAACTTTGTGTCTTAGGACTGAAACATGATTTATGAAGAGCTTGGTCCATGTTTCAGATTTATAGTCAATTTTTTTTCCACTCCAATTTTCTGAAAATTTAGTGTCTGAGAACAAAAATTCAGGTCCCCTCCTGATATGATATTAATTATTCATAACTGGTTGGAGTGCTCTAGAAGGAGCCTGGGCATTGCTACACCTCTGGCTATGCCAAGAGCTGAGTAGAGGGGTTCTGGCTCTGGCATTTCATGGCAAAAGATTACAAACATCTGCCAGCTCCACCACCAGTTTGAAATGTGCTGGAACATCTTGTCTGCATCTTTCCCCAAGCTGTTGCCTTGCCACCTCACACACACCAACATTGGCATATCTAGCTGCTGTGTCAGCTGGGGCCCCCAAGAGGACCTTCTCTTACACTCTCCAAGAGCCATGCACTGTTTCCAGACCTGTGGATTAGTGTCTCTGACTTGTACAAGGAAATAAAGGAAGGCTGGAGCTCAGACACTGCAAACTCAAGATAGCCAGTGGAGGTACCAGGATGTTTCAAAGGATCTGCTGCTTCAAATCTTCTCCTGTCTTGCTATGATCCACACCTTACAGTAAGAATGAGCAGCAGTAACCTCCTCAGTGCAATCACTGCTCATTCAGGGGAATGGCCTTGTTAACAATTTATTTTTGCAACAATATGTAAAATTATTGTAGATTATATTCAATAAAGAAGCAGTGAAATTGAAACAAAAAGAGTGGTGTGATGCTTCCATTATTAAATAAGGCTTTATCATTTGGAGTTAATTCATTCACCCTAGAACACATTTTCAAAGCTAATAGCTGAATTTCCACATTCAGAAGTTTATTATTCTTTATATGATCAGTGGATTCTGGTGGCTTTATTTGATCGTTTGCTTTATAAGTGAGAATTCAGGGTATTTAAATAAAACATGACATTTTATCTAAAGGAAGAATGAGGTTACTTTAAAGATTAACCTGAAACGCTTTTCTACCCTTTCATTTTCATGGAGAGATCAGAGAGTCGGGCTCATTTGGAAAATAATCCCAGACAAAAGAGGAATCCTAGAGGTTTAATTCAGTCTTTCCTTAACTTCACTGGTACCAAGCCCTGTCCTAGATGAGCCATGGAAGCAGATCCTCCTTCCATTCTTGTGCCTCCAACAAAAGCCTTGATACAAGAGATCAGCAGCAGAGTATCACAGCAGTGACTTGAGCACAGAGAAATCCTGGGTGCAGCTGGAGATATGTATAGGCACAAAAGATACAATACAAGTTAGGGACTGTTGTGCAAAGCACCTACAGGGACTTGTCTTTCCCTGCATGCTGTTTATGTGGTTCATGCAGTGATATTCATTAAATGTTCTGAAGGCTATGAAAGGGTCAACATTTCTACTGTTGTTTTATCTTGCTTTCACATGATTAATTACTGCCTACCTGTTAGAGTGTTGGAGTGGCAGCAGCTCCCAAGGGAAGCCAGCCTTGGCTGGTTGAATAAGCACTTTCCCAGACTCTAGCAAAGTGGAAGCAAATTGCCTCTACAGCAAAAGTGCTTTCTGATATACTAGCCACTTTCAGACTGAAGAATTTTGCCTCCTTCCTCCTCCTGTGAAGTGTCAGGCTGCCCCTTCAGAAAATGTGGGCAGTAATTAGGGCAAAACCCAAGCAGAAATGATCCTGTGCTGAGTCAATACCACTCCACTCTGAAATCCTTGTAGCCATCCCTGTACCTCCCCTCAAAGGTTTCTCACAAGGCTGGCACAAGAGGCTGCCCAGACTGATTTCTCCTTATGGGCGCAGCTCCTTGATTTGACGTGGGAAAGGAATGCAGCAAGGGCAGTAAAATGACTTATGCTGACATGGTAGCATGGCTAATAATATCTGAACGTGTATGGTTTTCAAGAGAAAAAAGAAAGAGAGCCTTTGGAGGCCAGAAATATTTCCCAGGTACTGCTAATTTCCTTTAGTGTTACACAGTAATCAAAGCACCTTTTTTATTGCTTTGAAGATATTTATCTTAATACTACTAATTCTTACATAATGATTTTTTTATTGAAAAAGTGTTTGTCTAAGAATCAACACTATGTATTAGTAAACACGAGTAGTACTCAACTTTTAATTACAACACTGCATTGATTAAATTAACTTATTGAATTTTTTTCTCAGTGTTTATATCTAGGATCTCAGCCCTCTTTGTTGTTACATTTTTAAACAGTTACTAAACCACATATGTGTATATGTACACATTTTTTTTACATTTTTTTACAATTAATTGATTAGAATTGCTGCAATTAACAGCCTACAGTGATGACCCACACAAAGGAGACAAACATCACTTCCACATCATAAAAGTAGTCACTTAAAATAATACAGTAAATGAAGGACAGGTCAACTGCTGACCAAATTAAACACCTCAGAATGATCAATGCAGACAAGTCAGTGACATAAGCTGTCCCTAATGCAGTCTTGGAAAAAGGCAGAGAAGCCAGAGCAAAAGCCACTCCTTTGAAACATTTCATAAATGTCAGCACTCCCCTCAGAAAAAGAAACAAACAAGAAGACAGCAACAACTGGCTGAACACTCTGTTTTCTAGAGGCAGCTTAATTACATAAATTTTGTATTAATGTCAGGAATAACAACACTGACAGTATCAATCATTGCTAGAGCTTTTGTGCATTTTGCATCAAGAATAGGCTTTCTAACATTAACCTCAGTGAGAGCTTGCTGCTGAAATCCATCCTCCCAGTTAAAAAAAATGACAGGTGTGAGAAGAGGAGAATAAAATGCTTACAATACCCTTGTGTCTTTCCTGGTGGAGAAACACATTACAGACTCCAGTGGCAGACGATTTCTGCCTGAGGATTTTTGCTGACAGCCAGTGCATTTATTGATTATGACCACATGAAGCTCAACAAAAGATCTAATAACAGACTACTCAACACCTAGCCTGGGGATGTATCTGGATGCTTAAAAATCTAGTACAGGCACTTGGAAAGGATTTTTCAGGGCACTTGGCTGCTTCTGGTGCTGTGGGACCAAGTTCTGCCATGGTGGCAATGCCTGGCCCTGGCTGCCCTGGCTTGACCTTGTTGCTGCCCTCACCTCCCAGCTTGCCTTCCCCTGGGGAGGAGCCAGATTTTGCTGCATCCCTACAGAGTTATGTAGGAGATGATTTTAAAACATTTCTTCTAAATGTCAAACCACTTTCCCCAGCTGAACATGTTACATGGTAATGGGTTATTTCTTGGCCCTTGGATCAAGGCCAGACAGTACATTTTATGCTCAGTGTGGGAAAAGGAGCGAAATTTTTTTCATGCCTTTTTTCCGTTCTGTTTTGTTGTATAAGCAGAGCAATTACAGTCATGCACCAAAAAAGGCTTTCCAGCTGTGGAAAGTCCCACAGGAGAAATTTTGAGGAAAAAATTGCCTCTAGAGTATTTTGCTGGATGGTTGATCTCCACTTAGTGCACTGTCAATGGAGATAGCTGACCCTCTGTGAAAAGCACACTGAACTCCAGATGTGACAGCTGGGAGGATACAGCAACATTCGTGACATTCACGTGCCATCAAACACCTGACCCTCAGGAATATCACCTGTCCCTGTATCTCCAGTGGAAACATGATACCAGGCCTGGCCACTCCCCAAGGTGTATCACAAGGAGGTCCAAACATAAGAGGAAAAAACACATGGAGCTAAAATGGTAAAAATGTCCTAAAGATATTTCCAAGAAATCCATTAAATGCTCAAGATGTTAGGCTTCTGACAGCAGCTAGCCACATCCAGATGAAATAGAACTGCAGCTACTAGAATACAAGGACTGTGTGATTTACAAAATGATTTCTGGGATGTCCTAGCCTTGGGCTCAATATTGATTCACTTTCTATGCCCTGGACAAAGAGCAGTGCTCAGAGCAACGTGTGATGCGCTTTTCTGAAGGCTTCTTATCATGGGACCAGGCCAACTCTTATTTAGGATGTTTCCAATAGGATTTCCCCAAAGCTTCTGTCAAAATATCTCAGCACTGCTCTCAGTAATGATTAGAGATGTTAAGAGGTTTTTCGTGCATATATAGATACACAAACAAATACAGATACACAATCCAAATTTCTGGTGCTTTTATCTTTGCATAGATTGCAACACCTTGTGATAGTATTAGATAGGAGTTACTTGATACTCAACACTTCACCTTATACCTGCGCCCATGTCCCTAATCCATGGGACCAGCCATGGACAGCACTACAATTCTCAAACCAAAATTCTAGCAGCTCCCTTCCCCTCCAAAAGCACAATTTAGCAGAATTATGTTTTCTTCTTCCTCTCCAGATGTTCAATTCACACATGGTCCTGGACTTCCCTTCCCTCAAAACCTCCTGATGTGAAGGCTGGATTCAGTCCAGAAGCAACAGGACAAGGAAGAGTTACTGACCAAAGAGTAATTTTCTCCAAGTTTTCTACATTCCTTATGTCCACACTGAAACTCTCTGTCCTCTTTTTCAGTAAAGGACAGTGCTGGAGACAGTGGGATACCAGCAAGAAGAGAGGAAAGGCAGGGGTGGGAAGTGGTGCAGCTAGGACAGATGCAATGAAATGTCCTAGCTCCCACCTTTCCTTTCTGGCTCCAGACACAGCTTCAAAACATGTGAGGCAGCAGGAAAAATTCAATCCAGCAGTAATTTGCAAGGGAAATACAATTAGTGCATTAAGATTATTTCACTAAATGATTTCTTTTGCTCCTTCACAATAGTGCCTTCCCTGACTGCTGCTAAAAAGTCTGCAAACTCCACAGGGGACAGGCTGAAAAACACCACTAAGAGTTACTTGATGGCTGGCTTTTTGCACAGAAGCTCTGCTGGAGTCCTGTGTCTTTGAGTAAAGCGTGTACACAGCTACCACATGCTAAACCTTTCAGAAAGGCCATGGAGAAAAAAGGGCTGCCACTAGGATGTTGGATATGCAAGCACTTTTCTGCATCCCAGGGATATGGAGGACATTTTCCAGTGTTTTTTTTTCTCCTTTTTGTTTTTTCCCAAATCAAACTGCAGATTATTTTAAAATCTTTTGTTTTGAACAGGCAGTATGAGCACTTTTTAGTTTATCTAACTCTGACATCTAGTGCCTAAGTCCACATCACTTATTAACAGCAACAAAAGCCTAAGGCAGCCCTAGAGACAAAGACACTTTAACAAAGAGAATATTACATCAAATCTGTGTTGTCTTGCACAACAATCTTGCACATCAAATCTGTGTTATCTTATGGTAAGTTGTTCCTGATTTCACTTCATAGTTACACCACTGGCTGTCTAGAAGCAGTATCAATTTCAATGAACTAAAATATGTCTAGTGGAAAGAAAGTTTCAAACTTTGTCCCATTTAGAACAGGAGTTCTAAACGTTTTAAGGGAATGTTTCAAGAAGTGATTGTGTTCTTACAAAGGGCATAAGTCCACCCTGGTGGTATCCCACCTGCAGTGCTGCATCCAGCTCTGAGGGTGCCCAGCACAGGAAGGACAGGGACCTGTTGGAGCAAGTCCACAGGAGGTCACCAACCTGATTAGAGGTATGGAGCACCTCTCCTACCAGGAAAGGCTGAGAGAGTTGGGACTGTTCAGCCTGGAAAAGAGGAAGCTTGGGATAATCTAATTGCAGCCTTCCAGCTCCTGAAGGGAGCCTAGAAGATTAACAGGGACTTTCCAAGAGCCTGTAGGGACAGGACAAGGGGGAATGGCTTTAAGCTGAAACAAGGTGGGTTTGGATGAGCTATTGGGAAGAAATTCTTTACTGTGATGGTGTTAAGACACTGGAACAGGTTGCACAGAGAGTGAAGCTGTGGATTCCTCATTCCTGGCAGTGTCCAAGGCCAGGCTGGATTGGGCTCTGAGCGACCTGGCCTAGTGAAAGGTGTCCTTGCCTACGGCCAGGGGGTTGGAACTAGAGGATTTTTGAGGTCTGTTCTGACACAAACCATTCCATGAGTCCATTACAGTGGCTTTCTTCGCACTACAGGTACCAAAAAACATTATTCTTTTTGTGTTGATAATTCTTTTTCACAGAAATGTTGGAAGAATCATGGAAGAAATTGTTTGAAGAAGTTCATTTGCAATGGTACCATTGCAAATACTGAAATATCATTTGCAATGGTATTTATAATACCATAAATTGTATTATAAATACCATTTCAGATGTCCATGGATGCTACATACCAGCATTTTCTAGGACTGGCATGTGAATCTGAGTTTTCTTCAGAGGCACTCCAGATTTTTGACATGTTTTTTTGTGTGACCTTACTTTCAAAATAAGATATATTAAATCAGCTACTCAGTCTTATTATAGCCATCTACCACATCTTTTTCTGATGAAACATTGAAACAGATGCACTTTAGAGGAGAAAGGAATTCCAGCAGAAAGAACATGAAAGCAGAAGACAAGCCGTCCCCAGATGCAGCTATCTGTGATAGGTACAAAGCCTTAGTATTTAGTATATTTAATACAGCTGTGTTTTTACTTAGAGCATATTTATATTTATATTTATATTTATATTTATATTTATATTTATATTTATATTTATAGCTATTGTTATTGTTATTGTTATCCTTATGGTTATATTTACTTAAACATTAGTGATTTTTAACCGTATCCTTATTTAATCATTATTTAGTCTAAGACACAAAACCTTAGTATTTCTGAGCTGCAATGAAAACTATGCCCCCTTTGTTGCATATTTCCCATTACAACAAAAGTAAAACATGAGTTATCATGCAGTTCCTTCCTGCAATCCAGTGCCAAAGGGCCTGTCCATCCATCCACAGGTCCCTGCAAGAGTAAGTTAGCCTTTTCACTGATCTCACATCACAAATCCACTGATGGGAATGGCTCAGATAAACTAAATTACAGGGAGTGATATAACCTGGAGGGCAAAGAATATGAACTTCCCACGCAACTGTTTATGACCAGCAACAGTGACTGTAGGAATTCAGCCATTCTTACCCTGTGGAAGTCTGAAATTCAGAAGAGGGAGAGGAAAAGAGAGTGAGGAGCAGGTTGCATGCCTTGCACACACAGTTGGGTTGAGAGCATACTCAAGCAGTTACCAGGGAACCATTAGAGTACTGTAGACCCATGTTTTAGCTTGGATTATGATTAATGCTCACATAAGACCTGTTGCTAAAACAAAGAAAATTATTTGCAGTTCTGGGAGGCAAACAAAGGGGCTTGGGGCTCTGCCTATAGCTTGGACTAAGATGCTAAAGCCCTTTGTTTACTTACAGAATATCATATCAAAAGGGCAGACAAGACAAGAAATTTGTAAGAGTTAACTTCTGTGGAATTAAAAAATGCTAGAAATAAAATCCTTTTACCAAAGATGGAGACCACTTTTCAATGCAACTGTTGATTAATGACCTGTTTTGATCAAATATTTAAGCCATTCTTGTCTAAACTGCATAAAGATAGGAAAAGTATTATTAAAAGAGCTCTCTGTGTTTCTTGGCAACAGATTATTTGGTATGTCAGGGTGAAATGCATTTTCATAGGACCTCTGATGGAGCTTAGTAGGAAGGTAACACACACAAAAGTCATTTGACTTGGCAGTCTGAACTAAATGGTTGCAGAGTGATGAATGATAACGCTACATTTTCATATTTATACAGTACTTATATTATTTGTATAGTACCTTTTAAAAATAGTAGCACTTCTAGATTTTCTGTAACAGAACCCAAAGAACTTACAGTACCCCTGGAAAGGCAATCCTCTGTTGTGCCAAAATGGTCAACAGGGACTTAGACCTGAAAGGAGTCAACCTTCTCACAGGCTGCAAGATACTCTTGGCTTTTCAATTATATGAAAATCTGTGACACTACAGGAAACAGATGTGTGCTTCCTCTGTATTTCCTCCTCCCAGTTCTTGAATGAATAAACTGGGACCAATGTTCTAAATGCTACAAACACAAGAGCTCACTGCCCTTCCTGTGCTAATGATGCTGTGAGTGCATGGTGTAGTATGGCAAAGCACACAGCATGTGATCATGGCTGTAAACACGGTGTGAGCACAGACCCAACTCTACACATGGCCACAGCAGCACACCCCTGAAAATGAATCATTCCTTATATAACAGATACTTCAAATAAGTCACTTTGAGGTATTTGAATATGAATATTTGTGGCGTTACAAGGCTTTATGATCTCCCACATTTATGAGTAGCTCATTCCAAGAGCAGAGGACTTTGAAAGAAATCAAACCTTTCATTACAGAGATGAACTCAGCCTTAGGTGCTCCTTAGGTCTCCCCCAACAATGGGCCTTAACAATCATCACACCTTAAGCAGACAGACAACGGACAAAACTATATGTTACATCAGTCTTTCAGATTTTCTAAGTTGTGGCTGAAGACGTTCATCAAATGCAACCTCTGTTGAAGGCTTCATCTCATCTGACTTTAGGACCTTACTTTTTAGCTTGGCTACGCAGTTCTAGCAATAAAAAGCCAAAACCTACAAGCAACTTTTCTGATCGCTGAAATTTTGGGGTCAGCTCTGTTGTTGAGATGAATTTGCCTCAGCTGAGTCACTCAAGGGAGGAATTGTCTCCTTGCAGACCAGCAAGTCTCTTCCACTTAATAACAATTAAGCTGTCAAAGCTTTTTGTAATTAAACCCATCAGCAGGTTTTTCAGAGGAGACGCCAGACCAGCAAACCCTCTTGTGTAATTTTATCTGCGTGCACAAAGTACAAGAGCACAGAGGAGGGGTGGCAGTGAGCACTGCAGTGAGGCACAACACTGCAATTCCTCGGCAGTGCCCTGGCTTGAGGGACTGATTTTGGGCTCCTGGGGCAAGTTCAAAGCAGACAAAAATGCATTTGGAGTCAATTCCAATGTTTCCCTCATCAATATTTTGATGTATTTTTCCCCCTTCCTCCCTTGGCCAGCAGTGGGTCTGCTTTGGAGTTGGCTGCTCCACTGGACATAGAGGAAGCTTCTTGCACCTCCTCACAGAAGTCATAACCCCATTCCCCCAGCTACCAAAGCCTTGTCAAACAAACACAACACAGATAAAGAAACTTTACATCTGAAATATTTTTACCAAACTTTAATAACTTGTCTGAATTGTACATGAATGCTGATTTTCTATAAACATATTTAAAATTTAAATTTTTGAAGTTTAGGGTTTTTCCACTATGTCAGAGAAGATGGTGATGCTTTCTCCCCCAGAGAAACCAAAATATAGTTTGTGTATTATTTAAATTAATAACAAATTACATAACTAGTAGAAGTAATTTTATGTTACAGTTTGGGAAGGAAGCGGGAAATACTGATACCTTAGGGGAAATGCAAATAGCAAAATGTAATTAGTCATATTAATTTCTGGCAAAAATAATAGATTTTGTATCTACACACTTATTAAAAGTTTTACTAAGTGACAGCAACTGGCAAAGACTTTCTAATTGTAACCAAGAGACAGCAATAACAATATTTGGCTTTAATAAGTTGCACATCTTATCAGACAGTGAATTTTCTGAAATGTTGAGGAAATTTTGTGATGGGTCTCAAGTCAGGTCTCAGGAGAAAAAGCATCTTTGAAAATCCAGAACCCATTCTTGAACCACTCTGTTCCCCAGCATTAGTCTGACCAATTTGTGATATCTGATGTGAATCTGTGATCAACTCACAGCAAGGGAACAGAAGCTCTGTCATAAAAGAAGAAAAAGGGAATATTGTACAAAACTGGCTTTTTTCAGTGAAGATCCACAGCACTCTACGACTGACTTCTGTTTATACTCAGTGCCACTCATGGCTTCTCAAAAAATTTGATTTAATCTGAATGTAAAAAACCACTGCAGAAGTAAACGTTGCTGGACACTCACAGATAGTTTCAGGTATCTCCTGCTGGTCACGGTACCAAAATGCAGCTTGGCTCTGCCTCAGAGCTGATCTGCTGAAGCAGAGGTTTCACCCCTCCTGCACACCGTTTGGCACCTCTGCAGACTGCAGAAACCAACACCTGCAGAAACCAACCAACCAGCCCATGGTCTGGCTGTGTGGGGCACCTGGGACTTCCTTCTCATGCTGGAAGATCTTTCAGACACAGTGGAGAGCTTCCGAAACCTCTGCAGCCATCAGCAGAGGTGTGACAGTCCTGGACACATCTTGGAGCTGTTTCTCAGTCTGGGGGAAGAGCTGGGAGTGTTTGTGGGGGAGCTGGCAAACAGCTTACACTAACAGAACACTTTCAGAGTTAATTTCTTTCTGAATTTGGCACACTTCTCAATTTTCATGCATTTTCACTTTGATTAAGACATAGTCTTAAGCAACTGTTTTCCTATATAACAAATGCTGTGAAGAAAAACTCCCTGTATCAACACTGGTAGGCATCATCTGCACAGCAAAAGATCTTTAGTTTTTCCTAATTCAAAGACTACAGGTCCACTTACCTGCTGAGTCTTCATCAGACCAGGATGGTACCATGTTTATACATCTCGCCAGCTTCATTTTTCTTCTATACTTCTTCCACACTTTTTTCAAAATGAAGCAATAGCACTGAATGAAAAGGCAACCTGTGTCATTGTAAATACTAATTTTAGTTGTACTATGGAGAAGTATACACTTTCAGTGTTGTCATCAATATTAAAAGTATATTAATTTCTTTTGGAAAAAATCAAATATGAATATACTGATGGTGTACTTCAGGGCTAAACATCAAAATGTGTAAGACTAGTTCAGGTATCCAGAAACTGATGCATTGTTTCATCTTTATTTTTCAGAAATACAGCTCAAAACCCAGCCTTAATAAATGCAAAATAATGAGTGCCTTTCTAGAATTTCTTGAAAAGTTCTCATCCAGAATAATCAGACTGAATTTATTTCTTAAAAGAAAGTAAAATTCCCCCCATGTGAGCAGAATCTTAGGGTTTTTTAAAATCAGTATTACAGAATTTCCAAACAAACTACCAAGAACAGTTATCCTTACTAAGTAACTCTCTAGTTTTTCCATGAACTTGGACCAAAATCCACAGTTAATAGTCACTCTTTCTCCAGCCCATAACTCTGGGCAGCAGTACTACAATATACTAATTTGAGCTAACTCTGCTACAGGATTTCAAGAAGAAAGGTTATTTTTTCCCTTCCTTTGGCAGGTTATTTTAAGGTGTCAATTCAAATTTTGGCACTACATCAAATCTTTCTGCAGAAAAGCGGTTTGTATTCTCCACAGGACTCTTAAATGTAGAAGGAACACACTTCATTCTCCACAAATTGTAATTTTTTCCTTTATCCTATTACTATAATTTTCCACAATGGTCTTGACAGTCTTCTTAGCTCTGCCTTACCAGAAGAAAGGGGTTAATTCATTTGTTTTGTCGTGATGACTCTTTTACCATGAAGGAGATGCCAGCCTTTGGTACACACAGCTTGCTTTGCAGCAGAAAAGAGAAGAGCAATATCTGTGGCTGCACTGTGAAAACATATCTATTTCACAGCTCTGAATTTCATGGGAAAAATAAATCTAATAACTGCAGCAATTATAATAATGGCAATGATGTGTGCAATGACATTTTACAACACAGGAAAATTTTCAGGCCAACCTTGACTCCAAACATCCCTGTGTGACAAAAAATGCCCCTGAATGCTCCCCGTCTGAAATGTCCTGTGTAGATGAATAAGGGCTCATATTTTTTTCTCAGAAAGAGCCATCTTACTGCAATAAATCCCTCTATCAGCATGTTTCGCTGGACGACAATGTGCTGCTAAATGGCAGTCACACTTCATAAGCTCAGAAAACGGAGAGTATTAAGTAATGTAGCAATATAAAGCAATTCGCTAGGAAAATGCACAATTCAACAAATCTGTTCTCCCAATTTTAGATGCTTCATTGCTCCATAATGCCTTCTACCAAGATCTGAACTGCAGTGGTACTTCAGGTAATCCCAGCTGGAGCAAGACACTCAGGGAAAGTGAAGACTTCTGACCTGAGCTGCACAGGATTCAGGCTGTGTCCAGCAGTATTTCCACTGCAGTGTAAATTATTCTTATTGTGTCAGCTCAGGACACTGGAAAAGCACAGCATTTAGAAATGGGATATTATGTCCAACTTACCATCCTAATTGTTTGGGAGGAGAGTGCTGTGCTTTTTCTGCTTAGCCAGGAATGAACCTGCCATTTTGGATTTTAAAACCACTTAATCCTGGCTCCAATCAGTTTTGATCAGTAAGCAAATGTTTCATTCTGTTCCTTGTATAACTTTACTGAAAGCAGGAGTCAGATTTTTAAGATTTTTTTTTGGTTGGCTGTTTGGTTTTGAGAGTTCTTGCCTTCCAGAAACAGCTGTTTTAAGAAGTCAACCTGTGCTGACAAAGGTGAGCACAGCAAAACTCCTAGGCAGTGAACTGCAGCATCTGCCCTGGGGAGATGGCAGCTCTCCTCATGGAGCACAAAATCATCCTACCATTGTTTCCTTCAGCTTTCCAGTCTCAGAGAAAGCTTCAAACTGCTGTCCTAAAAGAGGGCATCCCTTGCCAGAAGGACTGAGAGAGATTACAGGAGAGACTGGACTCTCAGCCTGAAGGATGCTTGCTGAACTTCCTACAAGCAGGAGCTCACAGCTAGTCTTGTGCAAGGAGAAAGTTTCAGTGTGTTTTCTTGCCCCTGCACAGGATCAGAGCAGCTGGTAGGATTAAACACTTACCATTCCTTTTCTGCTGCACCAACAGTTTTTGCCATCTGTATGTTAACAGCCTTAGCTTTATAACATTCAGTGATATAATTGTCTCTGGGAGCTGAAAGATGACTGAAATATAAGCTTTTATAAAATGATCATTTTCCAAATCACTGTGCCATGAAACAGTCACTTAAGCTAACTGGAGAAAAAAGATACCAGTTCAGAAGTTCAGGTGAACTTGAAAACAAAAGAGGAAAGAAGATCACACATCATGAGATCAAACATCTAATTCTGTTCTGTTGACTCAGTACTCCAGTGGGACAAATGGCTCAAAACTGTGCTAGAAAACCCCAGGAAAAAAACCTAGATCCATTCCAGGCTCAGTTTATAACCATACTAATCCTGACAAGAGCTTGCCCAATCAATTAGTGCAAGTCCTTACTAAGCAGGCAGCTGCCTTGTAGGTCCTGCAACAGTGAAAGCCTTGAACATCAGGTGTCAGCAGAAATAGCTGCATGGAGAGGCCAACAGCTCCACACAGCCTTGCAGGGTGAATGGAAATACTCAATTTCACTTGCATTTGCAGCACAGCTCCACTGAATTTAAGTCAGTCCCCAGGTCTTAAGGCCTTGAAATAACTGTGCAAAATTGTAAGGTAGTTATTAACACTGCTGGGAAAAGTAATGCTGTAAGAACCTCTCAACAGGTTCATCTGTTCTTTTCTTCATCTTCTTCCTGCTTTAAAAAGGCTGATGACAAACAGAGGATGACACTCTTTTGCCTACTGAGAGATCCTGTGTATTGAAGCTTCGACTCAATCATCTGTGAAGCTTTTCAGAAATCTTCAGCGCTGCAGCAAAATTTAGCATGGATTAGCTTCCAGCTGGGAAAATAATAGGTAGAAGTTTTGTGCCTTTATTCATGGGAGAAGAAACACATGGATATCTCTGCACGATTTCTTTTCTGTGTATAAATAACTGACAATAAGTTGATGGTGGGGAAGGTTGTAATGATTTTGAAATTCAGCCCTGTACCTGCAACATAGTATGCTTAAATCTTTTGACCTCATACCTATATTTAGCCTTACTCCTTCAACCCAGAAGAGCAAAGAAATTACTACAGTGAGCACTTTTAATCTGAAAATTTATTTCTAGGTTACTTCACCATTTCCAGCACCTAAAGTCAGATAGAAACAAAAGCTTGGGATTTAAATTCCATGGCCTGTTACAGTCTGTTTAAATTACTGCAGATCAAAATCCTATGTAGCCACTATGAATTACACTGGAAATGAGCAAAACCTGTGATTGCCTTGCCTAAAAATTTACGGTCATGCCTGTAACAGTTCCACAGAGTTTTTGCTCAGGCTAAGCATACTTAAAGCAAACTTATGCACCTGGTGCTTCTATAGCTCAGGCCCAGCAGCCCCCTTGCACAGAGCCCTTTTGGGAACTTTGTGATAATCTCAGGAGTGTGCTGCTTCTTTTTCCAGAGAAAAAGAGCATTATGCCAGGTCCTCAGCACCAAAAAAAAAAAAAAAAAAAAAAAAAAAAAAATTCTCTGAGGTTCCTACAGGACAAGCTACCCATTGCTGTCAGCTGGGGCTTTGGCAGGGCAGGACCCAGACAGGATCTGACAGGATTAACAGTTTACAGCTGAGCAAGGATAGGCAGGACCCTGCACTGAGCTCTTGTGCTCCTCAAAGAAAAGAAGCCACAGCAGCTCATTTTCTTATTGCACTTGGGGAATTAGGATGTATGTGCCTTTTGAAAGCTCTGTCAGATAAGGGAATACCATTTTTATGTGTTTTTTTTTTTTTTCTAAGGTAGCTTTGACATCCCTTGTAGAATGCTAGTATGTTTTAAGTATCCTTGCTTCTCGTGATGACTGGGTTTTGCTGGTGCTCCAGTTCCTACCTATATTGTGTCCCAGCAAGTCAGTTCTCAAAGCCATTGCCAGTGAAGAGCATTTTAACCAGTGCTCTGATACAAGATGTGGTTAAACTGGGGGTTAAATTCTGGCTGCAGAAATCCTGTTGGACAAGGTGAAAAAACTACTTATTTGTAGCTGAATGGTTTGAGCACAAAGTACTGGTTGCTTACTTGCTATGTAAACTGAGAAATATGAATGCCTGAGCTCTGCTTTTTTTCTTCCACGGTTGTACTTTTTTAGTTGTTTTGCCAAGCTGTTTTGCCTGCACCTGACAGGTTGTACTCTAATGTGGGAGGAATAAGTCAGAAATGTCATCCCAGAATATTCTTCTCAGTCAACATTTAGCATTTTTTCAGTAGGTGCAGAAAACTTCACTCTTGGGAAGGAGAGAAAATGGTTCACCCTAATTTTTTTCTAACTGAGGGAAACACTGAGGGGGAAAACAAGTGCCTGTGCAAAGTGTATGGGGTGGGGGGGTGGGGAAAAGTGGGGAGTGAAAAAATTCATATATTTACATTCTGGGATGAGGAAATGAATGATATTCCCCAACACTCCAGTTGACAGTACCACAGTGGTAGCTGATTAGAAGAGGAAGCATTTATGTTAATGATCTTATTTTGTGATTCAATTTCTTTCAAATTCTACCATCTGTTTTTAAATTCATGTTTCTCTTAGGACGCTAATAAGTACACGTGGTTCAATGCTGCATGCTAGTCACCAGTAGCTCTTGCTGATTTAAATGAAAATTGTATTTTGCCTGAATCTGGTCCGCTAGATTTGGTCCCTGTTTGAATTACAGTTTCTGGAAACTGCTGGAGAGAGAAAGATTTATAGCAAGATATGTTTGCATGTCTCTTCTGCTTTATTTGGAAGTGGTCTGTCAAAAATGAGACTGAACTTTGTAATGTTTGGAATTGTGTTTTGGGTCAGGGGACTCATTTATGGTACGGCAGTGTCTGGCTTTCTTCATTAGCTGCTGCATGGGAGTTTTCATGATTAAAAGTGGCACTGTTTGGGTATTTGTTTTATAAGTGAAAATTTATCTGGCTATTACTAAACACAAGTCTTCCAAAATGGGAAGACTTGTCTTTAGTAATAGCCAGATAATTAATTTGTTGGTGAATGTGAAGTTTATTCCCAAGCAAGGAAGGAAGTCAATGGTTTTGAACAGTTTTGTGAAACTGTTATCAAAGAGGTGGTGATGAAGGCTTTGCATTCAGGTTTTCTACAAAACTTTTAATACCTAAGCCCTTTGATGGCTATGACACAAAACTAGTCTGATGGTAGAAGTCTTCAGCAACATCACAGCCCCACCCTTGAACTTAAGAGTTTGAGTTTTCGTTTAAGACTTTTCTGCAATAAAAGAGCTGGTGTGAATGTGTGTGTGAAGCATTTATTCATGCAGCTGCTCAAACTGATGGGAGGGAACAGGTGTAAATATGGGGTCCTCAGCTCAGTCCCACAACAGAAACAGAAACTATAAACTATTTTTTTTTTATAGCCATGTGAATGGGCATCACTTTCCTCTAGAGCCTGCAATAAGCAAAGAATACAGTCAAACGCTGAATCTGGTTGGTTCCTGCAGATCGCTATGACTCACCTCTGCTAAAATTAGCTAATCTTGATTTGTAACTTCTTGTTGTAAACAGAGTTAAAAACTCTAAAAGACCAATCAACATCAAGGGAAGGTGACGATTTTTTTTTTTTCTTGAAAGCAAACTTTAAAATTAATGCCATTTACTGGTGTCTCTGATAATGCAACAAGATGGACTGTGGATGAGCAAGCTGCAGTATTTTGTATCTCTCCCTAGTGTCACCTCAGACTCACTGCTGCTGGGTGATGTGTGAGAAGATAGAAACCCTAAACAGGAATTTTTGCTGCAGTTCAACTCCCCGTAAAGAGTACCTTTGTTCTATAGCACATGGTGGCTAGAGAAAAAAAAACGTAAAAGTTAACATTAACCTTGCCATTTGAACTCATAGTGACAGACATAATCATTATTAGTTTAACCAAACTAAAAAAACTTCAATAAACATATATTTTTAAAGTTAAGGCCTTTCTTTTATTTGTTTTTAAGTGAAGCCTTTCTCTCTTTGAAGATGATTGTTGAGATAATAGTTTTTGCATTTGAAAGAACCGCTGCACTAGCTGAGATTTATAGCTGAGGTTTTGTGCTACAGAAAAACAGACAGAGTGACCCTTAACTCAATTTTAGCTCAGTTCAATTCATAGCTGGACATTAATATTAAGCAGCTGAAAAGATCCCTGGATTTGTATTTTTGTCCTTTTTTTATTACCAAAAAAAACATCATGAGTAATTTCATTTTGAATGTAATAATAAAACTTAACCAGAAATAACTGTCCTTAATTCTGAATGTTAGAAATCATATACAAGTCTTACATCTTAACAAACCTCATTTGCAAAGAGGATTAGATGGGATCTTCTAATTCTCATTCCATTTAATCTGCTTTGCTAATAAAGTATAAATACTCATTTGAATTAGGTGCATGGTGAGCCTGACATGATCCCAAGAGATGCTGAGTGCCTGGGCCCACGTGGACCACCACTGATGTCCTGCTCCAGCATCACTCCTGCTTTCTGAGCTGCCTGCTTTAGCCAGAGCTCTTCTGCTCTCCCTTGTCCTGGCTTTGGTTCTATGCAGTCAGTGTTTCTTCCAAGCTGGCCTCCAGCACACTGCAGTTCTTTTGATGTTTGTGCTGGAAAAGGATGCCAGAGCTGCAGCAGATTTCACAGGGCATCAAGGCTGTGGGGGCATGTCTGTACTTGGGTTTCTGCTTTGTGTATTCACTTGGGCCTTACGTGTGTGCAACTAATTCTGTGTTTCAGGAGGCCTTGTATAACATGAAGTGAGATAAAAATTGCAGGTGTTTGTGTCCCGCTGGCAGTCATGGGTGGGGAGGAAAGAACAATCACATGCACAGAAAAATCTGGGATTTCAGCACCAGTACTGAGTGAGTCATGCAATGTAACTACAGCAAAAATTTGTCCACTCGAGGTGTCACCAGCCCCCACCATTTGATAATATAGAATGTTGGTGGAAATGGTGAGAACTCTGCTTCGGCAAGTGTCATAGTCAGGGGTTTGCAAATTATGACTAAAAATGCCACTGTGAGGTGAGACTTGAAATGGGTGTGGGTGGGGAAAGAGAGGGAGAGGACAATGTCTTGGGGCACCCAGTGCAAATGGGACAGTGAGGGCATGAAATCGCTACTGGTGCCTCTGCAGGGAGTTCAGTGAACTGCACTTTGTCCAGTGATCAGGAGAACAGAAACAAGCTGAAAAGTATATTTCAGGTAACTCCATCCAAGCAGTTTTCCTTTTAGTGGTTTTTACATCACTACAGTGCAGCACTGTTCCAATAAATGAGATTGATAGCCGGTCTCCTGGAACAAAGTGCCTCAGCAATTATCCAGAATAGCTGCCCAGTTTTCCTGGGCCTGCCAGAAACAGGCTCTGAGCCACATGTGGCACCTTTGGAGCAGCAGGACACCCTGGAGGCTTCTGACTGTACAAACACAGGGGCACGTCCAGCCGTGGAGTGGAGAAACTGAGGAAGTCATGAAGGAAGAAAACAGCTGGAAGTTGTTTGCACTGAAGAAGAGCTCACCTGATATGTCATTGCCACCAATCTCCCCTCGAGATTTTCCTTAAGAAAGTGGAGCCATTGCTTGAGATTAGATGGGCAGCATTGCTGGAGAGAGTCTGGTGGTGGCCAGCTGCTCTTTCTTGGGACAAACTGAAGGGAACTTCCCTGTGTGTGTGTGTGTCTGCGGCTACATTTGACAGATGGCTCTGCTCAGACAACTTGTAAAGACAAATAGAAACAGTCTTGGAAAGGTGGGAGGAAAATTAAATGGATGAAAAATATCCAGAGAGTCCTGTGTTCATCAAACCATGCACCTACTGCAATATTACCAACTTCTGAGACACCTCAAATTGCATTAATATACAGCATGCTTGATAAAATTTTATTTCTCTTCTGGTTTTTGAGATGCCAGAGTTCCCCTGAGGCATATTTACAAGTTTTCTTTGTAATTAGTACAGTAGGAAAACATTCCTTAATTGGTTAGAGAGGGTTTTTTGTAGCTCCAGTTGCAAAAGCTTAAAGCAAACCCCATGAAAAAAGTTTCAACATGTTGATAAAAGCTAGTGGTGTTGGGGTTTGAATCAATTATGTATGTATTAGGAAAAAAAAAAAAAGTTAGCCCTTTCTTTTAGTAAAGGGGAATGGGGGCAAGATTACTGCCTGTGAACTTCAATGAAGAAGGGGACTTCAAGGGGAATGGGGGCAAGATTACTGCCTGTGAACTTCAATGAATAGACAGCTATGTAAGCTGTCTCAGGAAGAGCACAGAGGAGTAAAACTGGCCATAATTAAACCTTGGCTGGAAAATGTGAGAAAGTCCTAACTCAGAAGCGCTTAGCTCTGGGACAAACCCTGCTCATAGTAACTGAGCAGTGGTGGTCAGCATGAGGAAGAAGGGGACTTGGCTCATGGAGGGAACAGATTTTGGTGCTCCACTCCCTTCACTAGCATCCTTAGAGGTTTTGTGGTCTTCCTAAAAAGAGAAACCAGTGGCAGCTCCCTGGTCGTGCTTGTTTGAAAAAAGCAAAGAGCTGCTAAATCAAGTAAAAAATATTTGAACTGTCTCATTTTATCTCTATAGTAAGAGACTGAAAGTTTCTTAGAGAGATACAAACCAATAATGATCTATACAGTACTTAACTAGGTACCTAATAAAAGACATAATTATATTTGTTAGACTGAGTCTTTTGTTAGCATATCCCAGATCACGCTGGGATGCTGATCAGGCATTACATCAGGAGATGTAAAAAAGACAGAAGAAAAATATTTTTAGCTGGTTTAATTCTAGCTTGTGGCTCTGCTATTGTTCTGTGTTTAAAGCATTAAATACTTCACAGATTTCTCTTTTTTTCTGGTCATATCAAACAAATATTCTTTGGTATAGCCTGTGAAAGAAGGAACTGGATTTCAGGTATGCTCTCTAAGTGAAGACTGTACAATCACTTGCTACAAATTATAGTGTAGTAAATGCAATTAATATTATGATGTGACTAAGAAGTGACCTTTTTGCTCTCATAAATGTACTGCTCTGAAAAGCTAATGCATGTGCTGGACACACTAAAATTAAAAATATAAGCTGATTTGTCCTCACCCCAAACTGTCACCAAGCCATAACAAGTTATTGCAAAAAATGGTGCAGGTCTTTGAGCCTTCAGGGTTGAGTTGTGCTGCTTGCTGGCATGCCAGCCTACTGCAGGGACACTCTTGCAGCTCTTTAGATTATGTTCTTCACTGGAAAATTCCACACAAATGGCAGCACTTCCATGTTGCCAACTCTGCAACCCCGGAGCACTTAGTTAGGAACGCAATTTACACCTTTTTGGATACATTAGGAGGAGTACACAAATGCAATTTTACATGGTGTCTTGATTTTAAACATTGTGACACTCATTTTAATTCAAGCCAGATTAGGGTTAAAGCAAACAAATATTTTACTTATGAAACTCATACAGTTTACAGAGGTTTTTGAAGATGCAGGACAGAAAGGAAACTGCATGCAGTCGAGATGTCACATGAGAAAAACTTTAAAGGTTTCTCTTCCCACAGCCCAGTGAAAAGCAGACTTACTCCACATGCATTGCCAGGACTCCTGTTGTACTGAACATCCCTTGTCCTTGAGAAGCAACCTTGGGAGGTATCTCAAATGGAGGGCAAAGGGGTGCCTGACATTTCCCTTCCTGTAATTTGAGGCTTAACTGAAGGGCAGGATGCAAGGATATTCTTCAATCTCACACCTTTCACAAATAGTTTATTTTCAAACTTTGTTTCTTCTGGAAATGCTGGTGATGCTGGTCTTGGCCAGACATTGCCATCCTCTGTCTGGATAACCACTGGATTTTATTTGGTTTTTCTTCTGTGTTTGGTTTTTCTTCTATGTGTTTTCATTCAAGTTAGATGGGACCTCTGGAGATCTGTAGTGCAACTCTTGCTCCAACATGCTCAACATCTGAATCAAATCAAGCACTCAGTATCTTATCCAGGGGAGTTTTGAGCAGCTGCAAGGATAGATTTGACATGCTGCCCAGGCATCCTTTTGCATCCTTAACTGGCTTCCCTGGAGAGGAGGGGAAAGAAAGGTTAGCTGGATTTCCCTTGCTCCTACCCATGACCATTGCTTCTTGTGTTTTCCCTGTGCACCTCCAAGAAGGACCTGCCTGTCTTCTGTCCAGCCCTCCCCATCCTAGTGCTGGTGGCAGCCATCCCCCAGGTCCTGCCTCAGGCTGAGCACGCCCAGCTCTCTGTGTGGCTCCTCCTGCCTGGAGTGCTCCAGCGCTCAGCCATCACAGGAGCTCCCCACTGAGCTCCCTCTCTCCTCTGCATGCAGACAGCGCGCTGCAGCTACCAGCAGGGCAGCTGCTCTCTGGGTTTTTGTGGAATCCTTTCCCCCATGTGCTGAATCCGTTTTTGCATGACGCACATTTTCCTCACGCCCTGCATTGCTGTGTAGGCAAGATCTGTGCCTACATCCTGCTGAGGGTGACACTTGACAGTAGCGAAGTACTTCAGAGTGATACTGGGGTAATTTGGGATGAGTGGGCTCCTCATCTTCTTGTTGGCATTCTATGTGTAAATAATATGCATTTGACCTACCATTCTTGGAAACACTGGCTTGATGATGTTCCCTCAGTAGATCAAAAGGCTGTGACCTAATGTCTTTCCCAATGTAGCCAACATTTGACAAGTTATTGCTGAGGATGCATACTATTTACAGTTTTACTTGTTGTTTCACTATTTAGTTCTGGACTCAGGCGCAGTGACTACTAAGAAAAATAATACTACTTTTAAACACTCTCCTAATAGTGTTTAAAATATTAATTAGGCTTCTCCTAATATTTTTTTTCATGGGAAGTTTAGAACAGTTGCTTGTTTCCTTTTTGGTCGGGGGCCAAAACCACCAAACAGCATATTTCTAACCCATTACCTCTTCAAAAAATATTAATAATAAAATTTCAGCATTGAAATATCTGCTCACTGAAGTCAATGGCAGCAATTTTCTTGCTGAACTTTTTTACATTCCTTTTCCAGTAAAGGAAGGGGGCTGAATAAGTCAGAAATGTGAGTATGTTGCCTGTGGGGAATTTAGTTTAATTCAGTGAAATCCTTCCCTGTGACAGAATAATGTCTTCCTTCCTCTTTTGAACCCATTTTTTAGCCTATTTCAATTGCATACATGATCTGAGATTATGCAAGTGTGGTACCAGAGAAACACCTCCACAGTGGCAATACTACTTAGACTACAGGGTGCTTCCATTAATAAACTTGGCTGTCACCACTGGGGTGGTTCCATCAGGCTGGAAGGATCTTTTCCAATTCCTTTAACAAGTTAGAGGGGATTGTCAGGAGGTAGAGAAATAGTGCAGGATGGATCCTGCCACAGGAAGCAATCTTACTCCTGTTTCCTTGTTTCTTGCATCTCATGAGTAAACTCTTCCATGCTGGAACAGCAGCTGTCTTCTTCCACAATTGGATGGACGTCAAGCCTGAGGAGAGCAGACTGAGGACTGGGGAAAAGAAAAGAGGCAGGGGTGGGCTTTGTGCCTCAGAGTACAACAGCTTGGATAATAAGTCTTTACAGCAGACCACACTTGTGGAAGGGGAGGTAAATTATTAAGGGCACAGAGCTATGACCAAGACTACTTACATCTAAAGGCTGAATTTGCAGCATCTGTGATAAAACTTATCAGTCAAATCCTTTTGGCTTGGGTAAATACTCCTGATGAAATCTGAGGGGTAAGAGGCACAGGAGATGGTGCTGATACTGTAGAGCTAAGCCTTGGGAGTTGCTCCCTGCCCCTGACCAGAATAAGCTGGCACTTTGAGCACAATGGTGTCCTGCCTGGCACCCATGGTGTGCCTCATCTTACACATCCCAGGCTACTGCAAAATTACAGTTCATCTGTCTGGGCCAATTAAGTCTGATATTTAGAAGCCTGGGTTTTTTTTTTTTTTTTGGGGTTTTTGTTTTTTTTTTTTTGTTTTTTGTTTTTTTTTTTTGGGGTTTTTGTTTTTTTTTTTTTGTTTTTTGTTTTTTTTTTTTGGGGTTTTTGTTTTTTTTTTTTTGTTTTTTGTTTTTTTTTTTTCTTGGTCAGATGAATCCCTTAGCCAAAGAGTTAGAATTACTACTTTTCACATTAATCTTTTAAAAGTTCATTTTCTGTGCCTGTGTGTTGAGCCCTCAGTTCAAAGCAACAGCAGTGTAATAAGTTGTTCCTGCTGGAGAGAAGCCAGGGGAATTATTCAAAATGCAGTAAGAACTGATAGAATCTGGCTGCCTTAGTGCATTGAAAGGCAGTCTTAATTTCTTTTAAAATTGGAAGTTAACCAAATCCCTACCTTTTGAGCATTCATTTTGCAGTTGTGAGGTTTTGCATATTTATTGTCCCTGGGGCTCCCACTAAGGCAGGTATTTCCATGGAGCTGCCTTTGGCTGCCTTGGAGACCTGGCAATGGCAGCATCCCCAGACCCTGCTCGGGAGGGCAGCACCCTTCTCTGTGCCCTGGGTTTCACCTGTGTGAGGATATTGCTGGCACTGTTCTGTCCCTTGACTTTCTCTAGTAAACTTGTCTTCAACAAAAAAAAAATTAAAAATTACAAAAATCTTCAAGCCAAGCCTTGCTTCTTTGCCCTTTTCCTGGATAATTCAGGGTATGGAAATGTAAGCATACCTCTGAGGTTTATTAGGTGTGCACATTTTTCAAAACCACATGTTATTTTAAACATTTGACATTGAGTTTTGGCTCTGGAGATGTTCTACTTTATGCAGGCTCTGGTCCATCACAGATGAGCAAAGCCATGGCACACTTGAGACTGATTTTGTCATCCTTTAGGGTTAGTGAATGATAGGCATTCACTTGCTAAAACTGATAAATTAGTTGCAGAACAGAGACTTTGTCCACTGAAAACCTATTCTGAAATGTTATTGCATTGATTGTCCTTGATTATGATAAGTATTTTGTCAAAAAAAAAAATAACATAAGCTCATATTTATGAGAGTCTTTTTCTTGAAAGCCTCTAAAATTCTTCACTTAGTATCAGGTATTGCAAAGTTGGAGATAAAAGTAGCCAACATTTAAAAAAAAATAGACATCTTGCATTTCATAAAGCTGGATGTTAATTGAATATTCAGAACTTTCATAGTCTCCCGAATTTAAATTACCATTTGTCATCCTGTCATCATTGGCTGATATGAGTAATGGTGTTACATATTGCTCTGTCTGGTACCTTGCAGGTACAAGGATTCATTACAGCACCATGTTTCACCTCTCACATAACTGCTGCTTTTAGTCCTGCCACTGAGCTCAGCTACCTTCAATGCTTACCTTGAGCTATTGACTTTTTCCCATGATTTCCATCAGGATTTTTTTTGAATAGGAATAGTGTGGTCATATCAGAAATTCAGTTTAATGGTAACGAGGTTTTGAAAGCTATGCTGATTGAAAAAACCAGAAGATGGGCTTTCCCCTGTCAAGCTTGCACTCATGTTCTTCCCAGGTGAGGTGCTTTTTCAGCACAAGCCAGCACGCGGTATGAAATTTCTAGTTAAAAAAAAAAAAAAAAAAAAAAAAAAAAAAAAACCAACAAAAACCAACCAGTGGAAATTTCTGGAAGAACCTAACACAGAAGTCACAAGCAAGCCTGTTTTCTTGTTTTGTTTTTTTTTTTTCATGTTATAGGATAATTGCTCAAGACTTTAGGATCTGATTCAGATAGGACTTAAGAACTGGATTTCATGTTTTGATGGGATATGTAAGAAATCAAAATCTTCGTTTTGCTCTCCAAAATTTTGATGTGTATCTACTGGAAAAAAGTAGTTGTAGAATTATCACTTTATCTGTTACTAAATTAGTGCTTAGGCAAATATTCATGCTTATCTTTCATAATCTTTTCTCTAGTCTTTCTAGAACTACCGCCCCTTTGACACTTTTCTCCAAGCTATATATGAATGTCTTTCTTTTGGGTTATTTTTCCTCAGAAGTAACATTTTCATATTTTCAGGCCCAGGCATCATGTTACTGTCTGTCCTGCAACCTTAAATTTTTCTCATTGATGCCTGGAACATTTCCATGTTAAGAACATTCTGTAGCCCTAATAATGCCTTTATTTTCTCATTTAAGTCAGGATTTTAGATGTGTGTTACAAATAATAGTACCAAATATTTACTTCTGGTTTGGGTTGGTGCTTGCTTTAAATCTGGCTTGTTTGCAACCCTTTTGGTTCTCCACTGCCTAGCAGAACAATTAGAGAGGCTGATCTACCTTGAAGGCTGACAAGGGCTTCGCTGACCCTCTGCTATCTCTTTCAGCAGGGGATCTGGAATTATCCCAACTCCTTGACACTCCGTCTTTCCTGCAGTCAGATACTTGAAACCTCTCCCTCCCTTTCTCTGAACTCCGTGGTGCATCACAGACTGTGCTTAACCAGGTCTGGGTAGTCCAATGCCTCTGGGCATCAGGAAGCATCAGGGCATGTCCAAGAAGACTGGAAGCTAAAAGAGAATGAAAATCCAGAGGCAAAAACAAGCATGTTTTAATGTGTATTGAATTTTCAATTTGCACATTAGAAATAAAATCCAACTCTGACTAACTGGACATAATGCAGGAATGGATGTGAAATAGCTCGGAGACAGAGAGTGTTGCTGCTCTCACCCGGGCTAAGTAAGAGACCAGCAGAGGCATTTACACTGTGCTGGGGACAACTCAGGAAGGTCAAGCTCTGCAGGATGGAAGGGAAGTCTGCAATGAAGGAAAGGAAATCATCACTAAACTTTCTCTCTTCCACGACCAGGAAAGATCTTGCCCTACTGTCTTAGCCCTACATCTGCTTTTGAAAAACTTCAATTGACTGTCACTTAGAGGCTGATTTTACAGGAGCAAAGTTCAGAATATAAAACTAAATGGCAATTTTTTTCTCTTACAGATTCTTTAAAGTCTGACAGTCCTTCATCAAGTTGTTCTCTGGAGAAGGGATTTCTGTTGTGCAGCATGAGCTGTTCAGTGAGAGCAGGTAAGCTGAACATTGTGGAAAACCGGGTGTGTCCTGGGCTAGGGAATGCAGCCTGGGACTGTTAGCAGTGAACTGGACTTGCATGGTCTGTGTCTTTCTGCTTGAAATCTCATTTCAGAAAGCTGTTCTTCAGTTTGGGGATTTTTACCCAATACACCTCTGCCACTTGGAGAGCAGTTTAATGATGAACTTTCATATGCTTCCTCTATACCTGGAATCTAACTGCTTGCAATCCCCCACTTTATTTTCAGTAGAAACTTTGGCTGCCTTTGACCCAAGTTTGTTTTATACATTCCTCCATCCACTCCTTGAATCTTCCAGAACTAGCCAGATAATAAAAACTGAAATTTCATCAGGTGCTTATTCAATTGTGTTTGCACACGTAAAATAATTCTACAGACACTGTACTACCACAGTACCTGTTTATAACATACACTAATACAAAATATATGCAAAGATCACGTGAGACCATTTTTCCACTTGCCAAAGACTTAGAGAAGTGGTAGATGCATTAGGCTCTCCATTTGTAAAACAACATCTGTAAAAGATTACTCACCATGAGAAGTCGATTACATCCGATATTTTGCAGAAATTTGTAATGTAAGCTTCCAACAGCACTCTGTTGCAGGCTCTCAAGGATATGAGAAAACATAACAAGTGGCAGGCACAGCAGAACTGGCAGGAACCCATGTGCTAGTGATGCAGAATTCATATTCAAAGTGATGTTCTGGTACCGTATCTCAAAAGCACTCTTAAAGATGGACATAGTCTGTTTGAATTAGTCTGGAAACACATGAGAGAATATTTTGATATGAAATAGTGCAACTAAAAGACATTGGCACTGGTTTAAGTAAAAGAATCAGAATAAATATGCTTGAGGACTGTGCTGGGATTTGATTTTCTTTTTAAAGAAAAAAACAATGTCAGTTGACAAGGGAAAACTATCAAATAGTTTTCGCTTAAATACAGTAGTTGACTGAAGCCTATTGTGAAAGAGTAATTAAAGATCAAGGTCAGGATGACCTTGGATGGACGGGACGCTGAGCAACCTGATCTAATTGAAGATGTTCCTGCTCATTGCAGGGCAGGGTGGACTGGATGACTTTTGAAAGGTCCCTTCTGACCCAAAGTATTCAATGAATCTATGACACAGAAAAATATCTGAGGGGGGAAGAAATGCCAGGAAAGGCCCACAAAATTATGAATAGCAATGAGGAGAGGGGAATTTAGAGAAAGCTGATGAGAAAGGCAGTTTGAGATGCAGCCTGCTGAACTGTCTTGGTAATTAGACCAAAAAGAGAAAACATGCAATATAGTGAAAAAGCTGATCATAGTTCAATTTCAGAAGCTGTAATATATCCAAGTCTTATCTACACTGACTTAGATTGTTTGGGTAGGATATTCTCATTTATAGGCAAACATCTGCTTTATCCTAGCATTATGAATCCTAATAATCCAACAGGTTTTCAAATGTTATGAAATAGTTATCTGTGTAATGCAATTAAAAATGCCTACTGGTACTCTAGATTTTTATCCCTACTCTTCTCATATTCTCTGCAATTTTCTCTCATGTAACAGTAATTAATTTTTTTAATTAACTGTTAAACTACCCAGCGAATATGAGTAAACTTTAATTAAAGTGGAATTTTAAAAATGTTTCCCAAAAATCATTCATAACATTTTTAATACCATACTGATATGAAGTTTCCTTGAGTTACATTGGTTGTCCTCCTCAGGCTGCTAGTACGTATATTTTTCCTTTATTAGATGCCTCCCCTATCTCTTCTGATTCCTGTTTGACAAACAGTACACTAGGATATGAACACATAAAAAAAGAAATCTTTTCACTCTGTCTGGCAAAAAAATTAAAATGTTTTAAATTACTGATGGTTAGCATATAATAATGAAATAATGAGGCTGTTAAAACCTTGTGGGGTGTCTGATTAGGTTGTCCTCTGTACTGAAGGCTTTAACTATCCAGAATTGTCTGACACCTCCCTATCTCAGTGGTTCCTGAAAAACTTAAAAGAGTAGCTTAGAATAAATGAAATCATACCTCATACAGGAGAGTGACTTCTTTTCATTACAAAATGGTGGTATATCAAGCAGTTGAAATGGATTTAACAAGCTCAAATTCAGCATGAAATGGAACAACATATTTTTCTGGCAAAGAATTCTAGGGTAGGACAGCAAAATTCTGCAGACTCTACTGCAGCAGAAATCTTCTGCTAGCCTTATACCAGCCCTAAATCAGCCATGCCTGCTTTATTTTATCAGGGTTTGTAATATGGGTGAAGAAAACTGGAAGCTGAGCTTCCCAAAGACTGCAGCACTAACCCACTGGCCAGCTGTGTACAGAGGTGTTTGAGGGCTCACTAAATGCCTGCCCTAACTCACGCAGCGTGCACTACACCTCCCTCACCCCCTAGCATCAGAAGAGCCTAAATAGGAATTGTTTCCACAAATTACAATATCTGAGCTCTTAAAGAATTTCTCTTCTCCATTAGGATGAAAATATTTAGTATTCTTAGATTTTTTAAATACACAAATTTGTCCTGATGACTTTCTCAGGCAGCCAGACATTGTCCTGTGAATGCCTGTATCCACATTTATCCTGAACTCTCCAGTGAGAGCACCTGGCTTCATTCCTCTCAGAAACCTGAGACCAGTGTTTCCACCAGCAGCTCAGCCCCTGAGGTCCTGTAAATTGGAGGCCACATCCCTCCTTCAGGTGAGAGAAATCAAAATCAGGGGAGCAAGCTCTGCTAACAGCCAGCTCTCAGCAGCACCAGCTTGTGAGCTCTGTTGCACAGGCTCACCAGGGCTAAACAGAGTTGAACTCCATCTGCTCCATGGCTTGCTGGAGTGCCCCTATAGTGTTATTAAGTTATTCACTAGTTACTTATCTAATATTTAAGTACCACATGAAGTGGTGAAAAGAAAAGTAGGAAAACAACCGCTATTGGCACTATGAAGAGCTACTGGTACCAAGAGGTGTCTTGGAAAATTTTTTAAGCTCAAAGCCAGAGTGGGTATGAAGAGCGTAGGAAATACCCTCTGAATGCTGGAGGAATCAAGTATTTTTGCAGCAAAGTACTGTGCCTGTTTAAGCCTGATCCAATTTATAGTGCAAGATTTAACTCCTTGTGGACTTTGATGCCTTTCTGGAAGCTGTGTTTTCATCAGCTGTTACTGAGCTTGCTCTGGGCTGTATGTGAAATGGGAGGATGTGTTTGGAGTGCTGGACAAACCGGGTGATGCGACTGTGAACCCTGGCTGTCATCCACTGCTTCCACAGCTTAAATTCTTGACTAGGATGAATGGATAAAATAGCTGAAAACTGTACAGATTTTTTATAGGAAAAATATGTAGTGAAAGTTTCATCAAAATACATGCCTTACAGAATGTTCAGGTAGTTTTCTCTCATGAATATTGCTTTAGATAGCTGAGGTGAGGTTTTGTAGGATGTGCGGGCTGCCTTTTTTACATTTTTGTCTACTTTAAAGAAATAAACCCTTTCATCAGTGTTCCTACGATCACTGTTTTCACCCTAAGACATTGAAATCTGCTCACCACCCCTCCTTACAAAGCTACTGCTACAAACCAGCTGTTAAACATTTTCTGACCTACCTCTATCTGGCATAAAAACAGCACATTAAAAACCAAACATTGTGGATTCCCTGAAGAATATGACCTTCTGGAGTTTGGCACTTAGACCTTTTTGTATGGTACTCCAAATCTGTTGTCATCCTGTAGAGAGCCCAAGATGGTTTGCTGTTTTTTGCTTGCACCCAAGGTCTTCTTTGCTATTGAAGTTTCTGAAGCATCTCCTCCTCATTCAGAACTACTTAATTCCTGGAAGATTGTGAAAGCTTCCTGCCCTTTCCCAAGAGAAGCTTCCTTAATTATGCTGAAGTTGCCAATGTTAAATTAGGTACCTACAAACAACAGTGTCTGAATCTACCCTCCGACTCTTGTCTTCCCTAGGAATGTGCTGCAAACACTAATACCTGTGAAAAGGTATTGGGAAATGGGAAAAAATTTTCTTCTCCTCCCTTGCTGTCAAATCTGTAGAGCAGAGACAGAAAGGCCTGGCCATTGCAGGGACCAGTATTTTCATGAATTTTATTTTCATATACTAGTGAATACTTCCCTCTGCAGGAAGCTTTAAGCTGATAGCAGCCACAGCCTCTGGCAGTGTAGAAAAATGCTCAAAGCCTGAAGCAGGATCTTAACAGAAGATATTTGTGTTCTTGTAATTCTTGAAATTTCACCCACCTTCAAACAGTACCTAAGATTTTCTTTCCATTCCCATGAGCAGCTATTTGTTTGAATTCTAAAATTCTAAAAACTCCACCTTATTTGACAGTGGTTGCATTGTTAAATGCTTCTCCATGGTAGTTGTGCAGCATCTGTATCTTTGCAAAAGACCTGTCCCATCTGGGTCCCAAATGGCTGCTGCCATACCTGACAGCAGGCGCCATCCCAGCGGCTTGAGCACTCCTTTCATGGCAGCATGGGCCCGGCTCCCAAGGAAGTTAAGGGTTACTGATGCAGTCTTTGATTAAGCCATTCAACCCTTTCTGTCTCTTAAAGTTTAGCCACAGACAGCTTGGAACGATTCCTGGCCATGGGGGCTCCTCGTTAGCAGGGTGAACAACTGGCTGGTAGAGAAAGGAGCTCTCAATGACTGCTTTAAGCCCTCCCTTTGCCTGCCTGTTTGGGGCCTGTCCAGGCTGTACATGCAGGAAAGCTGTATTTAAGACTGCTGGGTCATTACCCGTTTTCTTTCCTCTGGTCTAAGTAGGACACGAAAAAGTGTGAAGAGATGATAAACTGATCATTCTTTGTTATACATGGCAATTGCTGTCAATAAATTTGCAAAAGAAAGGACTTAGAACAACTGACTTCTTGGGGATGGCTTTTACCTCAAGAATGTGCATTAACCCAGTATCTTCCAGGTGACTTACTCTTTAATGCTGTTCCATATTTAGTATTTTTAAATTTCCATTTATTTACTAACTCTTGTTTGTTGTTATCTAGGATGCTAACTTTGGTTCCCCCATCCCAGACAAGATAGTAATAATATTAGAGGGAGGAGGAATAAAAAAAGGGCAAATAGAATAAAATGGTAACCGTAAGAATAATGATCTCCGTTTCTTATTTAGGGCAAGCTTTTGATGCAGTGGCTGTAGCTCAATGTAACTTTGCTTCACCAGTCAGTGACCTCTACTTTCGGAGGGCCTTTTAGTTTCTACACCAGTTACAGAAGAGGGTCATACACCAATTTACTTTTTACATTATACAAAAGTATGCAAAAAAAAAAAAAAAAGGCAACACCGTGTTCTGTCACAACCTTTTCAGAAGAAATACATGGTGGTTTATTTTCCAAAGGTTAATAAGCTCCAGTGAGATTTTTATAAACATGAAAAATATGTTTGCAATTTTGCACACTGATTAGATTTCTAAGGATGTATTCTATATAAACTTCAAAAAGCCTGAATTACAGCGACTGTGTGCTAACTGCTGCTTCAGCTGCTTATTCCTTACACCACTGTTCTTAGCTGTAGAACAAAGACCAATTCTGCTCGAGGGTTGTATTTGGTTGGCATCAACCTAGTACTCATTACACTCAAAATGCTTGATAATGGTTTAGTACTGTCACACATTTTGGCAATATTGAAAATAGTTGCCAAGATAAATGCTCATGTTAATAATAATGGGATTTGCTAGTTTGTAGCAAAACTGGGGGAGTTTTTTGTCTCAGCTGGAAATCTGATCAAGAAGGATGTTACACAGCTGAAAAATGCAATCCCCTGGCTTTCTACAGTACTGGGCAGTACCTCCTTTTGTTCACTGGAGATACCTTTGTTTGCATATCTTCCTCTTGGTATTCACTCTCATTTTATGCAATCTTTGTGCACCTTAGTCCATAGCTCCCTTAATTAGCTAACAATACCAATTTTACCTCGGTTTGCTGGGTCCAGATTTCCATCAGAAATGCAAAAACCTAAGTCTTCATCAAGACACTTGAAAAATAAAATTAAACTTATTTCAGTAGTCTGTAGACTAGACTTCTCAGGCTGCCAGGAAAATCCTTTTAAATTACCAATCCTGTGTCTCATCAGCCTTATACTGTATCATTCTACTTCAAACTGATTTTTGTCTTGGCCTTAGGAGCCACTTGGTTTAAACATGGATTAAACAAGTTCCCTGTTCCCTTTCCTCATGAGTTTTTTTTTAGGAATACTAACCTTTTAACAACTTTCATAAGCAATAAAAGCTAATCAACTAACTTGCCTTCCAAGAATTACTTTTCTTTTTTAAGTCCTCACTCAGCCCCTTAATCACTGAGTTTTGTTCAGCAACGCACTGGAGCTCTGGCCAAAGCTTCTTATTACAGAAAGCAAAGTGAATCCTGCAAAGTAAGTTTGTGAAAGTACCATGTCTAAAATAATAATTTATTTTTCTTTTACACACACCAAGTATGAACAGCATAAATTTAATATAAATGTTAATTCGTGTACAGAAGTCAAACACATTATTTCAACATTAGAAATTGCAACATGTAAAAGAATTATTATGTAGCTAATATCAAATGCAAATAAAATGAAACTGCTGTAACTGCACCTAAATTAACAGCAAAAAGGACAATTTAATATGGTGATGAAATACACTGAACCAAAATACATAGTGGACCACAACAGTTGATTGCTTTTAAGAAAATTTTTCAACTTGAAGTCTTTCCATTGCATTGTTTTCTGTCTACATAATATTCCTTTCTGACAAACAATTTCCAGATACAACAGCTTACAAACATTACTTGCATAGGTGAGGCCCTTAGACATTTTAACCACCTGGTCCATTCCTTGTCAATGAACTGAAACTAAGTATAAAATTCCAAAAATAAGAATGGTCTACAGTATTAGTTTCAGATTGTTAAGAAGGTTAAAAAAAGGTTGGTTTATTTTGTCATTCAATAAATAAAGCACTTGACTGAGAAATGCCAAATAGTCACAATAAAAATAAAGATGGCTCACTCAAAATGAATTACATATATCTGATTTTAAAAATCAAAAACTATTTTCAGTTTAATGCTAAACAATGTTTTTTAAGAAGAACACGGCCTGATTAGGAAGTGAGCAAGCTGCTGTTCCACATGGCTACCACAGGCAAGCACAGGTGCTGGTCTCAAGGGACAGCCTGGATAAAAGTAAGGCCTTTATGAATATGAAAGCACACTTTTGTCCCAACAGGGAGGTGCTAACAACAGGAAACACAACCTAGGGAGCTCTACATAAAAGCACATGTGATCTGTATCTGTCAAGATTTTTTTTGCCTGTTTTTTTCTCCAAGAATTAACTAAGGTATTGAACTTCAGTGTTATGACTACAGCAATGTAGCCTGATGGTACATTCATGTAGAGTCCTTCAAAATACCAGTTTTCCATTGGTGTACTGCTAGATCTGAAGCAAAGATTTTATTGGACATGTTCTTCCTATAAAATTTTGCATCAAGTTAATGGAAGCAAACTTGTGGATGGTATTTAAGTCTCGTATTATGCATGTTTATGATTGCTAGAACGGTGTTCATTGTTTTGTTGGTGGGGTTTTTTAACATTTGTTTAAGATTTATTACATACAATAGAAGCTGAAAAAATTCTGTGTGAAAATACAAGAATAGGAATCGTGGCAAATTGTTTCAACACTAAATATAAATTACTGCTGTATAGACTATTACAGGTAATAAAAATATTTTAAACAAATTATATTTCAAAACCCAAATTTAATCAAACTAACCAAAACAATTTAACATTCAATTTCACTAATCTTTAAATTGAAATGCTTAATACACGTGCTTTGAAGAATTATTCATCAATAAACATGGAATGTGAATTTCCAGTAATTATGTATCAGTGGGGTGTTCTTTTTCTTTTCATTACAAGATCCAAAGCAATAAATTCCAAACTTCTCTTCTTCAGGGATATTCAAACCAAGTAGGGTGTACAGTTGGCTGTGGAAAGAGAGGGGGAGGAAAGAGACTTTGATTTCAGCAAACATACTGCATTATCAATTTTAAGATGGACTTAATAGTTAAGATAATGGTATAACGAAAGCATTCACAGTCTTATATCAATGCTGTGTTCTTCCCTTTCTTCTGCAGCACTAACTCAAAATAATTAAGAAATTGTTTAGTCAAATGCTCAAAGGGTTTTTTTTCTTGAGAGCTTTATAGTTTTAGGAGACCCCATTCTTCAGTACTGAATGTATTTTCTCATCATCTATATACACACACAGAACACTTTTAACTGTACTTCAAAATAATAACCCTTTGTTTCACCTTCACTGAACACAAAACATTAATGCAGACAACTCTCAAGTGCACATTAGGTCATTGTTCTGAGCTGTATTAGCTACATACATTATACATATCATAGCAGCAATCACTCATATTGCATATTTACCACTTTAGATCAGAGTCTACACTCAACTAAGCACCAAGTTCTGCCTGATGTACTATGTACACTGCATAGACAAAACTCAACCTCACTGTGATCATCAGTGGAGTAGAAGAAAACATGTTAATTATATCCTGCTTTGAAGTGACTGACTCTAGGGAAGGCAGACAAGTTATTTCACAGATAAAGTCAGTCCGATGTTGTTGTATCTGTCTAACTTATTCTTTTTCAAGTTTTCTTGCACAGCCCAAGATTTACAAGATCTGTGTTCCCTGTTCGTTAGCAGCAGCTGAAACATAACTGAACCTTTGGGAAATGTTCTGTGCGCCTGGGATTAAAAGCTTCCAGCAGTAAAGTTAACCCAGAGCGTGGATTTAATGCCATTTTCAAACTGCCTTGTAAGCTTTCAAAAACCATTCTCAAGCCACTCCAAAAAAAAAGAGGGAGGCCTCAGAAGTGACAGATATACACACATAAATTCACAACAGCAATTCACACTTATATCCACAATAGCATATTCAAAAGAAAGTCAGAGGAGACAATAGTCTCTTTTACTGACTAGCCAAAAAATAGTCCTCCAAGCATCCAGAGTAGTAAGAGCTCCCACTTTTGTACATAAATTTAAACCCAAGCTAGAAAGGCAAATAATTAAGAAATGACTGAAAAATAACTCAGAGTCATTTTAGGAATAAAAACCATAACCTTCCTTTGTGCTGCACAACCAACAAGAACATCAGACTGTGTGATCCATCAGTAGGTAGAGGGCAGCAGAGATATGGTCTCCTTTGGAAAAACCAACAGAGAATCTCTACAAGCCACCTTAAAGCTGTGTCTGTGAGGAAAGTACAACTTCTCTAACAAACAGTGCAGCTAAGACAATGCCACTGAGAGGGCAAAAAGCCACAATGAACAATCCTGAGAGGCTTACTCACCTTTACTATCCCACCACGCTGCATTCAGGGACAGCAGTGTTATATATGCTTGCTCGGGGGCTGTAAGAAAAACCATTAGGTGTAAGCCATCTGATAATTATTTCAGACTTCTAAATTCATACTGTTAAAAAACTTCTTATACTACAGTCTGAGCCTTTCTAAAGATCACTTAGAAGCTCCAAACCATGAATTACCACTTATCATCTGTATTTGCTACACAAAGCCAGTAACTTCTGCATTTTTTTCAAACATCCTACAATTTGTGGCTGTTGATTGTTCCAAGAGCAATATAATTAACTTTGATAAAGCAAATCAAGGCAATGTTTAGTTAAAGAACATTCCTACAACAAAACTAGAAAACCATCTCACTTGATCTTCAGGTTTGATGTCCAAAATCTAGAAGAGCAATCTGGAGATATATTTGTTCTGAGACACAGATGCTAAATACAGACTCTTGAACTAGCTTATAAAAGTTTTATCCATGACTTGTAAATTGCTACTGCATGCAGTATTTAATATATTTAAACAAGTGAATTCATAGTAGTAAGATACAATGCCTGCTCCACCTATTTAAGTACCATTTACTAGAAAACTTATATGAGGGGAACTGGAAGGAAACTATTATTTATGTGCTATAGTTAGTTATTAAAAGGCTTTTCCTTGCAGATTAATCAGTGTATTTTTCTTATAAATATTTTTAAATATTCTCTTCTACCTAGAAAAATAATTCCATAAATTGTGTCTTAGGGAGATGTAGCATGAAATAGCATATGTGAAAGTGCAAAGAACAACCTATAGTGGAATACCCATTTAAAACCTGGCTGAAACTTCTCCCATTTTTCCCCATCACCCTTAAGTCAATTCAGTAGGGCATTTCCCAAGACTCAGCCTTTGCTATATCTTAAGACTAGAAATAGGTAATGTTAGAAGTATTAATTCTTCTACAGGACATTCAGGTGTTTCCCTATTCCTTTCCCTATCTCCCCACTCCTCCCCCTGACAACATTTATCTCCTGAAATTTCAACATGTAGCTCTGCTCCCTTTCTCATAAATGAACACCCAGACGTGATTTTCACACATTTAACCAAGCCTGAGTGTTTTCACTCCCTTGATCTATTGGTGATGTATCTAGTAACATTAAAATATAGCTTATTAATCTTTCCCTGACAGCATAGTTTTCTGTGCTTTCTAAAAACCATAATTTTCAAAATACTCAGGTGACACCAAGTGGCTAGTTGTTGTACTGCTATCTGCTCAGGACTGCTGTGTACCAGTACTATATAAACTTGTGTAAAAATCAAGTATTCTGTAATGTGTGAAAGGAAATACAGAAATACATACCACAAAAAAAAAATAAAGCCAGAATGTCTTGAGATTATTAATCAAACCAGCCCTTTCTCATTTACTTACCTGAGAACAGCTATATGCTTTAAAAAGAAAACTAACAGTAAAACCCAACCTGTACACATCATGAAAAATTAAGTGGCCAAAAACTTAGGTTTCTCTAAGAGAAGTTACTTACCAGAAGGAATTAGTCCCTATGTCATCTCTGTACACTCATGTTTATAATAAAGTTGCTCCCAAGAAACACACTCACACTTTTCTCAAATCACAGCCAGTTATCAAAAAAAAAACCCCAGACAAAGCTCCCAAACCCCAAAAAAACCCCACAGCCCACACATCGATCAGCAGCATCATCATCATTCAACACTTCCATGAGAAGGAAGGGCTCTGTCACATCTAGCAAATCGTCTTTACCTGTAGATATTTCTTTCAACACAGAATATATACTGAACTGGAACAGAAGCAACTTCTTTAGATTAGATAGGGAAAGTAAACTGTACTTTTAGACTCCCTAAGGCTATGCTTCAGCATCACAACAATGCCAACATCAAAAAGGGGTTTTTTAATCAATATAAAATATGGGTATCTTTCAAAAGTCAGCCCTGTACTTTTGCTTCAAATCAGAGCTCTGTATGCTCTCTGCAGGCCCAAGTCCTCACAAACCAGAACGCACAGAGGACATTAAAAAAAAAACCCAAAAAAGCATTATTCAAAGATAACAAGACAGCATTACTAGCACCAGGCCAACAGGTAGACCTAGCTGTAAAAAGCAAATCTGGTATTTGGGAATTCTGCTAAATACCAATTCACATTAACTGTGATTTTATGGCACAATCAAGTGCTAAAAAGCTTTAGAATACTAAAAGCTTTAGAATACTATTAATTTAAATCCACTTTAAAACGTTTTCCCTACAGCATTTGTAATTATAACTGAGGAGATAAAAATCTCAACACATACGTTCTTCATTTTTTTTTAAATAGTCTGCATTCAGGATTTGCCCACAACTGTGAATAATCACTCTTAATATAACTTTAATTGTTTCCTTGATTCTTTCCCAGAGAAGTACAGGAGAGAAAATAACTTTAGGTAACAAAAGAAGCAAACTGGGCAGGTACATATGGCCAAGCACAAAACCTGCAACTGTCTTTATTCTTAAGAAGAGACTCACAACACTATTTTGAGTTTAGTACCCTTTTTATCTTTGTGTTTAGGATTACATGGGTTATAAAGGTGTGGCCCTAATTTTCCTAGCTAGAAAAATATGGAAACAGACACTCAACTAGTCAAACACTGTGTGTACAAAACCAGACACAGATACTTAGCCATTTATTATTCAAAACCACTTTGGCCATCTGAAAGCATCGCCTTCTAGAGGTGTCCCACTAATGTAAACCAAGCACTCCACTGCTGAGGTGGACACAATGTATAAGGCTTTGTCCTTCAGAGGTTCTTCTTCCTCTAAGACCTTTTGGCCACGCCAAACCCAAACCCAAGGAGAACAAAGAATGTAAGGAAGAAGAAAAAGCTTGTTTACATTTTAGTCATGCATTGCAAAAAAAAAAAAAAAAAAAGAAAAGAAAAAAAAGGCATCACAGTCAAGCCTGAAATAAGTCTGCTATGAACTCATCCAAAGGAGAAACCTCACCACAGCCTACATACATCTCAAGAGACTTGAAGAACAAGTGCTAAGAAGCAGTATTAGGAAGAGAAGAATGGTAACACTATTCTAACAGCGTACTGCAATCACTTATCTAATTCACCAAAATTAGAACAGGTGAAGGAAAAAACCCAACCAAAGAAAAAAAATCCCACCCTCCCCCCCCCAATTTCATAATATAAAACCTTTCCTCTTCTAGTAGTTGCATTCTAATTTTTAAAAAAATGCTACATGTACAAATGAAGCTTCTAGAACACAGACTTTCAAATACATATTCAGCACTGTAACCATCTCACAGATGACCTTAAACCTAAGTTACTTACACGTCATCTAATTCTTCCTTATACATCATTCCAGTAGATAAATGTAATCAAAAATTACCCTGGCATTGGACTGTTTAGATACTTACAGTGTTTTCTCAATGCTCTCATCTAATGGTCCAGACTCAACTGACACAAGAACCAAGTCTTCTGTAGACTACTTTATACAAAACACACATGTGCACCAAGATATGTATACCAAAAACCATTTAGAAATAACTTTTCTAGCTCCAGTTTTTCACATATAATCAAAAATGCTTACCTAGATGTAAAAGTGTGAACTGTGCTGCCAATTCCTTTGCATCTTCTACTGTTGTACAGAGTTTTTCTGGCATGAAGTAACTCTGGGAATCATCTGCAATACTAGAAATAAGCACCTTGTACACCAAGAGTATTTTCCCATCCTGACTTGTGGTTGAATACAAGCAGTATTCTGGTGGTGCCCAGCTATTTTTATGGCAAAAATAATCCAGATGCATTACTGCAGAACTGAAGTGACTCAGCTTTAAAGAATACATGCTAATTGGAGTAAGCTTTATTCCTGGAAAAATGGGATATGTACTTCTTTCAACTTCAGGAGGACTTGGACTGCGCTGACCATTCAGACGAACTGAAAGACTTGCTGGTTTCCCCAAGGATTTTTGAGTGCCATCTTCTTTGTTAGGAAACCCTAAGAGGTTTTCAGAACTAGGACTTATCTGACCATTGAAATGTTGCTTCCAAGAACTTTCTTTGTTAACTGGCTTTGCCAGTGTTACCTCAATGCTGGCTCCATCAATGCACTTTCCATTCATTACAGACATAGCGGCAACTGCATCTTCACGGTGGAAAAAATGAACAAAAGCATAGTCCCTCAACTTCTTCACACGTTCAACCACTCCTGGCTTGAATTTGTTGAATTCAGCTTTAATTTTGTCCTCTGTAGTAGATATCATTAAATTTCTCACATACAATACTTTAACTCTCTGCATAGTTTCTTCATCAACTACTTTCTCAGGATCTGCCCAGTCTACTTGAATAGTATGACCCCAGGGCTGGAATGTTCCTACAGCAAAGAAGCATTACATAAATTAAGAAACATGCAAAGGAAAGCAGAATCATTCTTATCACCTAACTCTACAAAAAGAAAACATGATGCATACCACTAGAAACTGGGTTTTGTTGCCTGCATCTACTAAATTTACCTGAAATTGTTAAAGTAAATGAGACTCTGCAAAAATGACAAGTGCTCTGTTACCTTTGGGTTCATTAAGCACCATAAGTTGTCAAAACAAAGACTCCGTGACATGCACATACAGACACACAAAAGAAAACCAAAAGTAACGTATTTAAAAAGCTACTAAACACAGCCTCTTCAATAACACTGCCACTTTAAAAAGCATAGACACCACCTGGAAATAGTAATCTAAATGTACAGCTTCAGCACAGCCCTTACTCTATGTTGCAGCACATGCCAGAACCCAAACTAAAAGAAAAAAACCAAAACCAAACCTGCTTTGTTACTCATGTCAACCCACCATTTCACGTATCATACTGATTTATTTTCCATTCAGTGATCTGGAGGTATTTCACCCACCACTTTGCAGATATATATATATATATAAAATATACCAATTACATGTTGACTATATTACATATTATTACAAGTATTATATTGATACTTATTACATAAAAAATATTTGATATTTTGCATATTGTATATACTTTTACGTACTTTTTTCTTTCAAAATTATTTTCTAGTAAAATATTAAAGACCTATCTTTTTTTAAAATATTAAACATTAATGTATTTCATAGTGATGAAAATAACATTACTCATGATAACCCACAGAAAATATGAGGCACATTCAAGGCATTATCCTTTCTAAGCTCACTTTTAAGAGAATTTGACTGCAGAGCCTTGTGCACGTAAATGAAAACTGAATGTGTGCCCATGCAAATACATACTGGCATAAGTACCTAAATTACATAAAACTGATGTCTATTTTTTAATTGTCAGAACTACCTAAATTACAGCTTCTTAAAAAGTTTTTAAAAAAACCCCCCACAACTACAAAACTTAAAAAAATAAATTCATCCTTAGCCTAAATGCAATACTTAAGTTTTGTAACTCTCAAAACACCTTAAAGAATGGAAAACAGAAACGATGCACCATCTCATCCCCCCACAATATGGAAATAGGTACTCTCCAAAAAAACTCTGTTTAATTACAAACAGTTTTACCTGGGATTAGTCGTCTTCTAGCCATTGCCGCTGCTCTGTGAGATTCATATTCTACAAAGGCAAAGCCACGATTTTTAGTTTTGTCAGTGGCATTTGGATAAACAATGACATCCACCACTCCTTCTGTAACTTTTTTCATTTCATTCAGTATTTCTTCTTTTTTCTTATCTTTAGGAATTGCTCCAATAAACAGCCTGCAGTTGTCCAAGCTTACGCAGACACCAATAAACTTCCCTGGACGAATTTCATAATTATTAAGAATCTTGATGGCCAGCTGGGCTTCCTCTTTAGTGGTGTACATCACAAAAGCATAGCCTCGGTTCTCACCACTGAATTCCATCATCAGTCTGAGCTCATAGATCTTCCCAGCTCTCTCAAAAACAGGAACTAGCTCATCTTCATACATATCACGAGGAATCTTACCCACAAAAACTTCACAGCCACGAGGTGGTGGAGGACCTTCCCAACCTTAAAATAAATTGTCCAACAGCAATCTTAGTACAAATGCACATTTCCCCACACCAGTTTGAATGTGGGAGTTATTTATTTCTGGTCTCAGCTAAAACCTAGCACATTCTATTACGTCTTATTTCTTTTATGTTTAAATTTTTAAAAATGCCAGAAACCCACAGTTTGCATTTCTTTAAATTCCATCTTCTGGGCTGTTTTCCAATGGAATCTGTATGACAACACACTGAACCCTGTTTATCAAAAACACTGACTGGTTTAGCAAGAGTATCTATTTCAATCATTTTATGCCACTTACAGTTTTTTATCAGTTATTAATAAAACTGATATACCTAAGAAAGATACCTAGGTAATAACTTCAGTTTTATTTTCTACTACAATGCTTTAAAGTTACAAAATGCTTCTCTGCACTTCTTACCCCCATATTTTTATAAATTTCATTAAAGTCCTCAGTGCAGCACTTTTTTTTTCTTCCTTGACATCATTCAAAACCTCCAAACATTTTGCTTCCACCTTCATCCATCCAATAAAATAGGACTCCCTAAAAAAAGTACGATACAGAGCCAAACTTTCTGCAACAGCCAAAAAGATGTAACACTTTTACTCCAAAAACAGACCACAGCTTTCACAGTAGTGGATGGTAGGAAAAAAAGAATTAAAAAAAAAAAATTCCACAGAACAAGTTAGTCTTTGGTTGACATCTGAAAGCTGCAGAACATCTATGCTTCTCTCCTTAAGCCAAGGCCATTTAAACATTCTTTCATATTTCTGCCACATATACTGAAAGATGTGTTCAACAGATACTGAAAAGGTGTATTTATGCATTTAATATTATAGAGTTATGGTCTTCAAATACAGCACTCCATTTTCCCAAAATCATAAAAAAATAATTTTTAAAAAGTTTGTTTGGCTTTGTTTCTTTTTTTTTAAATTAGACAAACAACTCAGGCAGAAGGTTCAAAGGCAGACACTCAAATCATGACTAAAAGCTTTTTCTAAAGGTTTTGACAAGGAAGGTTTTTTTACAGGAGAAAAAGCAAGGAATACTTGCAAGAAAAAAGATAGTAGAAAAAACCTATACTAGTATGAAATGACAAAGCATAATGAGGCAAGGTGAAAAAATAATTACTGTTGACAAGTTAAGACAAGAAGATAATTAAATAATGTACTTTGGTTTGAAGTTCAGAATAAATTATATTTAGATGATTTTGTAATTAACACTTTTTCTTTAATGTACTGTCAGAGAGCCTGTAATTTACTTTTGAAAAAAATTAACAGAATTGAGAGATTTTTGCCTTCTCACAAAATCATTTTTCATCTAAAAACTGTAGAGAAAGAACTACACGGCACACAGGGAAGCTACCAAGTCATCAGAATTGACATGCATTTTGGAGTCACACTGCTGTGACTTATCTAAGAAAAAGCTTGGCTCTGTTCCACACAGCATTCCACATTTTTATCATTTTCACCTCTATAAACATCTCTGAGCTGAGGTCTGACTGGACATGGCAGCTAACACCATTGGCAGGCTAGTACTGCCATCACTCACATCATGCCAGTCCCTTCCCACATAAAAACAAAAAACCAACTGCACACCATTTAGGAGCTCCAAAGACAAAGGCAACTGCACATGACAGTAGAGGAAAAGAAAGTGCAGGAGTAATGAAATTAAATAACAATCTTTATTTATTTGTTAACTAGATAAACTTTACCATCCTTCTCAGCCCAATAACTTGTTCAACAGTAATTCTCAATAAGCAAAAGCCACTTCCCACACAAAAATCCCCCCTTCTAATTTTAAAGCTGCATACTAACCCAGCAGTACAGCACATTACTGCCAAGTGGAATTAGCCTCTGACTCCTGATTTAAAGAAAACTGGTCTGTGCCACATTTGCCAATGAGGGACATGTACTTAGCAGAGCAAACATGGGAAGTCAGTCCAAAGCATTCCACAAGTAGCTGACAGTTTCCTTGACTGGGCACTTGATTCACTGCTGGACAACAGAAAATGGGACTGCTATTTTTGCAGCACTTCAATCAACATTAGTCATAATCCTCCCACTGTTAAGTGTCCATGTCATCTTAAACTTCCATGTAATTCTAATGACTCCCATGCCTAGTGACATCACTGGCTGCACTGCTTAGACGGCAGCAGACATAAAACTATGAAAATTCACTTTCAGCTTTTTTTAAAACACTGTAAGATACATTTTTCACAAGTGGCACACACTAAACAAGAACTGTACCAGGTAAAAACCTGCAAATTTTTAGGGCAATTTTCAGCCACATCTGCTGAGAACAGAGCTGACAGTGAGATTATCCTTTGACAGCAACACAAGCTTATAGAAATCACATCTTAAAGAAGGAAAATTCATAGTGAAATCCTTCATTTATAAAGATACTGTAATTTCCTACAAGCCATCTCAAACATTTAAGCCTCAGCAGGCCTACAGCCAACTAATTTCCAACCTGAAAAAAAAATTATTTTTAACATCCTATGAAAACACATGAAGATTTGAAGAAAATATGCATATCTAATGTCAATGAACAGATTGATGGAAGAGATACCTTGCCAAACCCATCTGGTTTCAGAAAATTAACTTTGCTAAACAAACACAATACTGTCTAATGCTCTAATTCAAAGACATTATTAAGTAAAAGATGTATAATAATTTAAGAACAGGCTGAAGTTATTGATGCCCTGCAGTTCTTTTTCCAGTGCCATTTTCAAGAGTTTCACAGGGCTTTCTTTTGCTATTTTATATAGGCTTAGTAAAAGTACAGACAAAATGTACGACAGAATAGCTCCCAGAGAAATAATTTTGATGCAGCTCTAACTTAAGCTCCATACAGCAATGAGTAAATAAAGTTCATGCTTATAAGCATAGCTTATAAAGAAATGGAATCACAGGCCACAAGTGAGAATGAACTGAAAGAGCAGCACAACAAATTTTCCTTCTTTCTGCTTGTCTAAGTGCATAATCTGATTCTGAAAGAAGAGTTACTGTATTCCATGTCGTAAAACCAGGCTTAGTAGCAAAATTCTTGTACACTGCTGATGTCAGCAACACTGGAAAAATTACTCAAAATAAAAGAAATATTTTATCATCAACTCTGAAACAAAATGAGTTAATCTTCACTGGTGCTCTCTCAGAGAACAAAAGTCCAAAAAAAAATGCTTTGGCCAATGCAAGTGATAAGGTATAAGAGAAGACTAAGTAGGTTAGGCCTCTGTCACCAACTTGTTTTTCCCTTCTGTGTCCCTAAATGTTTTGAAGCATATTCTCAGTCATATGGAACACACTTGGCTTTGTGAACTCCACATTTGTTGTGCTACCTGTCAATTTTAGGCAGCTTTAAAGCTGTGATTTTTAAGTCCACCTAAAGCAAATGTTCCACACAGTCTAGCTCAAGAGATTTTAAATTGCTGGAAACTGTAAAACACATCAGGACTCTCCCCATGTGTGCTGGGTTTCTTAGACTTTTTTCCTTAAGCTTCTACTACTGGTCACTGTCAAGATAAACAACATGAGGCTACACCAATTTTCAGTCTCAAAAGAAATGCTTACCTGGTGGAGGACCACCAAATTTTCTTTGCCCATTTTGCTGAACCATGCTGTATCCAGTCTTCTCCATTAGGGCAAGTAAAGCTGCCCCATTTTGAGCACCACTTCGGATCTTGCCACATCCATTTGCTGCAGCTTTATTCTCCTCATGCATATCTGCAACAGCTTCAACAGAATATAGCAAATATTCCATTTCAGCAAATTCTAAGTTGTTCTGTGCACACAGAAGCTAGCAAAAAAACCACTCAGGCCTATTGCCTATTTACTGCAACTTTGTTTAGCATGAAGCTTCAATCCTACATGTAGCCACTACCACATGTGCACTTGCTTTCAGACCATTGTTCTGTAGCTGGGATAATCTGGAACTTTACCCAGCTACAGAAATATGTAATGTAATATTTACATGATCATCATGCAATAATGTAATTATTACATGATCTATACTCAACCTCTCTTATCACAGCTAGCACAACCTAAGTAGCACAACTATTTTTAAGCATGCTGCCCTTCAAGTAGAAGAATGAATTCTTTCATAAGCCATGTCATCACAGTTGTGTAAGGCACCAATAAACTACTCCAGGTGATAAGTTCCATTTTCTTATCACTACATTTTATGAGAATGCCAACTATTTCAAATTTGTATTTTAGTATAAAAACACTAGACAAACACCTCAATTCCATGCCCAGTTACTATAAAGAAGTCAAAGAACTCATGAACACAAATAATTTTGTTAATACCGATATAAAATAAAATTAGTCAGAACAATCTGGCAAAACTAAAGGTTTGAACTAATCCCACCTCTGGGATCCCTATTTTCATGGCTTTATCCATTTTCACGATTTCAAAAACTAAACCTTATCAATATGGTTGCTGCTGCCCTAGCTCCAATTTCTCTGGCATGCCAAGATCTCACCCAACAACTTTAGGTTTCTGTCACCCAGGGGATGAAAAACAATCGCACCACTTGGCAATTACGAATTTTACTAGTCAAGCCAATAAAAAAATCTCAAGTCAGATGTTTCTTTCTCTTTTTCCTTCTGCAATTTATTTATTCTTTTCCCAAAATTATCTGCCCCAAGGTCTGCTTAGGCAAGCAATCTTTTTCATCACTTCAATCCTTTGTCCAGATGCGATTTCCAAGTGCCATGCCACTTCTCGAGAAATGGCCTAAAAATGCCCAAAAAATCATCGCCAGAAAAATAAAGGTACCACTGTTTATTCTTCAGTGCCCCTTACATTTTCAGCTTTCTTTGTCTTCGGGCTCAGGCTCCAAAAACAATGTCCTGAGACATCAGCAGTTTACTTTTTATAAGAAAAACATTTAAAAACAGCTTAAAGTTCACAGAAACATTTCTCGACAACCCACTACTATTTGCTCAACAAAATTAAAGTTTTTAAATATATTGTAGACCAAATTTATGGTGTGATGAAGTGCCTGTTCTCCTACATTTAAGGATATTATGCAATGATATTACTATTGAGACATGGGGCTGCAGCTCATTCCCTCACACTGCCCCAGCTTTATCATTTCAAATGTGCTTTGAATCAATGTCATTACTATTTCTAAGGGCATTTTTTCCCCAACAGCCTTCACATGACAGACCCCACAAATCCTTCAATTAGAACAGTGTAAACAGTTATTTTTCCCACCCTAGCAAAAAAAGACTTTTGGTGCGGATCTATTTTTTTGTCTTTTCATCAAGCCAGTATTCACTTTGAGGCAGAAATCCATGCAAGCAACCACTCTCAAAAAGTTTAAATTGTATCTGTCACAGGGCACTAAAAAATCCGAATTTTTAACAAAACTCCTGACTTCATCAAAAGGAGATTCCAGAAAGCAGCAGGGCAGAGCACACCAAAAAAAAAAAAAAAAAAAAAAACCCCACAGGCATAAGCAAAACCCCACATGCCTGAAAAAAAAAAAAAAAAAAATCCCCCACAGGCACAAGCAAAAACAGCATGGCTCCCACCTGCTAGAAATGGTGTCCCCATCTCCTTTCAGCAAGTGAATTACATTTACTGTGTTTCACAGCCCACAAGCTACACAGCGATCCCGTAATTAGGAAACCTTTCGGCAGCCTCAGGCCTAACAAGGTATGGAGACGACAACGAAGCTGGAGCGAGGGAGAGGCAAACTGCTTTTCCCTTTGTCGTCGTTATCTGCAAGGGCAGCAAGCGGGCACCAGACTGGCACCGCGGCAGCTCAACGGGGCGAAGCGGCCCTGAGGAGCAATGCAGAAGCAAGCCAACCGCGGGCACGCCCCGGGCACAAACGCCACGGACGCGAGGAGGCACGGCCTCATGTGGGGCAGTAAGGGGAGAGAATAAACCCCCCGCCCCCCCGAATCTCTCTGCGCTACTCCCGCCGACTCGCACTTTCTCCACACCGCTTTATCCCTCATGGCACTGCCTCCCGCCTTTCCCCACGGCACGGCAAGGACCCGAACCCACCACTATCCTCAGGCAGACGAGGCCAGGGCATGACTCCCCGCTGTGCCGTCGGGAGCCGAACGCCACAGAGCGCCGCCCAGCTGCCGGCGCTGTCAGCGCCTCATGCGCCCGGCCCCGCGGGCATGCATGGGGTTTCCCTCGCTCTCAACCCGCCCGGCCAATCAGCGGCCGCGGAGGGCGGACACTGACACAATTGACAGGCCGCGCTAGCCAATAGCAGCGGCTCAAACGTGCCCGGCACGCGAGAGCTCTTTAAAGTGGCCGACGGTTGGGCGAAGGGGGGACGTGCCCGGCGCCGCAGCCGCCGCTGGAGCCGTTGGGACGGCGCGCGCTGCTCCCGCCCTCAGGGCGGGCGCGCGGCCCCCCCGCCTCAGCGCACCGGCTTTCCATTCCCGCTCCATGGCAAATGGGTGCCGGCTAGTGAGAGCGCCCTTACCGTTTTCAGAACCTGGCTGGTATACATTTTTTTTCTTCCTGAGGCTTTTATCTGCTCCGAAGCGTCATATTTTGGCCTTTAGGATGTGATCTGGCATGCACTCGTTCTTTTGGGAGTGTTTAGTCTTGTTCAGGTCCGTGTTGACAAGTAATACCAAGGTGGAGTATTACTGAATCAAAAAGGTTGGAAAAGACTTCTGAAAAAGCCAAATCTAGCCTAAGACCCAACGCTATCATGTCCACTAGACTGTGGCACTAAGCGCTGCATCCCATCTTACGCAGGGATGGTGTTGATCACCTCCCTGGACATTCTATTCCATTGCAATATTTGATCACCCCTTCTGGGAAGAAATCCTTCCTAGTGTCCAACCTAAACCTCCCCTGGGTGCAGCTCAAGGCTACGTTCTCTTGTCCTGACTCTGGCTGCCTGGGAGAATACATGTCTGGTTTCAATCCCTGTTGGCTCAGTTAATGTTTCAGTCCCTTAGAAATGAGCCCTTGAGCTTCACAACAAGTGCAGCCACTCGCCAAGCCAGACGGGCTGGAGGCCCTGCGGTTCTGGCACTGCTCTTGAACTCCCATCACAACTCCTTAGGGCTCACGTAGCAAGGCACACATCAAATATGCGGTTTGTGGGATTAGCTTGCAAGGTCTTCAAGTTGTTATCATAATGTTGTGGCCCTTTTCCCCCATCTAGCAAGTTAAAGTCTTTCAAAAACAATGTTTTCACCAAAAACTTCTCCCCCTCCCTTTTTCTAAGGTTTACATCCTCAGCTGCACTTAGCAATAATGCAGCGGATCCCTGAAATTTTACCTTCAGGACATGCAAATTCATCTTTATTATGAATATGTTCCAGAGCTTTTAGCAATCTCACTTTAAATCTGTACTGCCACAGAATTGCCACATTTGACATTTAGTCATTTGAGTTTGTTTATTTTTCAAAGAGAATGCATGTTGCGTTTTTATTAATAATGGCTTGTTGCACTCATCGTGTAATTTACAGATGCTATGTCTCCACTTAAAAGTTCTGAATGGCCAACATACCAAAGCTATTGCCTTCAAGATTAAATATCACCACCTTTTCATTTCAGGTGCCTGTTTGGTTTTTGTTTGGTTATTCCCGCCCCCCCCCCCAGCCACGGAACCTCTCACAGGAATCAGTTTGGAGTATATTAAGTCAAATAAAGTTTGTGACATTTTGACTGCCGCTGTGTGTTCCTGTTACCTTAGAGATTTGCTCACTCCCTGGCTGAAAACTCTATGTGTCTCAGTTGTTATTGGTGGTGGGAAATACTGAAGGAATGCAGGCAATCTCTTTTAGGTGAAAAAAAAAACCAAAAAAAAAAACCCCAAAAAAACTGAACCCACAATTCCTCAACATTTTCTTTGTATTTCATGTGAGTGACACCTTACTGGATAGGTTGCCATGTACAGCCATTTCTGGAGTACATCAGAAAGCCTCAAGGAAAACATATAAATTTGCAATCAGGTTTTTCACTTTATGGCATAAATAAAAGATAATGTAAAAATCACCTAAAAGTATTCCATGTTTATAATCTCTTATTAAACATTAAAGGTGAACATAGGAGCTAAAGACCTTTGCCTTTCTGAAAGAAATTAATGATCCTTTTCTTCCTCTGTTCCCCAACTCTATTGGGTATCAGAGTTTTCAGTGCACCCTTGCCCACAGGTGGGAGCTGCTTTTCTTTGACAATTTGACTATAATTAGGCTTTACTAAGAACAGCTGTTTATAGCCTGTATTTTTCTTGGATTTTGCCATGACTCATAATAAAATCTAAGCTTAATATTTGAACTCTTTCTCCTAGTAAGACATAATTTACAGGGGAATGTAATATTTTTTATTAAATCAAGAACTGTATTGGATAACTTCAGATCTTCAGAAGATATTTTACACACCTGAAAGTTTTATTTGCTTGTTTTTCATGAACTTTTATGAAAGAAGAGGAAAAAAGAACCAGGCCCAAAACATGTTTTGGTATTTATCATAGCGTTTATTTTTTTATTGCTCTATTGAATCAGTACCTCAGGACATAGCTGTTTAGCTTTCAAACCTGATGAACAAAAACTTATTGTAGGATTATTGTACAAGAATTACAGCATAATTTACCAAAAAGCATTTGGCACCAATTCTGGTTAGAAAATTACCTTAAATTGCAAATAATATACTGTTTGCCCCAAAGCTTTATACAATTCCTTTTAACACTGAGTTTGTTTCCTCACTAATGTCTAGTTGAAACTCTCACGAATCTGATGGATGAGGAATGAGGGCAGAGTCTCGCCAAGATTATGACATAGATTCCTTTTGGCTAGATTTGAAAATGTGAAAGAGGTCTTTTTCTTACACATTTTATTTTATAGCACTGCACCAGACAGTGCTTTTCCTTCTAAGTTATTTTAGGTAGCTGTAACACAGAAGTCCTTGATATTTAACTTCTGTTTTATTGGAATGCCAGCAAGTCCTACCATATATATTCCTGGAGAGGGCTATTACTGCAGTTGTAATATACTTTAATAGAAGCATTAGAATTTTTTTTTTTTTTTTTGTCAGAGTAAATTTTACTATGGCCTGGAGCAGAAAAAGAAGGTATGTAGTATTTCTCTGCACTCTGACAGGTTTGATATGTAGGTAGGAGAAATACTTTAAAAGGAACCAGACATCCTTTGAAGTTTAGACAAAGGTCTCTGTAGAAAACCTAGACATAATATGACTGTAAATCTAATTATAGTAAGCTGTCTGGAAAGACTTCATTTCAGTCAATCAGTCCATTTAATTTTGGATTTCACTTTATCAAGCACTGCAATGTTTGTTTATTAGGATCTTCCTAACAAGGCATCCTCGTGCCTAAGGGGTCTTTTTTCTTGAAAAGCATGGTTTGTTCTCATTCAGCTTTCTGCCTTAAAAAGTTGAAATCTTTTTTAATTATAAAATTACAAGATCTAATATTGCTGGAATGAGCATTTGGGGGAAACAAAATATCAACTGTAGAAAAAAAAATGTAATACAGAGTTTCTTTTTTGGTAAACCACTTTGAGACACATGCCACATGATTTTAACATGCAAGGTTAAAAGATATGCAATGAAGGTGAACAAATGGATCCTGCAGCAAGTTCTGTCTTCACTTTGATGAGTACAAATGTCAACAATTGCACTGATGTAAATTGAATTAAATCAACTTTAAGCCAATATTGCTGAGTGTGGAGTGATGTAAAATATGCATTAACAAAGTGTATAAAATCTCTTGGTTTTCCCCTCATTATGTCCAGAACTATTGCTTTCTGTTCTCTCTAAAAACCTGGGCCCTTCACAACAAAAGCCACGCCTTTTATGACTGAGCAAAATGGCAGTTTTCTGGCAATACAGCTAAGCCTGAGAGGGAAGGAGCAGAAGGGAACTGCTGAAAAGGTAGCACCACAAAGGGTTGGTGGAAAAAGTGGTGAATGTCAGGAAAGTGAAATGAGGAAAGGACAGGAAGAAGGGAAGGGCTGAGGGAGACAGAGAATCCTGTCCTACAGCACTGTGGTCTTTTGATGTTCCACCATCACAGAATGCTTTCCAGTCTGCTTTTTAAGCAGACGTTTCAAAAGCATTCTGAAACAGAGATATATAGGCAGACGTTTCAAAAGCATTCTGAAAAAGAGATATATCCTATTCACTTCTGTGGAGGAGGAATTGAAGAGGATTGGCAAGAAAATGGCTACTGCCGCAACAAGCTTGAAACCAGAGTTTTTCTTCACGGAAAGATGTGAAGCACAAAGAACTACCAAGCAGGCTTCCTTCCTCACAACACTGGTGTCTCAGTCCTCACCAAAGGGCCTCAAAAGCTGAGACACATTGTCTGCTCAGTTTTTTATTTCACTGCAAATATTGCCAAAAAATACTTGAATTTATGGTAGTTTCTGTGAAAATCTTAGTGCATATCTCAGCACTGAAACCAAATAAGTGTTAAACTGTAAAGTCTTTGGTCATAGTGGATCTGACCTAGACATTAAGTGGAAGTTTATCAGGGAGTCTGAAGATTTTATATCACAATAGCTTTTGAATATTAAATAATTATGGAAATAAATTACATTGAGTGCAACAGTGGACAACAAGATTTCATTCTACTTTTCCTAAATTTAAATATTTAAAATACCTTTTGAATAACTGGAAAAGTGGGAAGAGTTCATTGTTTCTTTAGGTTGCTCATACTTGGCTTTGAATTCCTGCTTTTACTGAGAATCCTAAAAGGCATTGATGTATCCAGCTCACATCCTCTAATTTTGCAGTCCAGCTGCTGTGAGCTGCTAGCTAACTTTTGAGTCAGGAAACTCTGGACTGTCAATACCAATTGTAGTTGAACAACTTACAGTGCTTCTGTGTAATTTTCTTTATTAGGGATATAGTACTCTGCTTGGAGACACAATTAAGAAAGCCTGAAGCAATGTTACCTGTAATTTTGGGTTTTTCATTTATACATACACACATTTTTTATATATTTGTCTCTAATACACGCATAGAATACCACAATTTATCTTTGAGGGTTTTTACGGTATTAAGTACAGCTAACAGAATAGTTTTTAAATGCTTTTCTGTATCTAGCTATTGTCTGTCCTACAAAGCTTAGTGACACAACCAAAACTGTGGTGAAAAACTAGACTAAGAATCACTAACTACATTGTGGGCAACTATATACTATAGTAATAACTATAGTACTAACTATAAAATCAGTGTTAGGCAGCTTAACTGTTTCTTCCCGATTTCTGGTTAGATGGTACAGCAGTGAAATAGGAATTCAAAACCTACGTTTCTAGACCTACTGAGAAGTTATATCAACTTCGCAAATATCTCACTTACTCGTTCTTTAAATGCGAGTTCCATAGTTAATTTCTCAATTGCTGGAGATGGTGCATTTTCCTGACTCTAAGAGAGCCACTAGGTGGGAGTATGTTATCTTAAAAAGGCGCTTGGTCAGCCGCGGCAGTTGTTTTGGAGGAGCTCCACTCCTCTTTTCCTGGCAGCCGGGAGATGCTGCAGCTCTCTTCCCACCATGTCGAGTTGGTGGTGATGCTCGTCTCCGCACTGGACGCTGCGGGGACGCTGCCTGCCTCGCTGCACCTCTGGCCCGGGAGGACGCAAGTTGGGGCAAGCAAAGGCAAAGACTTTATAGAATCGCAGGGAATCCTGAGTTGGAAGGGACCCACAAGGATCATTGATTCCAACTCCTGGCCCTGCACAGGACACCCCAAGAGTCATTTCCCAATTGATTCTTGAACTCTGTCAGGCTTGGTGCTGTGACGACTTCCCAGGGGAGCTGTTTCAGTGCCCAACCCGCCTCTGGGTAGAAAACCTTTTCCCAATATTGAACCTAAACCTCCCCTGACACAGATTCATGCCATTCCCTCAGGTCCTGTCACTGGTCACCACACAGAGAGATCAGCATCTGCCCCACCTTGACCACTCACTATTAAGCTGTAGATCACAATGAGGTCTCCCCTCAGTCTCTTCTCTAGGCCAACCTAAATAACCTCAGCCACTCCTCATATGACTTCCCCTCCAGGCCCTTCACCATCTTCCTGGCCCCTCTTTGGACACTCTCTAATAATACTACAAGTGCCACCCTTCAAAAAGTCTATCTCATATCCAGACAAGGAACACAACCTAAAGCCCCGAGGACCCAAGTGAAAATAGATTCAGAGGATCACCTCACTAACATAAAAGCTAATAATAACAATTTTTTTAAAAAAGCCTTGTTAAAATATATTAAAAGCCAGGTATTTGCCAGAGATAGAACTGAAAGGTGATAAAGAAAGGGTCTTTTGAGGAATTAGGCTATAGGGGGAAAAAAAAAGTTGTAGCAATATTTAACACAAAAGTGATAGAGCAGTTTTCAACATATGCTAGTTCTTTTTCTGAAGGAACAGAGCCTCCCATTAGTTCTAAACTGAGAATCTAATAAAAGGCATTTTAGCACAGATGAGTAAATTCCAAGTAATGACTGAAGGATGTGTGTGTTCAACTCTATAGAGATCCAGGATGATACTGTTGGACTAAGTGTAATGTGTAGTAAATTTTGGAGGGCAGCCATAGTAGTAGAAAGATGGTGCCAAATGAGCTGTTTCCCAAAGTACAACTTTGTGGAAACAGCAAAAACTCTGATTTTCACATCAGGAATATCTGAGCTGTAAGACTGTAAGTGGAAAAAAAGTACTGCAAATGATTATTCATTGTTCCCATTGTACAAGAAGGGGAGGGACAACAAATTTTCAAAAGTGTTTTTTCATATATCATAATCTATCTTGCCATAGAGCCTTTCAAAGGTCAGGCTGATAAACTAAAAATGAAGTAAGATAAGTTCACACAGAGTAAGAGTATTAAACATGATGAAAATGTTTAAAGCTCTAAAGCTGGAATTTTGTGAACTGTAAACTTCTGAGAACACATCAAGAATCCATCTGTACCTGTACCCTGTTCTCAAGTGTTCACTGTTGCTCATCAGTGGAGAAGATACTTTGCTAAACTGACTTCCACATGTTGCCAAGGTCATTCCCAGTTTCCTCTAAGGGTAAAAATCTGGCCCTCATCTATAAGCTCAAGGTGCTCAAAGGTATTAAAGTTGTTAACAGTGTCTGGTTGTCTTGCTGCAGCTCTGGATTGGATTGGATCCAGTTTTCCTAAATAATAATGGGAGTAGATTTGTTCACAGAAAAAAATCTCAGAAGCCACATGAAGGGTGCACTGCCTAGACCAACAAAAAATTTGGTAGAAATAATGGTGGCAGTGCAAAACCATCTGTAGACAGCTGCCTGAAAAGATTTGAAAAACTACAAAGAAAAAAAACCAAAGCTGCAGATTTTTTGATATGTAGAATTCTTCAAATCATAATTCTATGTAAAGTTCATTATTACTGAGGTTTCATTTCTGACCATCAATATTAAATTTTCACAGGTACAAGATTTTGAAGAAGTCAGGGAATTGGTGGCAATATTTAATTTTGCTCTCTATGAAGACAGTAACAAAGCCCCTATTGGTTTTAGCCGGAAGAAACATAATCCAGTGATGCTGTTGTAATAAACCTTAGTACTACTTAATTATAAATGTAATGCTATAACTTTTAACTGTGCAGTCCTAATTTTGCAACTTTTTTAAAGGAATTTCTCTTATCATTTTTTTTAAATTAGGGTCAAATGTTTTTTTGTATAAATAGATATCTTGCTCACACCCCATGTTGCCTTCATGCTCAGTTATACACTGAGCTCACAATTAATGTCACAAATCCACTGTCTTTCCCATAAGAACAGACTGTTTTTGCAAGCACAGATTTGTATTTAATTGCAGCATTAAGTACTGTCTATTAGACAACTTTCAATGCAAACATTCCACAAAATGAAAAATGCAAACTAGAAAATTACTGAGGGAAAGTAACTTCTATAACTGGTTTGGGTGGATATTTTCAGCTTGCTAGTAAAAATCTCTTTGCAAGTCATAAAAACCTCATTATAATTTTGAAACACATTTCATGACTATGCATCAGCTCTACTGCCTGTACAGTTCTCAATTCTTTAACAGTATTAGTTAATGGAATTGCTCAAAGACATCAGAAATAGAAATAATCTGTTCCTTGCTGGAATTTCAGTTTATCAGCCAAGGAGAATGACTGGTTTCTCCAGGCAAGTTTTTGAAAAGACATACACAGTCTACATCCTGTCTGTCAATACATGATGAAATTGTCATTCTAAAATAGTTACTTGTACACTGGAGTGATTCTTTCTTGCATACTGTGCGACCAAACCTACTTGCTGCCAGAAATTGGGAAAAGTAACTAAAAGAATACAAACAGCTGCCTTTACCAATCATCCGTGATAAATGGCTGCTGTACTGGATGAAGAAATGTTATTTTTACCTATTTGTCAAGGCCATGTCCTAGTTTATTACACATTTGGATTTCCAGAGGAGCTGAGGTTTGTCTACATCCCAAGGTTGATGAAAAGATGAGTAATGGGATGTAGTAACATGACTGGATATCACAGACTACATCTTCGTGTATACTTCAGGCCATTGCAACCTTACATACATGACAATCTGAGATTATTTGCAGCCCTGAGAGCTTCAGGCTCCTCTTCCAAAATCTGAAATACTTTGAAAGGGACTCCTGAGATACTGTCAAAGCTGCAACCTGTGTAACTCACCAAGGAATAAAATGAGGCTTGGGATGGAATTGAAACAGTCTGAAGTGTATTTGCATGATTCAGATATCTTGCTTTAGGTGAGCAGGTATGACTGCAGTACAGGACAGGGTCATGAAACGTGATCTGTTCAGGCTCCAAAAGAGAGTTGGGATAGATGGTGCTGTGCTGAACAGCCACCTCCCCCTAGGGCTAAATGCACTACTCCTTTTTTCACAGCCATGCTCTTTCTGATTCTGGAGGCAACCAAGTCATCCTTGGCTCCAGGCTGCTTACACAGTGCATTATCATGTCATTTAGACACTAAATGAAGCGGTTGAAACCAGGTGCCTCCCTTCTCCTGGATATTCACTTGGAGCTACCTACAATCCAGTCTGCAAATATAGATGGCAAGTTACTCTGTTTAATATCTAACCCCAATATTTCCAGCAGGAGTGCGGGAAACTCCTCATTATCTTCACATCCACATTTCTTCACTTTTGATTAGAATTCATTATTAATTTTTTCCTTCTATGTAGGAGTAGCAGACCCACCCCTCCCTCTGTTCATGTGCAGTACTAAATGGCAACATGCAGGTACTCTCTGCAAAACTACAAGGAACATGAGTGCAAATCTCAGCCTATGCACAAACAGAACATAAGGTGGCTTGGCAAGTTAAGCACAGCATTACCTTTCATTTGAATGTATTCTTAATTACATACTATAGTATGCCTTCTTAGCCTCACAAACTCTGGTTTCACAAGCAGAGAAGATGCCTTCTGGGGAGGAACCATGCATTTTATTTATTGGGTATGTCCAATGCAAAAAAACCTACAACCTTATGCAAATATTAACTAAGTCCTGGAAACAGCCAGAAATCCGAGACGATTATTGTCGTGGTTATAGAAATAGAAAAGAGTTAAAAAAGAGACACTGTAGCCAAGAGTTCGGGAGGTACAGCAGGTTATCTGCTTTAATTAAAAGGATTTGTTACAATGAAAGCAACAGTGCAGTAAAGAAGCAGACCTCTGATAAAACTAATAGACTCTTCCTTATTTCTACCTGAAAATTTTATTAATGACTTCCAGAAATGTCCCAGTCTTAGCAGTTTCTGCATCTAGAGATCTGTTGTGAACATCACAGGGGCCAATAGACCATAAGAAGCAACACTCTCCTCTGGAGATCCCAAAGGAGCCTGTTCCAACACAGAGTGGACAGAGAACCATTTTGCCCTTCTAACTCAAAGTCACAGGTGTTGCCTGAGTTGATTAAAGAAAGAAAAAGGTCAATAATCACTGTTCTAACAATGAGACTAAAAATAAAAAGAGTGAAGGGTAGCCACCCCATAGCTTTATCCAAAGTCTTGTGAACTCCTGCAGGATGGACTGAGAAGGTCCTAGGAACAAGTCTCCCAAATCCCCAGAAATGCTGTAACCATCACATTTTTTTCTACCCTTTCTAAATTGGTATTGCTGTTTCCATTCAAAGTACTGCTCAGTCAGGAAGAGGCTCCAGGTTTTGGGTAACAAATGGGGATTCCTACCTTAAAATTTTGGCCAGGGTTATCAACTAAACAATGTTGCAAAATAGGTTTGCACATTTGTACATGGACACCCGTGTTTGCATGATTCCAGTTGCAGCACTTGGCAACTGGAGGGCCACTCACAGACAGTAGAGGTGAAACAGTGGAGTAGTCCAGCTACACACACGAGTCACAGTGTACCACCACATAGTCAGAAGATGGACCACCAGTCATTTTATTTACTAGGTTAGATTACAGCCTGTGGCATTGACAGCATACTTCAATTTAAGGGAAGGCAAGTTAATCCTTTTAATCTCTGTGCTAACATGCAACCCCACTGCAAGTGTCCTAAACTCCAGCTGGGCACAGGAAGGCAGACACAACACTGTCCTGCATCTGAGTCTTCAGGCACACACTTCTGCATTCCCCACACTTAATAGGCCCTGCCCTTGCAAGTAAAATAAACCTGCATTATCTGCCTGTCACATTCCCACTGCTTTGTTCAGACCAAGCACCAAGATGTAGGTGTTGTGATATAGTTGTAGGGGACTGTGCAGCTGATTTGCTCCGAATCACACTAGCACAGGGCAGCCACCAACAGTTTTGCAGTTTACAGACACACAGTACAGAAGAGGCAACTTCTGAAACAAAGCCACATGGCTAAACAAAGTTCTCTTATAAAAAGGGAAAACCTAAAAAAGCTACAGAAAATCTTACAGAGTTTTCTGCCCTGTGAGACACAGAAACAGTTACTCCAAATCCCCAGTTTTGTGAAAGACCGAACTGTGTTACTGGAAGCAATGTAATTCTGACTTAAGCCTCCTAATGGTCTCCCCACTTGCCCCCCTTCTCCCACAGTCTCTGAGCACTGAGCACTCAGGACCGTATCCGAAATGTTCCCTTGACTTCAGACCTGAAGCTACATCACAGAACACAGCAGAATATTTTTTTTAAGAAATTATGCCTTTAAAAGCCTTCAAATACTTTTAGTGTTCCATTCCTGCAGGAGAAGAGATTGTTTATTCTACTAGCACGATGCTCTGAAAGATTTTTGTAAGGCTGACAAGAAACTGGAATGCACTACAGCAAAGAGCTTCAAAACTACTAAGCGTTTCTATCTTCACTTCTCATTGGAAAGCTCATTCACGACAGCTAAGTACTCAGATGAATCAAGTCCAAAGCTATTACAAAGCATAATGAGGAAATACTCCAAGTCACCTGAGAACTTTAATTTCAGTGGATAAAGGAGATGCTAATGACTGTCTAACTTGGTTCTGTATCATCCAGTGGTGTGTGATGCTTTTAATGTGAGAACATGCAACAAATAATACAGCACCATATAATTTCTAGAGACCACAGTTCTAATGTTTCTTGGTGCTGCATTCTGCATTCTAAAACCTGTCTGGCTGATGTCAAGTCACACACAAGTTTAAGTCCCTCTTCCCTACCCCCTCAGCCTTTAACAAGTATTACTATGATTTTGTTTTCATTAAAAGCCTCAACAGTATTTATATGTAGCATTCTCCTTCAGCACAGAAGAATGGAGAGTGAAATCAAGCAGCAGACGACTATTCACCACAGAATGAGTAATCATTTATGTTCCAAGCTAAAATAAATGCAAACAGAAAACCAGAAAGCACACTGTTCTAATGTCTTCATTTAGTAACTTACCTTTTTTGTTCATTTCTTTTAAACAAGGGTTTTCTAAAAACATTTTGAACCTTACTCATTTTATTTTTGTTTTCCTTGGAAGCCTGAAGTGAAACATCTATCCTTAAACCTGATGTCTTCACTACTTGCCTTTTCCAGTGGCACGGAAATACTCCTTCACTCCTTATATTCCTTCATTACGTATTCTGGTTTAACCACACAGCTTTTCAAAACAGTCCCCACTATAATGAGCTGTGGCTCTGGATTTACACTCCCCATCACCATCACTTACAGTTACCAATGAACAATTTCACTTCTAAGTACACTCATTTCCCCAACAGCTGAACTGCTCCACAGTTTTCTGTGTTTTTCTTATTATAACTAGCTCCTTCATTTCAATGGCATCACAGTTGAGCTCAAGTCTGAAATGCAATGCTCCAGCTAGTGCTTATTTTTACTCGAGTAATTACAGAAAAAAAAGTTGACACTGACATTTACCAAAATATTTCAGAGCACAAACACCACCCGCTGAGCTGAACACGAAAATTCATGCCTGCTAGTCTTGTTTTTCTCCTCAGACTATGACTGATTTGACTCATGCCTGACTTCAACAAAATTTCCAGATCTTTGCTAGAACTACAGTTGGTAGGAAAAATGCCTAAACATGCAGCTGAATTTCTGCTCCTATGCCATTATGACTTGTCTTTGATGAAAGGATGCAGCAAGACATTCTAGACCATTTCACAGCATTCCATAAGTTTAAAATTTTATATGCTGAAGGAAAATTCTCTACTAATACATCTGAAAGCCTGCAAGAAACTGCTTTCATTTCTTTCGTAGACACCTATGAAAATCCCAGTTTAGTCAATCTGGATGCTTTTTGCTCAACAGTGTTAGCAGTGCAGGAGCACACGTCCTTTGATACCAAAGCTAGAGCAGGAACATGTCCCTGCCTTCCAAGAGTCCCACATGTGATTCAGTTACTGGTCATGACCCCGTTGTTTATTGTATATGTGGATTGTAAGAATTACAGGAATTCTTATAAATCCCAATTAAATAAAAGGTAAAAGAAAAGCCCACCTGTAATCAGACACCATGTAACTGCATGTTAATGGCTTGTTCAGTGCCCTACTGGGACATCTAAGAGTAATGCTACAGCATTATACTCAATTTCAAGAGGTCAGTAGACATTTTTAAATGAATAAAATTCATATAATTACAGTTATGACTACAGCTCATGCCTTATTCACAGCAAGTAAAAAAACCACATACATTGGAGTTTATGTAAATATACTAATGCATACACTATGAAAAAGTAACTCATGTTAATTAAAAATCACCTTAATTTCAAAAGTTTACCAGCAACAGTTACAGTAAGCATTGCAATCTTTCAAAGCAGAATAGAAGTTGTTTACAAGGATCCAGCAGTAATTGATACCCAGCTGCTCAGAGCTGGGCTGCCGACTGAACATGTGAAAGCTGGGCTGAAATCCCCTATTTGATGGCAGTAGGAGTCATGCTGCTCTTTCCTATGAGCTGGAATTTCACCCCAGTCTTTACATTCTTCGTCGGTTATGGTGGAGCAGCCAGAAGATGATGATTAGAGAATAGCTAAGTAGACTCTCAGTTCTAAAAATCCAACCTTCAAGCACCTGTAAGGTCTAGGGGAAGGAGGAAGGGGTTTACTGTTGAGGACTCTCCGTGTGTGGAGACACGAGGCTTGACTCCATTTCAGAAGGCTGATTTATTATTTTAAATATTATATTAAAATGCTACATTAAGACTATACTAAAAGAACAGAGAGATCAGAAGGCTACAACAAGAACAGAACAGAATAGAATAACAAAATCCTGTGACTGCTCACAGCCTTGGCACAGGTGGCTGTGATTGGTCATCAATGGAAAACAATCCACATGGACCAATCACGGATGCACCTGTTGCATTCCACAGCAGCAGATAGTAATTGTTTACCTTTCTCTCCTGAGGCTCCTCAGCTTCTCAGGAGAGGAAAAATCCCAGCAAAGGATTTTTCATAATATCATGGCTACAGTTTATAGTTAAAAGAAGTCTCTCTAAAAATGGGCAAGTGGCCATTTCAGCAACAGAGCTGATGGCAGGACACTGCACTCCATTAGTAGAAGTAAATCTGAGGTTGAGTCCTTGGTGAAGACACCATCATATTGACCTTTAACTAGAAGGGAAGGCAAGCACAGCATGTGAACAAGTTAGCACATGTATGCACACAAGGCATGCCAGGAGCTGAACAATTTCTCTGCATACATAAAAGACCTTGCTAAGAAAAAAAAAATAGCAAAAGTTTTTAGCATTTAAATAATTGCCTACATGAAGTTGATTTCAAATCCAACTTTACACATTCTTGATAAACTGAAAGGGCTCAGCATTGAAGATAAAAAGTTTCTAGCACCAGCTACTGGCTTGAAAGTGAATAATACTTACAAGAGATGAGTCTAGGAAGACATGTCTTTCACTGAGAGTGTTTTAAGGCAATATCCAAAATGACAATATAGTCACTATAGAAACTGCTTCAATGATCCCTGATACTTTACAGCACCTACACAGGTTCCACTGCTGAGGAATGGTAGGAATTAAATTGGTGTCTGTCTTCCTCCTCCCTGCCATGTGCCCTGGAATGCTGGAAATGTCCCAGCATCTGTACATCACTAGTTGACATAAAGCAAGCTAATTTCTTCCTAAAACTCCTAAATCCCTCTGTAGCTGTTTATATTAGCCATATTAGCCACTATCACTGGCAAGGAACGTGGTGAGGAATTGCCATCTTTCCTTATCACTAACCCAATTAAAAAGTTGTTCAGTAAGGTAGCAAGTGTTTACACTATTAATGCAAATGACAAATTTCTGAACATTTCCCAAAAGGGAAACTACTTTAACTGGTCTGGCCAAATGTGCTCCCGCAGCACCCAGCTCAGGATTGGTTTTTCTTCTTTGCTCTCAGGAAAGAGTCAATGTACTAGCATTTCCACCAAGGAGTATTTTAGGAATGGAGACAGTAATTTCTGAATATACACTGTATCTATAAAAGGAAGAGGTAAGCAGTTTGTTCTCCATTTCCATCACTTTGTGGAACTCCATCATCCATTTTTATTAATAGTTATGGCACCCAGCTATGCAGCTAAACAACTGAAGAACATGAAGGATGTTATTGGAATCATTTTTGGCTAAAGACAAGGAGCAGAACTGCATCGCAACCCTACTTTTTCCATGATTTAAAGGCGTGTTAAAATATACCAAGATTTTCAGGAAATCTGTTATTTGGCTTACACAGTAAGCTATGCCTTGTGCACTGTGTTCTAGACAAAGTTGCATTTTAAAATGGTGCACAAAGTTAAGAAACTTTACACGATGCCAGTGAGTAATGTATGCTTTCATAAATACAGTAGTATACATCCTATATACAGACGCTGGATGGAAGACTCCAGGAAGGCTCTTAGCCAGCCATCCACAGAAAGAAGGGAATGAAGATGGTGGGGAGTGTGGTGGAGGGTGCCACACCTAGGCAGACTATAGACGCTAGTCCCACAAGCACCGATGCAAGGACGCTCCTCTGGTCCCGAATAAGAATCTTCACAGTCTCACAGAACTGGGGAAAAAAAAAAAAAAAAGGTGCAAAAGATGAGATTTAAAGAGGAAAGCTTTGGCTGCAGAGCTGGCAATGCCCACTCTCTCGGGACAGAGCAGCGGTTGCTGCCTCAGCTCTCACACAAGCTCCCCGGAGGGAGGGAAAGAGGGAAGAGCTGGACTGGCACCGCATCACCCCCAGCCATCAGCCCCGGTACTGCCTGTGACTCCGGCTACAACCTGTAGCTTCAGAGCATTTTAGAAGCGTATTAATTATTCTACTAATTCAGCTTCGCTTTCCTCGCCTCTTGAAGCCAGCTGAGGCCAGGCTCGCCGCCGTCCCGAGCAGCTCCGCGCCGGCGGCACTGCCCGCCGCGGGAAGAGCGGCGCGGCGGCGGCCGGCCCAGCTCCGGGGAGCGGGCCCGCCGCGGGAAGGGCAGCGCCGCCGCTGGCCGGGCCGTACCTTGTCGGTCTGGAAGCTGACGGGGGCTCCGTATCGGCAGTAGGTGACGAAGTGCTCGCAGTTGTTCCAGAGCAGGCTGTAGGCCGTGGCGCCCACCAGCTTCTCTGCCCGGCGGGCCGCCTCCTCGCTGCCCAGCACCTGGTCCTCGAAGAGCCGGTCCATGTGGTTGACCAGGATGCTGCCGCCGTAAGCGAAGTCCTCCACCGTGTCCACCCGGACGCTGGCCGTCCTGGCGATGACGCCCAGGATTAGCCGCTTGTTGGTCACCACCTGCTGGATCTGCCGACGATCGCCGGTGATGGAGGGCAGGATGTCGGGCATCAAATGGGCGACGCGGTTCTCGCCCAGGTAAATGCCGAAGTGGATGAAGAGGGTGCGGGGCACCTCCAGCAGGTCTCCTCGCTTGAAGCAGCTGGTGTCGTAGTAGCCTGGTGCAGGCGGTGGCGTTTCCCCGGCGGAGCCCGCGGGCAATGGCCGGATGTGGACGAGGAGCATCAGCTTCTCCAGCAGCAGCGAGGCCGCCTGTGGCACCGGGTTCTTCATGGTCGGCGGGGAAACCGTCGGTGCCTCCGAGTCGCTCCTAGCCCCCGGCACCGCTTTTCTAGGCTATCGGCGGGGCGGGGCGGGCACCCGGGCCGGCCCACCGGGTGAGGGGCGTGCGGGGAGCGCCCGCCCCGAGGACCGGCCGGGCTTTACCGGGGGGCGCGGCGGGCACTCTCAGCCGGCCCGGCGTCCCTCGGTCCGGCCGCGGCGGCGGCTCGGCCCTTGGGATGGCGTGGTGCCCGCAGCCTGGAGCCACCCGCAGCTCCGCCCCGTCTACCGCCCGCGCTGCCCAGGTAGAAGCGCACGGAAAAGTGCGAGTAAAACCCTTCACCCGCCCCGGGGAGAGCAGCGAGGGGCTCCCGGGGCCACAGCCGCTTCGTGCACGTTCCCCCCGCCTGCGGGACCTGAGGGGCTCCGGGTGCCCGCCCCGGCAGTCGCGGGCGCCAAGCGGCGACCGGATCGGATCGGGGGGGCCGGGCGGGCTGCCACGGTGCTCGCACGGCGGCGGGACAGGGGAGGGAGCGTCTGTCTTCCCTGAAAGGAAAGAGGTCTCCGAGGGATAGCGGCAAGTCACATTTATAAATTAACTCGCCCCAAAGGTCCGCCAGCTAAGAAAGAGTGGGAAGCGGCGGAACGGCATTCCCGTGCGTTCAGTTTCATGCTAATCCATTATGCAAATGGCTAAATCCTGGCAACGGAGCCCACAAAGGAGCAGCCCTGTCAGGTCAACAATGCCGCCCGATCGGGGCTCGGAAGTTTCACTAACCAAGCAGGGTCCCGCCCCCTCGGGGATGGCGGGATGATGGATGGGGCAGACATTCATTTTACCTGGAAGATGACAGGGCGCGGAGAGTGGCAGGGGAGGTGGCCACGGCTGCAGCCTTTCACCGAGTGCCCCGGCCCGCTGCCACGGATCTTTGTTCGTGCCGCAGCCGCTCCGGCCCGGAGCTGTCGCTCCGGCTGCAGGGGGAAGCTTTCGCTTCTGAGAAACGCGGAACGGGCGGAGGGAGGGGGAAGGAGAAAGGGATATGCGTGTAAGAATGCTGGACAAGTTTGGTGGAGCATCTTCCTTTAAACTCGGGCAAACACTGCAACCTCAGGATGCCAAATACGAAACGGGGAAGCGGGAAGAGAAGCGATGGCGTGTGTAACAGCTTGGCAGCTCTCCACAGGCAAACCGCGTTGAAACAGTAGGTTATTTTTCTCTCCTCAGTTATTTTAAACTATGGAACACGAATGAGACCTCCAGACCACCCCAGAGCTGTAGAATCCCTTTGGTCACACCAGCAAAAAAGAGAAAACGTTCACTATCCCTTTTCTTGCCACTAGCAAACAACTCTGGTATGATTCGGAAGGCAAAGGGCATGCAAAGGACCCAGGCAGGTGAGAGCCTTGTACCCTCACAGATTCTGAACCCAGGTTCAGGATCTTGTAAACATGAAAGCTTATTGATGAACCAACAGCAAAATTTCCCACTTCCTCAGTAAAGACAATATTTCAGGGGAGGGGGTTACCTCACTACTTGTCAGCAAAAGACAATGGTTGGTACCCTTCCGTTTCCTCCTGCTTGGAGCAGAGAGCAACTTCCTGGGAAGCTAAGACTATCCTCACCTTGCTTGCTCTGTAAAGAAAGAGGCCCCCGTAAGCTTTTGTTCACTTGCTGATTACAGGCCAGAGCCTCAGCACTACTAACAGGAGTGATCAGGCCTTTGGGATTTTCTTTGGAGTTTCAGCCAAATTTTTATGCAACAGAAGCTTACCCCTCTCAAGACCCCTACTTCAAATCACATCACTTACAAAAGAGAAAATACCTTTTAGATGTAGCTTATGATGCTTGTACAGGAACCCTGTGGATTAGCCACCAGACACACATGATTATATAATTAAACCAGCATATTTTCAAATCCAGCTGTTAAAAAAACATATTTGAAGGTTTGAGGCTTTTGCTACAAGTAAATAAAAGTAGGGGGAGGAGGAGGAGGAGGAACTTCTTAACTAGTGCATTTTTTTTAATGATGAGGGGAAATTTAAACACCTCATTCTCATAAAGGGTCTCACCCATTTGGTGATGGTCACAGCAGGTGGTCCAGAGCTGGAGGCACAGAATGTTGTCAAGACTCCACAAAAGTCCTGGCACAGAAATGTTCCTGTTTCCCTCCTGTGTGGATAAGCATCATTCCTGCCCTGCACTGCCACCTGAGGACTCCCCCTCTCCCCTTCCCTTAAGCTGTCTAGGGAGTGTCTGAATGATCTTTGCTGAAACAGGTGGTAGTCCTGCAGTTCAGATTTCTCTTCCCTGTCCAAAGGTAGGTAGAGGAATTCAATTAACTCCCTGGCAGATACACTTCCCAATGGGATCTTTCACATGGAGGCAATCTTTGTTTGCTTTCTTCATGCCAGTTAGCTTTAATCCCAAAATCACCAGGGCCCATTTCAAGTAAATCCAGAAAGGAAACCAGGATGAAACCGAAGAAGAGGAATTTCTTCAATGAGAAGGAGACTCAAAGCCTTACTACTGCATGGGAAGGTTTCAAAGTAGTAAGGTGAAAGGTGTGACACTTCTGCTGTGTAATTTCCTCATACCTCAGGGAGTGAAGAGCTTCCTCTCTCCCTCCCCCCAACCACTCACTCACTCACTCTCAAGCCCAGAAACCCCAGTGACAAGCCCAAAAGGCATTACAGAACAGATGGGTCTGTGGAATCCACCCAGGTAATGAATGCTTCGCCACTACCTTGAAATTGTTGTGAGCATTACTGTGTGCAAAGCACTTAATACAACCTATCAATGTAATTCCTGAACGAAACCATTCAGATTCTTGAAAAGCAACTTGCAACCCAACATTTTCTGCTTTCAAACCCAAGGGGCTGCACTTCTATTACTGTTAAACTTCTACAGTGCAATGTACGGTATACTTACCATAATTCTGCATCTGAAAGAGGGAAGAAAACATGTACTTTAATGGAAAAATATCTCTACTGGAGAAGGCAAAACTAAAAATATACATTGTGCATCAAACACTGGCACAACTTCTTGGGTGACTTTTGTACCTTTAGTACACAAATTTAAGTGGGAAAATCACTCTGGAATATTAAATATAAACCTGAAAACATTGAGGAAGTATTTGGACTGTTAAGTGTCATGGAATAACTTAATGATAAAGCCCATGCTTTATTTTTGAGAGTTAGGCTGAGATGCAGTAAGAGAGCTGTGAGAGGTAAGAATGAAGCCTTTGTTCAGGAGTGCAGATGAGCCAAAGCACAAAAACTTAAGTAAGAGGTGTAAGCCAGTTTCCATTACACGGAAACTCCTGTATTAGAAGGAACCTTATTTTATGCACTAGACATTACTATTTCCATCCTGCTCTCACAGCTAACACAGTAGGGAAAAGGCAGGAAAGGCGTGGAGTTGGAAGGTTATGTTCTTGCCTATATGAGGAACAGATCTGGTTTAACAAGCAGGCAAAATGAATTTTTTAACTGACTGAAGTTAAACCAATGCAGACTGCACACATGCTCACCTTTGTGTATATTTTACCAAACCTTTCTCAATTAGTCAAGCTTTACTTTCGGATCATTTGGGACTGCGGAAATAAGCACAGTTTCATGAACTCATAACATGTTAAGGCATTCAAGGAGAATATACCCTCCAAAAATCATTATCCAAAGATGCTAATTTGCAAGAAGAGTATCTGAAAAGAAAAGCCATTTGGTTTAAGCTGGTCTGCTGAAAGAAATAATGGACAGAAAACATGTTTGTGAAGGGTGGTTTAATAGCATCCAAAAGGGCTACTCAAGAGATAAAAAATAACACCTTTGTATTCCCATATCCATCCCATTTGAACACTGTACCATTCCTTTCAGCAAATTACAGCTTCCACTACAGATCTGTAAGTGATCAGCTCTCCAGTAAACAGAATCATTTACTTTTTTGGTTTTTGCATTTAACCAAGACTAGGGACAGGACAGAAAAAATCTGAACAAAGAAGGGAACCAGCAAGACAATGCAAGAAATTGCAGGCAAGTGAAACAACTCCAAAGAAAGAACCTGTGAACTAAGTATCACTCTCTTCCAGTAGAAGAAACCACATAAACAACTAAAACAAATTTATACTTTATAAATGTTCACTTTTATTCAGAAACTTATTGCATACACATTTCCAGAGTCACTTAAGCAGCATATTGAGTAAACTGAAAAAATTTACTGTAGCCTTTCTATCCTTGTAGGTTTGCTACTGAGGTCTATCACTTTTTCTTTTTTACTTCTCTCAGCAGTCTTCCAAATTATTAAGGAGAGTTTTCTAACAAACAACTGTAAACATAATAAAACCTGCATGCCATTTTCACTTTGAAGTTATTAACTTCGCTATTTTTCTGAAATGAAGTGATGACTTATTTTTTACAACCTGACAATCATGTTGTACACATGGACAGTACCTACGACTTGCTCAGGCAATAATTGTTTAGATGGATACAGCATTCATTTATGATGCCTTTAACTGAAATGAACAAAAGCACAGAAAACATGGGAACAATTCACTGCATAGTCCTCATTAGCAAGCAAGAGGCTAGGAAATTAATAACAGTGATAGCACTGGAAATGTAGGAACTAACAGATAGGTTTGGTGACAATTAAAAAAGTAGTTATTTCCATAACTTTGTCTGCTGTTAGTAATGCCTCATTTTGTCAGTACTAAACAATTAATACAATCTCCCCAAAATAAACAAACTGATTAATTTCTGAATATAAAATGCCTGAACACGTGGAGTAATATTTTTACAGCTTCTGCAGAGAAAATACAGTTATCAGAATTTCCATCTTGCTATTGTCCCAGGAAATCTGATACAGATTTTTAAGTCTCTTCTTAATGAGATGAAGTTCAGAGGTATCCCAATTTGAACATGCTAATCATATTGTGCAGGAAGGCAGACGGAGAGGTGATAACTGGGAGTCAGAAGAAAGAATACACTGCATTCAACATGGTTTTTAGTCACAGCAAAGACACCTTTTTGTGGGAAGGGCAATGCAAATGACAGTCAAATAAACTTAATCCAGGCATTACTCTGCTGCACAAATCAAGGATTTAATAGCCTTGAAAGAAAACCACCCAAGCCTGCTTTACCCCTGCCAGGACTGCACCACCACAAGAAGGAGTGAGCAGGCAGACTCCCCTTTCCTCATCTTCAAATTTATTACCACACTAAGATCTGCAATTTACTACTACTCAGTGCTTTCAACTGAAGGATTAATTAGTGAAAGATATTGGAAGATGTAAAAAAAAAGTCTGTCATTAACCAGATAAAGTGCTGGAAGTTTGGTGGATCACCACCAAAGGTCAGCATTTATGACCAGTCACTGTATAACAGTACCAATTATTACTTTTCTTTATTGCCCAGCAGGGAAAACTGTTCCCCAGTACCAGGCAGTGCTGCCTTCCCAGCAGTGCAGAGCAGGTTCCCCAGCCTCACTCAGTGCACAAGACAGACACAGAAGACAGGACAGCAGTCCCAGCAGTTTGCAAATAAAGGATGAGAGAAGGAAAAGAGAGATGGACGGAACAGGAGGTAATTTCCATCTTGAAATAACGATTACCTTGTCTCATAATTAAATGTTATGTTGCAGTTTGATTAATTCTATTTTTCAGGAAATAAATTGATTCTTCATCCACTGTATTAACGAGACAGGAAATGTTATCAGGCACAGACAAAGCTATTAGTCTGGTATTATTCAAAACATTTGCCAATCTGTGCCATATAGCTAAACCTGAGAGACATAACTGTCAAATTTCTACTCTTCAACCTTATAAACAAATCTCATTCAAGAAGCCAGTTCTTGTTTATAACATGTATTTATACCACTTAGTGTTCAAAGCATATATATAAAACACCTGTTATTCTATCAGTGATTTTAAATCAGGAACATTTTTAATCTGGAAATCCAACAGCATCTGTCCAAATGCTTTACCCTGTAAGAAAAAGAACGAAACCAAAATTTTATTTTACTATCTAAATATACCATCTTTTTAAAATAAGGTTTGGTTTGTTTTTTTTTTTAATGGTTTCATGTGAGTGTTTCTCCTATAATCAGGGTTGGAATTATTCTAAGTTTCTTGAGTTTTCAAGCATCCAAATCTGAATAGACTGAACAGTTTATCGACTGCTCAATCTATTTATTTGGTACCTAGTGCTAAAATCAATTAATTTGGGGTTCAATTCTACGTATTCATACATAGCATCACCTTGTTTTGAGAGGAGTCTTCTTGACTATGCTGAGATGATATGCACATGAACATTTCTGAGCCTAAGAGCACAGCTGTGTAAGCCATAGCATTGCTCAGGATCTCATCTTCAGGTTTACATGTTTTATGTATTTAATATTCAGATTATACATTTGCAAAAGAAGATATTACTTTCAGATTCACATAAAATCATCAACACAAAAGACCTCATATCCATCTGCTTTTCATGTTTATACATAATTTATCAGTATTTTAACTATAAAAGGCATAGGCTAAATGAGGAGTTGTCCTACAACATGGTTCCTGTATATACCTGGAAACAATCAGAACTGTCTAGTAAATCTGCATTTTTTAAAATGAGAAAAAAGTTTCTGATATTAAATTCTGAAATTAGTTTCTGATAATTGCTGGTGCATCAAAAAACTGGTAGTCTTCAAATCAGTAATGCTCTTTATGATGTGCTATCCTATTGGTACACATCTTTTTCACCAAATATTCCAAATCCACTTTCTACTTTCCTATGTTGTTTTCAAACCTTACAAAATTAAATAGACAGTATCTATTAACAGGAAATTAAAAGGAAGTGGAGTCAAACCCCAAACGTCACAGTTCCAGCCCAAAAGCTGGTTCTAAAGAGACCCATAAAAGATGACTACATTAAAATGATTGCTTTGATACATGCCTGTGGGTCACTTCTTAGGGAGGCTATACCACCACCACCAAGGGAATTCTTCAGAACAAAATTTAATCCATGGATTCCTGGTAACTCGTATCTGTAGAACAAAAACTGCACATTATTTCTCAGCAGATTTTGGAAGAAACACATGTAGAGAACATCAAACAAAAACCAGCATGCAAAATTTTCATGCTTCTGATCACATCCCACTGCTGAGTCAAGTCCAAAAGGTAACAAGATTAACACAAGGCCTTACCTGCCTTCTTGTTCCTTCCTCTTACTTCAAATTACCAGCCCTTAATAGTTTCAAAGCTGGACCATAAAGTAATCATTCTCCTCTATCAAAAATCACCAATTTCTAATAGGGCTGTTTCTAGAGGTCTTTCTTTCTGTGAGTTAAAGTCCATTATCTGCAAGCCAGAGGTTCAAGATCTGATATGAACTCAAATAACACGATGGGCAAAAGAAAGTATTTGTATTAGCTCCTAGTTCTGGTACTGAAAAGTAAAATCACTTAATTCCTGGAACTCACTTTTGCTAACAAATGCTTCCAGCTAATTGGAAAGACACCCTCTTCATTACTGAGAAACATCTATGAGTCACTACATCAACTCTTAGGATGAACAGATAACTTTACGGCAAATTCAAATCAGAGCTTTCCTGGAGCCATGTACTTTGTTCAGATAAAACTTTATTTTAGTGTGACAGCCTATGTTTCTGTTCCATCGCCACTGTAAGCATTTTTCCATCCTTGCTTTTGACTGGTGCAGTTCCAATTTGGAAACTTCTGTAGCAGTTTGGCAAATGGCTCTGTGGTTTCCTATTGTTTCATATTCCATAAATAGATCTACAGTATATTTCCATTTGCCTCTCCTTGCAGTGTTTTGCTATCTTCTTTCTATTGTTGGTGTTTTTTGGTTTTGCTTACCTCCAATATTTTCTTCATCTAAGTACCTGTTAGCTTTGCTTTCATTCCATAGGAAAGAATTTAAATCAGAACATCATCAAGCCATGAGGAATCAACAGAGAAACATGATATCCAATTTAAATCCTGCTTCCTCCAACATCGCTTATTCTTTAGTCACCTACCCAATCTTCATCTGTTTGGGACAGATTCTTTACATCTTTCTCCTAATATAGGTGCAATTTCTTGCAGTGCTCTTACACTGCTGATTCTGTCACTTTGAGGTTTATCTCTTTCAGCTCCTTTTGAGCACTGTGAAAACCATGGCTGTTGCTGGTGCTCACAGCCCTGTCTGCCCTTTTATCTTGGGCGTATGACCTAAACCTCTTGTGGAAAGAGAAGATTCTGCTGAGCAGTGTGGCAATCACTTCAGTTCTTGTTCTGGAAAGCAAGAAGTCATTGGAGTGTTTGTGTCTGTCTCCCAGGCAAAAAGTTTAGTAAGTTCCTTCAACTTTTTTATTACTGCATTCTACTTTAGTATTAGAACTATCAGATTTTATTAAGAAAAAAAATTGGTGTCTGCATTCTGCTACCCTTTCTCAAAAACTAGTTGACAGGCACCATTATCATGCTTGAAGCCAAATCCACTGGGAAGGCAGGAAAAGTAGATTAATCCACCAGTGCTCTATTAGACAACACAAATATGAAGAATAAAGCAATTCTACAATAAGTTACCTACCTAATTTACTAAATTTAATACCATAATCAACTATATATCACAACCCCACCAAATTTTCTGAAAAACTAAATAAAAATTTCCAGTCACCACATACCATGAAAGCAAGAGATCTACCAAAGCAAAGCACTACACTATGAATGTTACTCCAAAAAGCTGACAAAGATCTCCAAGCAGCAAAGAATTCACAACTGGAAGAGGTCTTCTCAAGAACTAGACTGATGGAATTTTGATTCCTAATATCTCATCTCTCAAAAGAATGTCATGAAAATCAATCATGAAAAACAAATCAGGAGAGAAACTGAAGAGCATATAAATGCAGAAACAAGTAAGTGGAAGAATTTCATTTCACTTTCTGCAGTAATTTTGGCAGAGAAAATATGTAATACAAGCAACAGATCTTAATTTGGAACACTGTAACATGGCATATTCATTGTATTTACTTTGAGAAAATATTTACAGTGGAGTAATATAGCTAAAATGAGAATTACAAAATAATATATGATGGCCAGCATCTTCACTATTTTAAGTCTTGTCTGTAGCATCTGAGCATCCAAAATATTTCCACAAAGAAAATAAACTTGTGCAATAAAAGGAAGAAAAACCATTATAACAATTATAATAGTCTTAAGCAGCAACAATACCTTGACTAAAATGCTGGCAGGCATTTACTCAGCATAATTAAACAATTTAAGCTTAATTAACTGAGATCTAAAGGAACAAAAATATCTAATTGTACCACTTAAATGTTTTAAGAGCTGCTTTTAAAAAACACAGAAAACAAATAAACCTTTCAAAGAACACTATCTGTGACAAAAACCAGTAAGACAAGGAGTATTCACTGTTCTAGCTGAAATCCTTTGCTTATGCACAACGGAGAACTACTTTCTTTAAAGTGCTGTCCATAATATTCAAAGAAGTAAGGTCTTTTGGTGAATCTCCCATTAAAAAGCATGGAAATAATAACGATATAAAATTATTTAATGCATTTAAATCAAGGAAAAGACAGGATTCTTTTCATCGCAGGAAAGCAGGAGCCAAGTCCATAGGCTTAAAGAAGTGTTTGCAGATGAGATATACTGTAGAGAAATACTTATTTTTCCTAACAAATGTATGTAAAAAAAAAAAAAAACAAACATCTAGAAGGATCAGCATCCACATTTCTTGTTCTTCAGCTCTTGGTGAAAACATCACATAGGAAGAAATCAGATGTCAATTTTTAATATTTCTGAGCATTGAAATGTTATATATATGTACATTACATATACCACATTTCAGAAGATGAAAATAGTAAAATCTTATAGGATAGATTTACTGTCCTTCTTAAAAGACTGACCCAGTACCACTGCACAGAAAGTTTCTTGTTCTGCATCTTCAGATACTTGGATCTGTTAAGAATGTACTCCAGCACTCTACTCTGGGAAGCAATCACCTGAGGATTGAAAGACCATCTTTTTCTATTATTTTACCTGCAGATCTGGAAATTCATGAGTTTTCAGTGTCCTCTACCAAAATAATCCCACCTTTTCTCTGTTTAGTACACCTGTTTAATGCCTCTAGTGAGAAAGCATGAAAGGCAGCTGGTTAACAGACTGTTCTGTAGCGAGTAAGAGCCACGGTTGGTATGCTTACAGTAGCAAAGCTAATACATAGTTTTTAACTACTCACTATTTAAATAAAGGAAATGAAGGAAAATCAGACAGTAAGAAAACTCTTTTTAATGACAGTTAAAACTAAAAAATAAACAAGTAATTAAAAAAGAAACTACACAATCTGAAGCACATGAGCATAATCCTTATAATCCTAAATATTTCCACAAAAGGTCTTAATTCTTTTTCCCCAGTAGCTTTCCAATTCACTCACAGAGCTCCATTATCATATCATTAAAGGAAGCCAAAACCACAGATAATCTAATCAGTCAAATTAATTTGGCTACATCCAAACAGAGCAACTTTTATTTATGAACATAAACAGCATTATAAGGAATGCCAATGAATCCATTTCTAGAACAATCATTAGGAGGAATAACGTTGTTTATTTCTTTTCATCTCTGCTCTGTTTCCAAGGAAATTCAATTACAATTCTTAGTATCACAACTTATTAGATACACAGATTTGTTAGCACTTCTGAAACAGTGAGTGAGATCTGCACTGAGCTGCTTATGAAGACAGAACCAGCACTTACAATTCAAAGATCAGGGGTTAAAATAACTCCAAGCTCTCTGAGCTTTGAGCTGTACCTTTCTGACTCAAGCTTTCTGAACAAACAAAAAGACAGCCAACAGTTTATCCACTACCCATGGAAATACATAAAGGATTTTAGCAAAATCTCCTTATGTGCAGCACAAATGACTTTGTATCAGAACATAAGTTTTGAAGTTTTAGGAGACTGAATATTTTGTGACAGTATTCAGCTTTTACTTGTTTTCAAAGAGATAAAAAGGTTTAAAATCTGTTGACTGTTACACTGCACATCCTTAGGAGAGTGAGCTTCATTACCTCATGCTACAACAAGAACAGTGTATGTTTCATTCAGTCCCTAGGAAGCATCAGCCATACCACAAAAATAGGAATGTAACGTTATGTTGTCTGCTGGCAGAGGATATTCTTTAGTAGGTGAGTAGCACATAAAAGTGTCCTGTTTAGGAGGTATTCTCTTTCAGATTTTAACAGAAATTAGCTATGTTTTTTCTTTAAATTCTGGCTTGGTATATATGGCACAAAAATGGGTGAGAGTGAAGTACTAGAAGGAATACTTTATCTAAAGTGAGTGAACTTCATAAATATTAAAATACTTTACAGAAACAGGGACAGTATGAGGCCCATTTCTGATGGATCATCAGGTAAGTTTGGGCTCCAGGCTACTGTGTGAATGTCTTTCAGGTAGTGTTTTACAGATTTCTAACTCGCAGTTCAGCACTGGCTCAGAGGCTTGGGATGCTTCGGTTACTAAGGCTCCTGCAGATCCCAAATGGTGTAAAACCAGTGGAAAGATAAATTTCTCAAAGGGCATTGTAAGCTATTTCTAGTCAGTAAATACATTCTGTACTGGAACAAAACAAAGGAACAGCCCCAACACTGCTATGCTAATTCTGAGAATTTAAATGCCTCTGCTAAACCGATTCACGGCCTTTGTCCAGCTTCGAGAGAGGCCCAAGTTCGTGTTCTCAGTGACTATACTCAAGCTGTTATTTAAAAAGGCAAAGGAAGATACATTAAAAAAACCAAAGAAAATACATATAAGTTTGCAATATTTGTATTAACATATTTTAAGATAACTTCTGATACCATCATGTATCTACCATACAACTCTGGGCTGAGCAGCAAGCTACTCACCTTGTTACTAGTTCTTCTTCTGGTTTCTCATGCTCTAAAAGGTGTTGAAAGTAATTCTCCAGGGCTTGAGCAGTTAAAGTTTTCTTTAGGTATGGATAGTAGAGGGGATGCCGTGCTATCACACCTGTTAGGCATTAACTGGCATTAGATGAAATAGGAACTGTTAAAACAAATTCGTAGTTATCCTTTCAAAACCAATTTGAGGTCCTCTGCTTAACTGAAACTGTAAATATGGATCCCCTTTAATGAGCTCCTGAATAAAAACCACAACAGCATGACAGCTCTCCCTCTGTCAGTACAGATGTAGGGAGGAGCACGACACCAAAGAATGCTAAGTTATCGCTAAGTGATGACTGGATTTTTTTTCTGCTACAAACAGCCCCTGCCACTGAAAAGACACCTAAAGAACAACAACATCACAACAAACAACCCACAGGCTTCCCTTAAATGGTTTGCAAGACTTAGATATTTAAGTAATCACAATTAACCACAACAAGGAATGATCAGTGATCAAAGGTTTGGTCCTTGCCCCACCTCTTGCACGGGATTCTGACATAAGTATGACAAATCACAATTACATTTTTATTGCTGTAAATATGCTTTATAAGCTTCAGCTAATTTTATGCTGAAGCTGAGGTTCCAGAGCAGGATCAGGAAAACAACTTTGTATCACTGGGACCTTTCTATCTGGACTTAAACTAGAGGTTAAGTTTGTTGTTGTTAGTGTTGTTCCTTAGAAAAGCAGCAGTGTCTTTGTATATGAAGCAGTCTATTACATATATATCATTCATGACTTGGCAATGCTATGCTGCAACAGTGGTCAATCACAGAGAAAGAAAAAGAAAAAAAAGGAAAAAAGGAAAAAAATAAATCAACATTGCTTCATTCTTCAACCCAAAAAAACCCCCCTAGTTTCACAAACAAGGACATGAACACTATATTCCTGAATACAAATGAACAAAATTCACCAGTTTTAGCACAGCAGCTAATAGCAAATCAAATCCCAAACGCACCTTTAATTCATACTGAGCTTTGAACACCACATGCTCTCATCTTCCAACAAGTAAGAGAGCCAATTGTTGCATGCAGAAGTAAGGAACAGAAGGAATTATTAAACAATGCAAGAAGCAGCACAATCAATGCAAAGAGACTGCATACTGAAATATACCATTTGCATTAGCAATATAATAAAAACATTCTTGTACGTATGAGAACAACTTTAGTATTTCCTAATACTGTCAATGTTTTAGCCATAGACGTGTTACAAAATTAATCTATGAAAATATTATACATGATCAAACAATCAAGAAATTATATTATGTGACATACATACATGAAGGAGTAGCAACCAATATGTAAAAGAAACCTTAAAAAGACATTTCTTAACTTCTGGAAGCTCAATTTTCCAACCCTAAACAAAAACCTTTCTTTTTAGCATGACATGCTAGTATTTTTTCTTAGTACTTCAGATTACAGCAGCTGCTAATCAGAAAACTACAGATATTTCATTAGTGAAATCCATATTCAGTACGTATTCTCTTTAGTTTCAGCACAATTATAAAGAAGGTCAAGTGATGTTTAAAAAAGTAAAGACTAGCACTTGATATGTAAGTCTTATGTGAAAATGTTACATCACTTCAGAAAGCAAAAGAATGAAAAATACCTATGTTTGCAGAATTGCCTTTGTCTCCACTTCTAGTATAGGCAAGATCTTCTAAGCGGTAAGTATGTGGACCACTTGGCAGATCTGCACAACATAAAAATGAATTAATTTTAAAGGTTCTACAAATAATTGCATATTTTGAAGGAGTAAATGTCAGTTTAAGTGCATGTTTTTTGCATTGTTTGCAGTACTCTAAAAACATTTCCAATCCTTCTCACAGGAGCACCTAGAGAAAAAGAGGCAAGACTGGGAGGCCAGTATTAGGAAGAACAGGAGGAATCAACTATCTCCCAAATCCTTTTTACTTTTTTACAGCCAGGTGCTGTACCAGACATCCCCTCTTCCATGACCTTTCAATATGACTTCCATCTTGGCCTTAGGAATGCAGTACCTCTGAAGGAGGGATAACAGCTGCTTGTCCTTTCTTGACTAGCCAGTAACTTTTGCCCCCTTAACACACAGATGCCTTCTTCCAGTGCAGGTGGAAAATACCTGCAGTTGCTCTTGTCCTGACTGAACAGACATTACAGAATTACCTGCTAATGCCTGTAGAAAAGAGTAACAAATTCCTTTTCAAGACAACACATCTCTCACTTGCATTTGCACTATACAGCTTCTAATCCAGCTGCATAGAAGAAACCTAAGATTTCTTTTTCAAATTACTAGTTTTGAAAATATCTTAGTATCATGTAAAAAAATGTATGCTTCCTAGGAAGCCAGTCTTCATTTTCTATCCTGTCAATGTCTGAGGATTGGCTGTTCAAGGAACAGGGAGGTTGTTGCACTTCACTGAACAAAGTTCATACGAAATATTTTTATCCATCTATGTATCAAAAAGCAAACCCACTCCTGTCCAAATCCAGAAACTTAATATTGTGAGATTGACACAGTATATACCTGAGGTTTGACAGTTAAGTTACATAGCACAGACCTCTTGCAACTGTTGATTCTGAGAGTGAGTAGGCTGTCACCATCTACTTCCTGCTCTCTAAAGTGAGAGATGAAGCACCCACTTTGCTAACGAGTTTGAGTTATTCACTGATCACAGCATAACACTGAAACTTGAAGCATGGGCTAAATCCAAGCTTTAGACAGCAAGAATCAAGTAATTTTCAGTAAGTTTTGCTTCTGATCCAACTTTCCTACGGCTGTATAAACTCTCCTGGACTCCTTGGCTTTTCAATCTCATCATCAGTAACAGGCTGACCTCCACTCCTGACTCACAGCAAACTTCTTATCTCCCAGTTCTTCTCTCCTCTGTGCCCTGTCTTTTTTTCCATCCTTCTGGATGCAGTTGGTGGTTCTCCCCCTCTCTCTGCTCCTGGGACACCAGTAGGGGGAATATGCAGGGCAGGGAGTGACAGCCTTCCTGCTTCGTGGCAGCTTCTGGTGCAACTGCTGCTGATGGCAGCCAGAAGAAGCAAGTCACAAACATCCTGAATTTAAAGGAACTGAATATACAAGGTCTTGTAAACCAATTATGCTGCACTAATTTCATGTTGCAATGCACAATGCAGTTTAAAAATACATCAGTCTGTCCCTTTTGTACTATTATTGCTTCTGCTGAGAATACCAAACTATTTAGGTTGATTTTTTTCCCCCCTTTTTAAATTTTGTTTTAATTTTAGGGAATACGAGACCCAGTATTAAAGATCTTATGCTCCAAATGCTGGCCTGAGGCATCACTTAGAGCATAGTGCACCTACTATGCAGGCATGAGTAGATATGTAGTCTGTGAAATGCATTAGGTGATCAGGTAAACTCAGCCCCAGCCTAATCATCCTTACCTTCAACTCATTTCTGCCCACAGAAAATTGCTGAGAAAGATGTGAGCCAGGCTGACCTGGGTAAGAGAGAAACAATGTCCAAATCCTACTGGCTGCAGTTTGCACTGACCCTGTCGGTGGCAGTGGCAGCTGGACAGATCCCTCAAATCCATTTGGGTACGAGGTAGGAGATATATTGGATAACAAAAATGCCTCAATATGACATGACACCATTTGTACAGTGTATTTGTGTTTGGTTGAAGCAGATCAGTCAACACTCACAAGAGGAGCTCTGCTGGCACATGTGAGTGGCAATAACAGGGAAAACAATAAGGAAGAACTAGGGGCTCACCACAGCAACCTCTTCTACTGGCACACCTGCATCAGAAAATCTTCCCACAACCTGCCCGAACAACTTATGAGCACTGAACTGCTTTAAGTAAGACCTAAAGTTTTATAATATATATTGGGTCACTGCAAAAGGTGAGCTGCAAGAGTGATTACAGCTCAGCCTGGCACGATGGCTCCTCAGTGGTAGAAAGTCAAGGTAACATGAAATTTGAAGAGGTTAAAACATACAGTGAAAAAGAGGAACATAGAAGGTTTTGAGCTTGAAGCTCACAATCTTTTCCACATTCACTTGCAAGCAGAAGTGTGCCAGAAATGTTTAAAGGTGCATTTATTTAACTGGGTAATATTATTTGTGATTAAACATCTCCATTGAGAGGGGGTCTGAAAGTCCAGCTAAAGCTCATTGTTCATTTTGGATACAACTACCGCACTTCATACACTACAGAAATCACATTAGTTTTAATAATTTCATTCCATACACAATTCAAGACGAAATGTAGTGCTTTATCAAAGGCTGAAATTTTACAATATCTGAATCACATAAGTTATAGAAATCTTTTCTCCATCAGATGTTTTACAGTCTCTGACAATCTCCCTTTAAACAAAACCAGTTCAAGTCAGTGTTTCTGGTGTTATCATTTATTATTACCCTGATTTATCTTTCATGATCTGTTTATCAGGAAATTGTTTTCATTTACTAAACATCTTAAACAAATCTACGAAAGAATTCCCTTCAAAGCTAGGGAAAATGGTAAATACAAATTCCACCCTCCCAGAAGCACATCTAGCACATATTTTAAATCCATTTTCACATATTTCTCTTATCTATTCAACGACAACTAACAGTCCCTCACCCTTGAGATAACCATGAAACCAAGAAAAATACTTTCCTCCTTTTTAAATGCTTACAGAAAATGCTTTTGCAGAAGCTATTCCTTTTACAGTCTAACTCATTTGTCTTTTCTCATCCATGCTGTCCTACATTAAACCACAGAAGTAGGTAAGTATTTAGTCACATGCAGAAAACATTTATATTTACAACCAAGGGCAAAAGTTTAGATGCTTCTCAGGGGAGACAACCAGAGCAGTTCTGCTGTCTCTCAGAAGTGGGGTTTTGCCTGAAAGAAAGCCTGAAGTATTCAGTAGTTAACTGCTGGTGTCAGGCACCACAAAGTTTTCTCAAGTTATAAAAAGGCAGTAGGGAGTCCAACAGCTTTTTGCTTCTCCCATATTTAGCACTGTAGTCACCTTGAAAAAAAACCCAAACCCAGGACTTTTGTTAACCCTTTCATTAATGCAAAACAATGACTTCCTATTCCTTAACTTGCCCAGTCTGATGCTGCAAACACCCTGCTGCCCTCCTGAGAACTCCCAGGGAGCTGAAAGATGCTGGTGAGACATCAGATTTCCAACTGAGCTGAAGAGCTGAAATCTACTTAAGAACTTAAAATTGTTTCTACACGGCACAAATCATTCTATTGAAGAGATGTTTTAATAGATGGGGAAAATGAAGACATGCATGGTAATCAGGCTTCCACTATCAGTGGCTTTCAAATGGCAATAAACACAAAGTCATGTATGTATTTCAAAATTTCTCTGTGTGATACAAACATTCCCTACTAACTCATATTAGTTGTTACACAGTTCTATTGCTAGCTTTGAGAAAACACTGCTCACCTTTATCTGGAGTCCAGAGTAAACCTTAACATATAAATGCCTTAATAGCATTAATTTTTAAAGTATACACAGACTTTAATACCTGAATTACTCTTTCACCAACAGTATTATTTTCAGAAATGTTTCTAACTTGTAATTTTTAGGTAGAGTCACCTGATTCAGATTTTCAAATACCTAGCCACAGCTTTAAATTAATTCTCTCAGTTCTTTGGCAAGCAGAAATAAGATAATGAAGACTGTATGGACCAAAAGGGAATGATGGAGCATGCTATACTCTAAGAAATACGGTATATAATTCAGCCATTAGAAATAACAAATTTTCAGGTGTCCAGCACTTTCAATAATTGCTTGTATAAGCAACTCTGATTTAACACTTCCTTTTCATTGCAGACATCGTGACCTGCTCCATCCAGCTCACCGGTCAGCCCTTCTCAAAGTTCTTTTCTTTCTCAGAGAATTTGGTTAGACAAGTCTAGCAACAGCACAGCAACTATCACGCTGGATATTACCCCAGTATGGTTTCTTTTGAAGTCACTGGTTCCAGGTTGATCCCGTTCTTGTTGATTTTGTGAAGGCTGCCACATGGAACAGGAGTGAATTTTAATTATGTAAGTTCTGTGAGTCCATAAGTATTGTTTGTCTGTCCTCTATTCTAAACGCTATTTTGATGTAACTATTCCCAAGATTCACAAAAACTAAGATTACAGTATACTTTGAAACCACGTTTCAACTTTAAGCCAGTTTTACACGATCTTCAGTTTATTTAAGGCTTAGAGGTTTTTAATAAAAATTTACTTCCATACTTGTTATAGTCTCAAGTATGTATTATACTGCATGACACTTCCAAGAAAACAGTTTGTGCTTTGTAACAGCCATAAAAATGTATCACATAAGGAGGCAAAATGTATTTCACAGACAAAATCCAACATGATTGACCAGGATAAAGATAGCAAATGATAAATTCACAAGTAGAAAGATGAACATACCTGTCAATTCACTGCTAATCTTGGGTAGATCAAATGAAACCACCTCATCTGATGTAAATGTGAGATCCTCCTCAAATACCTCAACATGCTGCCCATTTAAAAATAGGTTGACCTGTACAAAGAACACAGATTTTTCAAACAGTCAAATCAGAAATCCATCACAATGTGAATAAATAAAGCATATTCCTAATTAAGTACTGATCTAGTACACTTCCAGTAATAGCTTTACGGATAACGCTCTGTTGCTCCCTTTTAAAAGGTCACAATACAATAACAATTCATTATAAACCCAAAAGAAATCTTTGTTTAGGGAAAAAAAAAGGGTATAAAAACCCCAAAGGAATTCTCCATCCAGTCTGGTAATTTTTTAAAGGAAGACAAATCTATTTCCATCTCACTCTATATACTGCAACACTGCATGGAACTTTGTGTCACAACTCTTGACAGTTGAATCCCAAAACTTGAACATTTCCATCTTTTCCATGATGCAACCCCCTTTTATTCTTAATGTTGCTGTCTGTATTATAGACAAACACAATACAATCTCTGCATTCTGTGTTCATCTTCAAATATATTTTGTGAAATCTGCTAAAAAAATACATAAATACAGGAATTTTGGGCTTGGTTGTTGCTCAGTAGCAACACTTAGAGTAGACTCCAAGTCAAGGACCTTTCAGTTTCCCATGCTCTGCAAGCAAGCAGGTGCACAGAGAGCTGGAAGGGAGCATGGCCAGGACAGCTGACCTGAACTGGCCAGAGGGATATTCCACACCAAACAGCATCATGCCCAGTATATAAATGGGGAGAGCTGGGAGTTGGCTCGGAGCTGCTGATCTCTGCTGCGGCACGGGCTGGGCATTGGTCAATGGGTGGAGGAACACTCTACAGGACATTCTACTTGTCCTTCTTGGGTTTTATTTCCCTCTTTTTTGTCGCCTCCCTTTTTTAATAATACCAACAACTACTACTTTGTAATAATTATTAAAGTGTTGTTATCTCAACTTGTGTGGTTTATTTTTTACCATTTTCCCAAATCTTCTCCCTATTACACTGGAGAGGAAGGAGGTGAGAGAGTGGCTGACTGGCACTTAATTGCCAGCTGGGAATAAACCCCGACAGGCCTTTTTCATGCCCAGCATGGGACTTAATGGGTTGAGATAACAACAGATCTAACTAGAATATGTTAGAACAAATTTCTTACAAGCATTCGTTGTATTAGTTTCACAGCCACTGGCCACAATGACTTATTTGCTCACCAAGTTGATGTGTTTGTTCCTTAAGTTCAATTATGTACCGCCTTACTTGCGGTGTGTGTTCTCTGTTAGGATGTTTATCACCCATGGAAACTGGGCTGAGATTATCAAGCTGTACTTTGAAACACTGGCTAATGATATGATATAATTACTGGTTGTGAAACCAACCTGGTATTTGCACTCAGCATTGCTGTCATCCCTGTACTTGGGAGTCATCTATCAGCAGCTATTGATAATTATACCTTTTACCTTTTCTCTTTGGAAACTCAGACCATGGAAGGGACACACTTCCCTTCCTCTCCCCCTTATCCTCCAAGCTAATTACAAAAGATCTTGAGAATTTTAAGTATCTTGGGATGCTCAAAGTAGCATATTCCTATCATTATGTCTTCACAGAATCAATTAGATTGGGAAAGACCTCTGAGATCATCGAGTCCAACCTATGATCCAACATCACTATGTCAACTAGACCTAAGTGCCACATCAAGTCGTTCTTTAAACGCCTCCAGGTATGGTGACTCCACCTCCTCTCAGATAGCTGTAGTGTGTTGATAAGGTCTCTGCTGAACCTCCTTTTCCCCAGACTAAACAACCACAGCTCTCTCAGCTGCTCCTTGTGAGACTTGTACTCCAGATCCTTCACTAGCTTTGCCAGCTTCTCTGGACATGCTCCAGCACCTCAAAGCCCCTCCTAAATTGAGGGGCCCAGAAATGGACACATGACTCAAGATGTGGCCTCCCCAGTGCTGAATACAGGGGGATGACCACTGACCTGGTCCTGCTGGCCACACTCTTGCTGATACAGGCCAGCACACCATTGGCCTTCCTGGCCACCTGGGCACACTGTTGATTCATGCCTTGTGAATGTGTTCCAGGTCTTGTTTAAAGTTTAAACAGCTATTTAAGACTAATTCTCAGAGATCAGCCCTGCAGAGAAAGACTTGGGAGTGATGTTTGATGGAAAACTCAACCTGTTGGTGTACGTTCGCAGCCCAGAAAGTCAACTGAATACTGAGCTGCATCAAAAGGAGTGTGGCCACTCAGTTTCAGGAGGTGATTCTCCCCCTCTACTCTGCTCTTGTGACAACTCACCTGGAGCATTGTGTACAGTGCTGGTGTCCCCAAAATATGAAGGACATGGACCTGTTGGAGCAAGTCCAGAGGAGACCATGAAGTTCATAGAAGGACTGGAGAACCTTCCCTACAAAGACAGACTGAGGGAGTTGGGGCTGTTCAGCCAGAAGAAGAGAAGACTGTGTGGAGACCTCACAGCAACCTACCAGTATCTGAAGGGGCCTACATGGAAGCTGGAGAGCAGCTCTTTGTCAAGAACTGTAGTGACAGGACAAGGGTAATGGGTGCAAATTGAAAAAGGGGAAATTTAGGTTAGATATTAGGAGGAAATTTTTCACTGTGAGGGTGGTGAGACACTGGAAGAAGATGCCCAGGGAATTAGGGATGCCCATCCCCGGAGCTGGTTAAGGAACAACCTGGTCTAGCAAGAGGTATCCCTGCCCATGGCAGTGAAAGTTGGGAATAGATGATCTTTAAGGTTTACTCCAATCCCTTAACATTCATCCTTGAGAAAATGCTGAAACCAGAAAAACCAGTAAAATATGTGGAAAAAGTATGCTGTCACCTTGGCAATTCCAGAGAGACACAGATCACTGCAATGTGCTGGCCCAGGCCTACCAAGCTCTCTTTGACACTATTCTTCTCAAGGGGAAAAGAAGGTCTCTGGATCTGATGACAAAACAAAAACCCTGAGCTACTGCAACCCCAGTGACAGGCATTGCAAAGGAATGAGAGGACTCACCCCCTCTAATTATCAATCACTCCTATACACAAGAAATGGACACAAAACTCAGCTTGTAAATGAGGATGAAGGAGGGTCACCACAAAAACAGGAGAAAGAGGCAGAAAAAGATACCTATCTTTAAATCAGATGTGAGATTTACAAAAATATTTCAACTGTCTTCCAGGTCAGCACATTATCATCTGGCTGCTATGAAGTAGCTATGATCACTTTCTAGGGAAGGGGGTATAGACAACTGTACTTGAAAAAGGGGTCTAGGTCCTCAGCCTCAGAACATGACTCCTGTTAAGTCTGAAGGAGAGGTATTCTTTCCAGGAAAATGCTTGTCACCAAGATAAGAGGACCACAATGAAGGGAGGTATCCAGTTCTTGAAAGAATTAGCCATGCTAGAAATTATTTATTATGAGCTGACTAATGTGCAGCTACCCACAGATCCACATGAAGCCCAGTTCCCGTGACCCACAGGACAGCAATTTGTGTGAAGGACATCACCACTGTATCCCAAGTGATTGGCAGCAATGTCCTGGAGAGACAAAGAGGCACCAGCCATGGATCAACTGGCTGAACACCACCAACAACATTGGGGGGGGGGAGGGGAATCTTGCTCCATAACATATATGGACCAGTATCTCAGCTTTGAACAGTAACCATCCTTTTGATCAAGAAGAAGGATGTAGAAAGTACACACAGAGCAGGCTACCCTTCAGTTTTACCTGTGGGACCACTGACAGGACATGCAGAATTGGGATGGAAGTGAATGGCATTTCATCTGTATTGGAGGACTCCCAGTATGAAAGATTCAGACCCAATCAGGTTAAACTTTCAGAACAAAGCAACATAAATTAACTTAGCTGCAGCAGTTATCAGTGCTCAGTTGTCAGCAAATGCAAAATAACTCTACTCAGCACTCTTTCTTATGATTGCCCTTAAAGAATAACTAATAGTGACTCTCCTTCAGTAGGTTTACTGCAATTTCTCCCTGTGTAAAAGTTTTAGGTTACCTTCAAAGCACACATGGAGAACAACTACTGTTTGAACTGTAAAATCACTGGTGATCTATAATAAAATCAGTACAATTGCATAAAAGCAGTGGAAACAACAAATAAGACATTGAATCCAAACTGTCACCCAGAAAGGTGTTACCTAACATAAAAGAACCCACTGTGGCAATGTTAACATAACTCATAATCTGCTTATGGAATTTTTTTAGTTTTAGGTCAAATGCTGACCTAGAGCAACTAGACTCTTTGTAACTGAACTTCTAATTTAGAAAATCAGTTAATTCATACCATACCCACTCTGTAACCTCTTACTGGACAATAGTTTTCAAAACACAGCTAGAATTTTGAATCAAGGACTTGAATCACACCACATTTTTACCCTCAATATTACTGCAGGACAACAGTGATAGGACACATTGCATTTTGTTGACAGCATAGCAGTGCCCCTATCAGATTAGTTACACAGAGCAAGGACTTTGATTTCCTGTATTGAAAAGAGTAAATGAGACACGGTTTTCTTTTCATGTTAAATTAGGTTACTGTTTAATCTCAACAGCATTTTACCAAGTCTGGAACACAGTGCTAATCAAGTAAGTTAATACTTACTGAATAATGAATTTCAACAACACATTGGTGGGCTGAACTTCCATAAAGATGGTAATTTCACACTAAACTTGGCAAAGACAAGCCATTTGTAAAAGATAAAGTGTAAGTGATGATAAAAGTAAGTACTTCAACTTTAGACAACAAAAAAAGGCGGGGGTTTCTTTGATGTTTTTCCACTGTGTCGAGTTTGTAATTACCTCAGATTTAAAAACTAAATGGTATCTTCTGCATGAAGTTGTGAAATTAAAATATTTTCTTTCAATGAAGAATACTAGTTAAAGAATAGGGTTTGGTTGTGCTAAGCACTGTATGAATGTTAAAGAATGAAAACAAAACAGTCCCTTTCTGATCAAGTTGTTTTGTCTGTTCCCCCTTGTCCACTTTTTCACTTGCTGCCTGTTCTCCCAAAGCTTCCCTGAGTCACCCTAAGCAGAAGCACAGCTGACCTGTGACCCATTAGGTCACAACACCTGTGGCCTAACACAGACCAACCTTTGGCCACTTCCAGCCTTTGGCCACTTTTTTGTCAGTGGATGGGTGAGAAGGCTTTTACTGAGTATTAGGATCCCTTGGCATGAGAGGGATGCAATAGTTACAAAGCTACTTGAAAAAGAAGGGCATCTATTCAGTTTTGTCTGCAGTTTCCAAAGGATAAATTCAGTATCTGATGGCACTCAGAAGAACAGAGACAGTGTTTGTAAATCCAAACACTTTATGGTTTCAGCAAAAGCAATTTCTTCAAGTTTATCCTGAAAACTTCGAACTAGACAGGGGTACATGTATCACAAAAAAGAAGTAGGCTCTAGATGAACATGTCATCTTACACTGTAGTGTCTCACCTAGGGCTGCCTAAACATCTGAACTGTAAATTCTTGGACTGAAAGAAACTATTGCTATGAACTGAACAGGGCCACAGAGACACAGGTTCCTCCATGATAGCACAACAGTAGCACAGGCTTTCATAATCTGACAGTTTTGTAATACAGGCAAGAACAGAAATCACTACTTCTATTTTTATAGACCTATTAGAAACCTGTTCAATCAGAGGAAATGCAATGATTTTAGTATTTATTTCCAGTAGTATACACAAAATACACCACTCCCCAAAAACTCAGATGATGTATCCAAGTTCACAAGAATAATGTTCCACTCTCTGAACACGCAACTGCCTACTCTTTAAAGAGACTCCATTAACCTCCAAAGAAGTCCACAATTTTCTTAAGCACTCTTTGTAAATGTAGTAAAAATAATTCAAACCTACAATTCCAGGAACCTGAAAAGACAAGCTCAGTTTTGATGCAAGATATTTCAAAATTCGCAGTAATTAAAATGGAAGGTTAGCAAGTTCAACTGTTGCAAAACATTCTGTGTGAGTAACATTAGTCTCTCAGGAAATATTTTTTAATCAAAGTCACCAGACCACTTTGCAGTTTTATTACTGAAAGTCACCAAAAAATGCCAGAATCAGCAGGATTTTTCAAATTACTTCCAAGAAAAGAGAACTCAGACTTTAAGCAGTAGGTCTTACCTGAACATTGCTTTTGGGATAATAGAAGAAAAATGGCTTCAAAACGGGAGACCTAGAGACACAAAACAACATGCATAAATGCATTTACCTATAAATTAATGAAACTTGCAGATCCTACACCTCTGGACTATTCATTCACCAAACACGTGGGAAGTCAAATCCATTCAACCATGACTAGCAACGGTTTTTCAACCAACTTGAGTGTAAAAACTCCTTAAATTCCATTATTAAGAATGTAAGATTTTGTTTTAAAAACTGAAGAAGATTTCACTGAGGGAAAGTAGCTAAAACAGCAAAAATATTTTCTTGACAAAGGATGTACTTCTTGACATTGAAGTCTACTACACTGTCAGTAGCCCTACACTGATACCTAGGCCAGCTACACAGGGCTACTGGAAATACTGGAAATACAGCCACAGGTTCTTCTCCCATCTTCATGTGCAGTATTTGCTAAATGACAGCAACATTTTAGATGAATAAGCATGAAAAGGTGAGGATACAAATCACCACAAGATTTTAGCAATATCTGGAAAGTAAATCAAGCCAAGTTTTTTTTTTTTTCCTAAATATACTCAATGTAGCTACATTCTGCTCAGTCATGAAATGTTTTCATGCTAAAATTTTGTGGGACGTTCTGGCATTTGACCTTACATTTCTAGGTGAAGTGAACTCGTACAAATGTAAATTTGATGGGCCCATATTCCAAACTACCAGCTACAAGAGAAAACTGGTCCAGAAATTTGCATGTATTTATGTGGTTGAGCTACCGTCTTGCCACAAAGTCACATTTCAAGTTTTCCGTACAGCTCATTAAGCAAAAGCATTGCTATGAGCTGATCAGAAACCTACATAACTCACATTTAATTCAATAAAGAATTTTACTATTTGCATGCATATCGTATAGCACTATTATCTTGTTATCAGTTATTAAGCACAGAGCGACACAGGAAGATTTAGTTGCTTCTGTGGTTGCTGTCCCAAGCTGGGGAAGCTTGTGCTGGTGACCAGTAGGAACATTTCCATCACACATTACAACAAGTTAATGGGCAGGAGTTAACTTACACTCTGGGGCGCCCTCCAACAATTCCAGTGAGGCCAGGGGCTAGAAAAGGAAATGAAATTCACAAAAGGATAGTTGGTTAAAGCCTTCTTCAAAACATCAGAGCTTGCAGCTTACCATAGCTTGCATTGATCCATTTTTAATAAATGCAGGGAAATCTCTAGAAAATTACATTCTCATAAATTAACAAAACTGAACATTTTATACAAGTTAAAAGGCAAAACATGTAACTGTGAATTTTAACAAAAAAAATTTAAATGTGCAAAGTGTGAACTAAATCTTTAGAATCTTCTTTCAAATACTTTGTATACGAATACCAGTGAGGTAATACATTTGATAGAAAAAGAACTTTGCCTTATTTTTTTTGTCATTCTTGTTTTATTTACTTTCAAAGAGAACAGAGAAACAATTCTGATGAACCATGGTTTCTGTTAGTATTTAATATGACTTTGCTTGTGTAGATTAACTGTTAAATTTGAATCACTCTCTCCAGCTTTTAAACTAACTTTGCTTTTAAGGTGTTGGGTACTGCAGATGCCATTCTCTGTGGTACAGAGGCAATTCAAGTGTTTAGGGCATTAGCACAAGCACAGATCTGTGCTAAGTCAGCACTGTATTATCAGGCTGCCATGCTCTACTATCATTAAACCCATCTGCCCAGTTCAATATTTCTGAAAGAAACAGTTCTGCTCTCCTCATCCTGAGCATAGCTTCTCACCCTTCTGTCTGGCATGCACAGCAGGAACACAAGATGCATCAGAGCTCCAAACAGTATTGCAGGGGAAAGAAACAGTAGAATGCATACATTACATTAACCTAGGAATTAATTAACAACTATGTTAAGCAGTCCCTTTAAAAGAAGTGCTGTGGAAAGCTGCCCAGATGGTATATTTGGCCAAATTAATTCTGGCTAAAAAGGGCTTCACACTCCTGCAGGTGTGAATGCCCTCAGTTAGTGCTCCAAGCAAACTGAAAGCCAGGTAACTGTGCTGTTGTGATACTAAAGCTCAGTGATGAGCTCTACTCCACAGAAGGCTGCTCTAGCTTGGATTCAGTGCCTTGTCAATGCGGACACGTATCAATGCCAGCACAGATTACACAGCCTTGCCATATCCATGCTCATCAGAAGCGACTTCCCCAAAAAAATCCCTGATGTTTTATAGTACACAGAAGAAAAAAACCTTCAAGAGAAACAGCATCACAAGTAAACAACCACCTCCCTGCTCACTATGTACTGCTAAAAAGAAATGTGGCGGTGGAGAGAAAACAAAAGAATCCCTTACGTAAGTATTACACAATTTTACATGATCCAGCGAGGTTGCAGCCCTATATATCTTACCTGTGCAATCATGCAAGCAGAACTGCCACTTAGCAACAAAATCAGCTGTAGAGATTTTATTGAATTATGTGCCTAGTTTGTTTATTTAGATTGCTGAGGAAGGAGGGTGGATATGGTAAGGTTTTTTGAAAATACAGGTCCATAAAGCTAGTTAAATTATCTGTGGATTGTCATATGGGTCACTTCCTGCTAGGGAGCTGAACTGCTCATTAAGGACACCAGATTTTGCTCCAACATCAATTTCAACTTCCTGAAAGCTTTTAAAGAAAGCTCTTAATTCACTTGCTTTCACACAAGGGATCTTGACTCCTACAAGAAAGTAGTTCTCAACATAGACAAGAAAACAATCCAAGTAAGAGCAACAATTGCTCACACCTCAAGGGCAGGATAACCTTCTTCAGTTGGTCTTTCAGAAGTCCAGGAGCACAAGATACTGCAACAGCCTATCTGTCTTTGGAGGTACTACAGCTATCCCTGCAACTGCAGAGCAAACCTCCACCAATATCCCAGGTGCAACACTATTAAGTTCTATGCTACGATTATTGTTTATGTAAATATAAATATGATGGACACAATTTTAAGTCCAATTTAATTTTTATCTATATGAAATTCCTAATTAGGCTTCAAGCAGAGAAGACAAAGCAAATCTTAAATTACTGATTGTAAGCCACAACCAGTTTGTTAATTCTGTAAAAAGCACAACAGCACTACACCTCACCTCAACCCAGGTCTCAGATTCCCATTACATTTCCCCAGTAAACCAAAAGAAGGCAATGGAAGGTGTAGTACAACCAAGTAATAGTGAACTTGTCACTGTGGTCAGACCTAATTCTGTTAATTAAATTATGATCTCCTTGGATCAACCACTGTCCCAAGAAAACTTCTTATAAAAACATCTCCTCATGCTGTAATTCATGTTGCATTGCTTGCTTGCATAGCTGTACAGATGCTCTCCCTCCTTTCTGGAAGGTTTATCTTTATCTACAATGACACAAACAATTTGTTGTACTTGTAGAGAGTATCAATCAGGCTGCAGTCTCAAATTGCTAAGATTCTCAGCTAAACTGAAACTCTTGATCTGCTTTCCCAGAAACTTCACATGACGACTTTTTGCCATCAGAGCTCCATTCCTTAGTGCCTCAAGGAAGACAAAAGTATTGTCACCTCTGCCACCACTGAACATCTCGAACAAATTGCTTCACTTCAAGCCAATGAAGTCACCACCACTCTCTGCCAGCTTCTGTGCCTCAGAATAGCATAAAACTGATGCACTGCAAAATAGAGTGCTTACCTTTAGATGGGAGACCTTCCTTTCAATGCATCTATATCCTGTTCATCTGTAGGTACAGTGTTTGTTTGGCGTCAAACTGAGTATCATGACACTTATTTTGATTCAAACATTTGATCCAAAAGCCTTCTATTCTCTCACAGTGGCTGGGGACCAAACCTAAGAACTGGAAATTCTCCAGGTGGTTGGGCATTTAAACCAATGAGTACTGGGGATTACACCACTGGGATTCCACTGTTTTTATTAACTCCCAAATATATTACATGGTTGGAAAAACTTCAGGCAGTAAGAATGATAAGTCTACTCCTTTTTAGGTGACTAAGTTCTGGTATGGGACCCTTCCTTCAGATTCTGTGTTTAAAGGTTTAAATATACACTGAACCTATGAAATAAATATATTATTAGTTAGAAAGTGCTTTTCTTTGATTAATCTGCACTATTCTTCATACAGTCCTATCCTGTCTTTTTATTTTATGACTCTTTTCTCTAGTTTAGTCCATGTCTTACTCATTTTCAGCCCAAGTATCTTACAAAAAACAAACCATCATCTGCGTATACACGTACGTATAATTAATTGTCAGGTTTTCTTCCTTTGTCCCTGTCCATGATTCTTTTGGCACATCTACAGACTCCAACATTTGGGTCCAATGGCAAATCTGAAGGATGGAGAGGAATCTCAAGAATACCAAAGCACACTAACACCCCATGACTGGAACTCCCCTGCGAGCAGAGATGTAGGAACAGATATCCATGTAAATAATACAAGGTGAAGCCCAATCAGGATACACTCCTTGCTAAAACAGCTTGACTATTTCTGGTTTCCCGTGTATGTTTTACCTCTCCAGCTGCCTCTTAATCTTTTTTATTTTCTCACCCTGTAAAACCCTGCTGTGGATGGACTTGCAAATATAAATTCCTCTAAAAATCACATACGTTGTGCTGGAAAAAAAAGCAGGATAAATTTAATGAGCAGAGGTAGCAGGCAAACTAAAAGAGTACTTGGGAAAACCAATGTTGCTCTCAGTTGGGGCAATTCAGGGGAACGGATCCACTGATAACGAGCCCCAATAAAACATGCATAAAATCAGCCCAAATAAGCACCTATTTCAATATGTAGAACCACCACGTTCTAATACATTATAATCTATGTCATATACACCACACCCTGTAAAATGCCCCACAGCAGAAAAAACCCTGGTTGGCACCTGCAATCAACCTACGAGATGCAAATTTCCAGCAAAACAAGCCTCGCTCATTCCTTCCAGCTCTCATTATACACCACTAGACTTACAGATGGTGGAAAAGCCAGATGTTTTGCCTCCTTATTATTCCCTCTATCCTATTCCAGTCCTGCTTGAATGTTCACACCCAATTTTGGATAATTACTTCTTATTCTTTTATCTACTTCTGTCAAAAAAAAAACCCTTCTGTACAATTCCATATATTTTTTAACCGAATAAACCATTATGCAATATACAAAGGATGCTAGACTGTATGAAGCATTTTGTAAAATGTTTTGGAGCAAAAAAGCATGAAAATGCTCCAACTACTTGAAATCTAAAAAGCTTTAAGGACTTTAATAAAACTTAAGTGCCTTTTTGAAGTTTCACAGAATTTCAAGTTACAGCAATGCCTCCTGCTGAACAGCTTTCAGCTTTTGATCCTTAAACTTCCAGTGATTGATTTAGCTCAACCAATAGGTTATTTATGTATTTACTGCATATTCTAAGAAATGAAACATGCTTTTATATATAAAACCAGACAAATAGTCCGCTTGCCAAGCATTATTTTTTAAATGATCACACTGGAGAAATCTGAAATCTCAGGTTTTATACTCAGTAGTTCTTACAACATGGTTGATCACGAGTATAAAATGCATACAACCTTTTTTTACAGGGGTCAATTGTATGTCCTTAATTATTCTATGTCCTCTGAAAACAGCAGATAGTTTATCTTCTGCAGTATTATTCTCAAAAAAACAGGGACTGCAGTAAACTGCTACAACAAGGACATTTCTAAAAGTATCTTCCAACACACTTAGGACATCAGTCAAAATATTTACATATACTCAAGCACTTTAAAATCTCAAGTTGTATTAACCAGCTGTCATCTTAGTGTCAAACTCCGGTCATTTTAATGTGAAATAAGGGTCAGCACATGATTTCAGCTATTAGTAAAACATTTCTTAGCTACTGAAGCCCCGTTAAACTATAAACGCCAGATTCCCACAGTAAGGCTTTTGTTGAGCCTCTTCTATACTGCATTTCACTCCGAATAAAGCATCTGGATTAAAGAAGACAACATAAAGACATTAAATCAACAGAAATTATTTAAATTCTAACTATTTGGCTGACTGGACTGTACATAATGAAGAGATTTTCACTGACTAATATAAACCAGGTCTGGGTTTGCTAGCTTTTAAGAAGTGAGGATGAACTTCAATGGGCTGAATGTTGCAGAACTGCACTGAACTCCCATAGGTTACTACAGATTTAAAAATCTGAGTCTAGTGTCTAGGATTCTCCACTGCCAGGCATAGGAATCTCACTTTACAGAACAGGAAAAAGCTGTGAAGATGCCACTATTAGGACCGAACCGTACAGAGAGATTGAAACTTATTATTTTTTCAGGAGACCAACATGCATAAAGCCAACCAAACTTGCTGCTTGCTGATAAAAAAAAATCTTGGCCATTATCAACTTTCAGACTATTGAGGACTAAACAGAATGAAATAATTTTATCAATTCAAAGGTTAAACACAAATATTAACTGCAAAAAAAAATTAAAAGATAGGATAAGGTGTGTCTGGCCTTTTTTTTTATAGTATGTATCCCTTTAAGTTCATCAGAACAGCATAATCCAAATGAAAACTGATTAAGCATTTGAACTTGTGAACTAAATACCACACTCAACAGAAGTTTACAGTAAATGTCTTCCATTCCAAACAAAAAATAAACAACAAATCGCTCTCCAACATGGCATGTCTATATACAGTAACTTCAAATTCTCTGGGCTTAAGCGTCTCATCTGCAGTGTTAATAATACTTAAAAACAATTCCTGTGAAAGTATGCTAATATGTCCTGCTGGGCCTTACAATGGGAATTTAAAAAGAATTAGGAAAAAAAGTCAGGGAATAACTATGAAAATCTCAGTCGTTCATTGCTGACGATGGAAGCTTCTTAAAAAATGCAACATCTCAAAATTCTCTCTTGCAGGTCTAACTCCTTGCACATACTGCAGAGCACAAACACAGGTTTCAGCCCATTTCAACATATACACAGCTTTCCTTCTTTTTATACAGAGGATGACAATTTCATAAGAAATTGGGAATTTCAGATCAGCACAATGCCTTTAGGTTGGCCTTCTACTAGTGTGGAGGGGAGGGGGGAGGAATCACAATTTAAGCACTCTTAAGTTGATCAGAAGCTATGCAATGCTCTCCTTTTATGAGGCTTGAGTTTTACTATCCTTGACATATACCAATTCCCCAAAATTTCATCATATCCAAAAGTCATATGCTGCAAAGAAGTTATTAAACACTGACATTAAGACCCTAAATTTGCTAAAAAGCCCATCTAACACTCAAGACCTAACATCCAGTTTTATGTCTCTGAAGTGAAGCATTATGAAGATCACTCCTCAACAAAATTACTATGATGTGGTTTTTAATTACAGGAAGGAAAAAAAGTTATTTTAATTTTATTGCTGCTCCCTGCGAAATGTGAAAAACCGCAACTGAAAACTCCCTCCGAAGTTTATCAGGCAAATAGGTAAAACATTTTGACTCAAGTGATTTCAAGTCAGCCTAAGTGAAAAACACCAAAAGTAGGCTTTTAGTACTGCTTATTAAAGAAATCAACACCTATTGTACACACAATTTGTAATTTTCATATTATGATATTGCCAAAATAAAACTACCAACCAACTCCAGCTGACAGCTCCACAAGTAGTGACTAGCAGGCTAAAACCACCTGATGAAACACCAGAAGTGACAGCACTTCTGGATTTCACAAAAGATGCAGCAGGAGCTCTTGTGACTCTCCACCCTTATTCTGAACCATCAAATCTTTTTTCTCAAACTCTCTTCTCCCCTACTCCCCATTCTTAAATTTTAGCCAGCTTGGTGCCCTTAAATATTGGTGGAGTTGCTTTTCAGCATTTCTTACAGGGAAAGCAAAACCTAGCACTCTTGATTACATTCTTTTGTGGTTATGCTTTCCTTCACTATCTCAGGAAACCATCTGTAAAGCAGACAATACTTTCCAATACTACTGGATGTTAGAAAGCTTAGCTGATCATCCTCACACGGCTTGCTAAAGGTTCTTGGATGAAAGGTGCTATATATGAAGATTATTATCTGTACAACTGCCTACACAGCACTTAAAAGTAACAAGCACCAAACTGCTACTGATGGGAAAGAAGAATATTAAAAACAGTACTCCTCATCCACTATATACAGCCAAAGCAGAAGAGAAAATATTTCCTTTTTTCTTTTTTCCTTTCTGTCCAGTACAGATTTAAAAGTGCACTTTGTTTTTTAAAGGTCACTCTTAAATGTCCAAAACTAACAGAACTAAGTGTTTCAGTTCAGGTGACATCACTCTGCAAGTCATCAAATTCTCCTTCCTCCCTGGTGTCCATTGTGAAAGATTTGTAATTTGTTCCTGCTTTTCCTCTGTTCTTCATTAAAAGGATATGCAGAAAAAGAAAGAAGGGTTATTTGCAATGACTCTCATAGTCACTATCACCTCCTCAAAGCGAACTAACAGGAGAGTTGGGAGGGATGTGACCAAGCTGGCCATCTCTGAAACACAGGACTTCACTGTTTAAAGGATTTTTATATGGAAAAGCCACTCATGCTTAAAATCTCACTTGGTGTGTATCCCCACAACTGCCACCATTTTGGCACAACAAAGCCACGTGTAGTTACATCACACAGATCCATGTGCAAAGCATAAAGCCACATTCGACAGGCGTGCTCTATCCATGCAAGAGACAGCAGCCACAGCTATTTTTATTCAACGTCCAGTGAGAAAAGGTGGTGCAACACAGTACAGAATGGGACCCCAGGTGCTCACTGCCCAGAGCACTTACACAGGGCACGCCAGGCTCAGGTTCTGGGCTCTCTGCCTGTGGACAGACTGACCCTCTGCCTGTGGACAGACTGACCCTATGGCACACTGCCACAGGGCACGCTCTGCCCCTCACTGAAGCTGTGACACTCTGGAGAACTGTAATCATTTGCAAAAATGTCCCAGTGAAATAGAGGGGAGGGAAAAAGCTCATGGAAAAGGGGGAGGGAAACAAACACCAGGTGCTGTTACTAGAGAATTCACCTAGGACAACAACAATCTCAACAGTCTTAGTTCTGGCTTGTGTTCCCAAGATCACTCTACCCATCCCTACAAGTCTTGTCTGTGGAGCTGCCCATTTTAAGACAATTAAGCATCAAGAATACCTTCTTCTGCTCTTCATAGCAAGGTCTGGAATTCTACACTACTGTCAGAAATTAAGCATCGTTAAGCTGATGCAGTTACTAGTACGCCACTAATTACTGTTTGGCAGTGTTGCAAAATTCCAAATCTCGCTGAAGAAAGAAAATTAAAAACATTGCTCTTAATCACTGCTTTAAACACATTCCACATCAACAAGTAGCTTACTAAGCATTCAGATCCCAAATCTGACCCTTCTCTGCTTACATAAGAATTTATGGGCACAGGTAATACAGGAATTTACCACACAACAGCAACTGAAAGAAGTGACTCTATGAAGCAGTCCCAGTATATCTTCCACAAATTAAAGAATGACTATGCACTTGGAAGCACGTCAGTAAACAGCCCTGATAGCCTTTGACAGTAGTCACTTATGTCACAGAGGCCAAAAACCTTCTTGCAGTCCTGTACCTGGCAAGGAAAAGTGCTGTTTATCACCAGATGCCTTGGATGATTCCAGAAATAGCCTCTTTCCCATTGCTGTTCATTAGCAGCAGCTCTAAGAATTGAAACAGATTTTTTTTTTCCTGAGAAAAACTTCTACAGGATGTTCTAGAAAGCTTTAACTGCTCCTTTAGGAAACAAACTCAGCACCCCAACTGTTATCCACACAGACTGCCTAGCCCTATTCCACATAGGAATGCATTTGTTTCATCTCTGAAAGCCCTGATAACAAGAACTGAAAGTCTGCCAGCCACCTCAAGGCACAGATGTTCACATGTTACAGTAACTCAATTTCAGTTCTACATATTTCACCCAACTCACACAGGGCAGATTTTTCACTTTTTCATTCTAGAAAGATAAGTGGTAAAAGGAAAAAACTGAACCCTTAATAAAACCAACACTTTCAGACTTCAAATGAGGTTTAAATACACAGCAATTGCTTTATAAAATAATCACAGATTAAGAATGCAGAGACAAGTACAGGTCCATTAGTTTTGGACCTTACAAATAAGCAATGATTTTTAAAATCCACACAGCTTTCTTTGTTTCAAAAATATGCTTTCTAGGGCATTGTCTAGGCATACATAAAATAAATGGTAAGAATACATTTTTACTTAGTCTGCTATGGAGAAACCACTGTGAAAAAGGAGAAACTACTTTAGTGATGATTCCCTAACTAGCTACAGAAATGAAAGTTTGGTCCAACTGAAAATACTATCCTTCATTCATAAGGAAAACTCCCAGTCTTTAGAAGCAACTTACATCTATGGAAAATGCTGACCTGTTGATCAGAACTGCAAAATTTTAAACTATTATCTCAGTAAGTATTTACAGGTAGTTCTACATTATCATATCTATACTGTAGAGACAAAAAAAAAAAAAAAAAAAAAGAAAAAAGGAGGACCATGCATTGACCTTGTCTCTATAAATACAACTTTAAAGAAAGCCCCAACCTGCATTAAACTGTTCTCTGCAAATACTGTAAAGACTACAACACAGAATGTGAGAATGTGCACACTTCTATACAACTTTTACCAACTGGAAAAAAATTAGTTCCTTAATTGCAAGGTAAAACCTAACTATTCCTCCATTAATCAGTATTTTAGATTTGCTATGGAACTTCAGAGCTTCAGATGAAGTCCATGGAATTTAATTTTGAAGATCTATGTAAATCCTAGATATAGTCTTCATTAAGGTATGCAGAAACCACGGCAAAATATCTAAGCTCTGGTCCTCAAATCAGGCTGTCAAAATTTAAATTAACTTAGAATGGATAATAGAAGTGGGATGAGTACTCATGATTTATGCACAAAACACAAGAGCGAGCTTAGAACCCAGACCGCTGTAGTGGTGACAGCTAAGGGACTTGGGAGTAGAAGAGAAAAAAATTTGCTCAAAATTATCACACAGTAGGTCGCCCCAGAGAATTCAGAGAAACTAATGATATTTACAAAAAACAAATGTGCTGGTTTTGGAACAACCATATGGCAAGTGATAGAAGCACAGATCATTTCACACTACATGACCATCAAGCAAATACTCAAAAATATACCCTCAAAACTAAGATGGACTTAAATTCCAGTGGTTTGATTTTATCTCACACATCAATGAAAAAATAAATCTTGCAATACATCACAAAATCAAATTCTGAGGATGGAATAATTTGAGGTTAGACTCAATACTGCAGGATGAGAATTTAAGGTGGGTACTTAATACCCGCTGTGAATTAAGATGCAGATTGTCAGCACCATCAATGCACTATTAAATTTTTTTAATTATACCTGAACGTTGTTATTACTTACACAAGCAGCTGTACATTAAACAGTTAGAAGTACAGTAGCATCAATAAAAATCCTTTGTGGCAACACCAGCTAATGAAGTATGAAGAGAACCTTCAAAACTCTCGGACTGCACATCTCTTCATAAGCTGCAGTGTTACAGGAGGACACTGAGGTATATTTTTGCCAGTTGAGTAGCATTCAGTGTTTATTGGCAGTGAAGTCTAATAGCATTACTAAGTTTTAGGAACATGGTAAAAAAGTAAATCATTGTTGCACATCAGTGCAGTCACAGGTAGGAAAACAGATGGATGAGGAAAAGGTAAAAAAAACAGTATGGAACAGTAGCAGCAAGGGAGGAATAAAGAATCTGAAAGGAATACAAAGGTAAACTTGGAGGATTTTCAGTTTATCATTCTGCTCATGTCTGTTGCACTTTTACACCAAGCTTACATACCTTTAAAAATTATTATTTCACTATGAACAACATAAGGAAGCTTAACACGACTAAGATTTTGGGTGCTAGTCATGCTCAGAGAATAAAAAGTAACTTCACAATTCTTAGAAGATTATATGAATAATTACCCATGCCAGTTCCAGCTGGTGCAATCTCTTTGGAGAAGACTTCTACAGCTTCTCTTTGTTTATGGTGTACAGCAAGCCAAATAACAGCTTCCCGAGGTCCCTGCTTCAAAAGGGTTGAAATTAGATTAGCTTAGATGCAGAACATTGGTTAAATTTACAGAAATGAAGAATAATTGTAGCTCAGTATTTGTGTTAAATCATTCGGTGACTTTCTATCCACCATCAATATAATTTGCTATTAGCTTTTCATTATCTTTATTTTGGAATACCATGGAATCAACTATTGGGTATTTCAAGTCTCTAGGGCACTGTGCCTGTTCTCCAGCATTCTCCAAGAATCAAGTACTGTAACTAGCAACACCAAATACTTGGCTTCACTGTCAGTGGAACTGGCAAACAAACTTTGCTCTTATTCTAAGAGCACTGAGAGTACTCTGGGGCCAAGTTAGAGCGCCAGGTTCACTTCTCTTAGCATCAAGAAGGAAGCAGATTTGTCCACAGAAAAGAATTCAAACCTAATCCTTGGGAGATAAATGTGAGAACAGAACTTGTAAAAACCACCATGTTTTCAGAGAGAAGAGCAGATGCTTCCTCTAAAGATAAACCAAATGTGCTCCCTACTCTTGTCAAAACACCTGTCCTTGCAGATGAAGCACTGTCTCTTATTTCAAATTTTACTTCTCCAAAAATTCTATTTTCAGCCACTGAAGGATCTACCATTGGAATCAATACACAAAAAATATACAGCCATACAACAAACCAAACAAATGCACAATTTTAACATTCAGTGTTCCTAAAGCTATCACAGGATTCATTAAATTACTAAAAATAATAACCAACCAGAAACATTCTTGCAAAAAAACACTCATGCATTAACATCTGCTTTCTGGTTCTAAACTGTACCATATAATCAACCGTCCATTTAAAGTTCCATGTTCACCTTCTTGCCTGCAAAGGCAAGATACAATGGTCTATGAAAATCAGCTGAATCCTGTTTTGAGTGGATGAACCCAGTATTAAAACTGGTATATACACAGGCTGAAGCAATTAATCTTACAGTATCAGAATTAAAACAAAAAAAACCCCAGCAAAACAAAGTCTGAACAATGTCCTGGAAATCAATTAACAGCAGAAAACTAACAGAACACATACAGCTTTTATGTAGCAAATTCTAATGCTTAATGTACTGTTGAAAAACAGCTTACAAGAAACACGTCCTGGATGTCCAAACCACAAACTCACTGATGCTGTGTCACTGTCATAACTATTTCCTCCCCAACAGAACAGGGGATACTAAAAATCAAACACCATTAAAATTACTCAGTGCTGATTCAGGTCCCTTTCTAGCTCAGGCTGGGCTGGTGCTGACAAAGTGCTATCAAGAGTGACAGGCAGCAGCCACATAAACAGGCAGAAAACTCTGAGAAAAAGAAGTGCTTGCCACTTTTTCCTATTTCCCAAGGATATTTTGTGTTCTCAGGAACAGTCAGTACTCCACACAGTAGCTCAGCCTACAGGCTTACCTAAGGCTGGGAGACACAGTGAGCCCACAGCTGCAAAGGCTAACCACTGCACCAGTAGGACAGATGTGCATGGGAAGTAGTCCAGCCACACCACACATTAACACTGAGCTCCAAATATTGTTCAACTTTGTCTTGGTATTCACATACATGCCTCTTTGCTTCAAATTTAGGTGGTAGAACTTCCAAAGCAGGAACTATTTTCCTTATGCGTTAATATACCGCCTAGCATAGTATAGCTCTGGTTTTGAGTACTGTGATTTGTAACCCAAATAACCAGGTCTAATTTTGCATGGAAGGACATGGTAAGAGAGTGTTTAAGTGACTACACTATCCCTACCTGAAGCCCCAATGAGTAAATGTTTTCTTGGGATTCCATGACTTCGTATTTTAAATGGAAAAGCAAACTCCACTCCCTAATCCTTTTTCTCAAACTACCACGGCTGCTTTCCAGATGAAAGCTCCCCTGGCTAGTTTCTTCTAAAATGCTGGAGGAAGCATGAAAGGCAATAGAGCGATTTCCTGCATTTCAGCCTTAGCTCTCACATCCTGTTTCAGGCATGGATGAGAAGCACATACAATGGCGATAACACTCTGTTTACTTTTAATATAAGACCTGGGAACTGAGGCTGGAAATACAGAAAGTACTACAGATACTCTCTTTCATTGAAAAAATGTCTTTAATGTACCATAAGCAAGGCAAACTGAACAATCAGGAGGAAGAAACCGCTCTACTTCAACTCGTTGTTCACTTTGTACAAAACTTCCTATATAACAACTCAATTAAAGAATATATTACAATGTGTAATGAGCAGGAGTTGGTACAAGCAGAACAAGTTGAACACCTGGAACATCTGTTCCTCTGTTTCAGAATTTGATTCTGCACTCTTAGTAAGACACTTAAAATTGCAGATTTTATGGTCCTAAAATGAAAGAGACCACATTATAAAGCTCAGTCTTCAAGAAGCAACTTTTGCTGCTTTGCTGAAGAAGCTGAAACTCAAGCACTGGAATGAATAGCTGCAGATATAACTTGACCAATTCCCTAAGAACACTCAATTTCACTAGTAAGAAGTCCACTGTCCTTCTCTACACCACATTCACATTTCCTTTCGATACAAACTGTTGGATAAAATGTCGGCACTCCTAAGAACAAACTCAGAGCTAAGTTTTGCCACGTGTGCCTTAAGAGTTTTGCAAGACTGCCACTGACAAAGAAGAATTAAATGCTACTGTTTTGGAACAAACTAAACTGTCTAAATATTTAAACTGTGTCTAAGTGAGGACATGATTTACAGTCTTCTTCCTTTAAAAAGGACTTTCATTCTCTAGATTAGGAAAACAGACCATGGATATCACAGCTGCAGTGGCTATGGCCATCATTCATATTCTTACATATGCACTCACAGTGCACAGTTACATAGCTGAAGATTATTTCTGAAGTACTCACAGACAATTTTGAAGCTGTGCAGGCAGCATTAATGGTGAGATTCCCTGATTGCAATATTTATAATGTGGTCTTTTTGCATTACATCTAATGCAATTTAAGTCTATGCCACGGAAGTTATTATAATATGGTATTTCTTTAGGAGACCATCAAAAGAAAGTACAACATTTTTGTAAGATTTTGTATCAGTGCTTCTGGAAGACCCAATACTGCAGAGACCTTGTCAGTGTTAATTTTGTACGTTATGTAGTGACAGTGAGTTCTTTACAACATGAAGGGGTGAAATTCCCAAGATGATAATGACTTCCTTTAAAGTTGTGGAAAAGATAACAATATGGAAAGATTAAAAGAGGTCAGTAAAAGTTTAAGAACACTCCACTGCATACTTACACCATCTATACTCCTTCTAGCATGAGGTCCATATGTATCTTCAGACCCTAAAACCTGTATGTTAACTGCACTGTAATCTTCATACCCAAGCTGACTGAAAATAAGACGAGTCCTGCAACAAATGATTTTTTTTATTAGTAAGCTGCCTTGAAATGATTATCTGAAGTAGCCCTTTGTGGTCCACAGAAGTTAACTCTGTCAAGTAGTTGTATAAAAGATTTTATCAGTTGAAATACTGGAATTTTGTTAGGACATATTTTGCTTGGTGGAACATTTTGAAGACACTGTTAATGCATCATTGTTGTCATAAATATAACCACAGCACCTGATATAGTGAAGCAGTGTACAGAACATTAATACAAAATACAATTTTTTAATTGGTGTAAATAGCTGCAAAGGTGTTCATTCATTAAAAATGAAGCCACCTTTATTTTTGATGAGATAAAAAAAATTAAACAGAACACCTAATTTAAGGTAACTAAATTTACAAACTGTGTCTGTACTAAGTTATTTTAAATTAATTATCTAGAAACATTACAGTGACAGATACTACAGTTGAAAATACATTCTGTGGATCATTTTCAGCCCTTTCATGTGTTAGCAATGTAACAGAGAATCAGGAAAGTAAAAGGACACCAGAGATTATTTCAAAAAGACTTCTTCACACACGTATAGCCAAATCCCTTCTGTTTACACATGTATAGCCAAATCCCTTCTGCTTTCAATAATGAGTAAACAAGTAAAGGAGAAGTACACAAGAACGAAGCAAAATAAGTCATCTTACAACCTGCCAAAGCTGTTCAATGTCTTAGGCTAACAACTAATTTGACCTGTATAAATGAAGCACATTAAATTTGTGCGCCTTTTCCTGCACTTGCTGCCACGAGACTACCAGACAGAACTTAACCTAGGACAGAGTGGAAGCTGGATAGTTGGAAGATCACATCCTTAGACTATTCTCCTGAAAGAGAGAGACCCAGACAGACTCGATCAATGGCCTAGAGACAAATGCATGAAGTTCACTCAGGGAAAGTGCTGGGTCCTGCCCTTGGGTCACAGCAAGCGCAGGCAGCACCACAGTCTGGGCCACGGTGGCCTGAGAGCTGTTTGGAAAAGTCTCTTGGGTGCTGGCTGACAACAAGATGAACACGAGCCAGAGTGTGCCCAAGCAGCCAAGAAGGCCAGTGGATCCTGGCCTGGATCAGCAATGGTGTGGCCAGCAGGACCAGGGCAGTGACTGTCCCCCTGTACTCAGCACTGGTGAGGCCACACCTCAAATCCTGTGCTCAGTTCTGGGCCCCTCACTTTAGAAAGAGCATTGAGGTGCTGGAGCATGGCCATGGAAGGGCAATAAGGCTTGTGAAAGGTCTAGAAAACATGTCTTACAAGGAATGGCTGAGGGAGCTGGGGTTGTTTAGCCTGAAAAAGGCTATGCGTAAAAGGAAGGTGTACTGAGGATGAGGCCAACTCCTTCTACTCTGCCTGCAGTGACAGGACCAGAGGAAATGGCCTTAAGCTGAGACAGGGGAGATCCAGATTAGATATCAGAAAAAAAATTTACACTGTTCCAAGCTGTCAGGCACTGGAGTAGGTTTCCCAAGGAGGTCGCGAAGTAACCATTCCTGGAGGTGTTTAAGAAATGTCTGGATTTGGTGCTGGGTGATGTGATTTAGGGATAATTATGATGGAGCTGAGTTGATGGTTGGACTTGCTGATCTTAAAGGCCTCTTCCAGACTTGATGATTCTAACCGGTAAAAAAACTGATGTCAAAATTTCAGAATGAGTTACAGTTGCCGACAGAGCATCCTTTGAGAAGGATCAGAGTAGCTTAATTCTTATTCTCTATCTGGGCTGACATACACCAATCTTTTGATGTGTCAAAGAAACAATTCTACATATTAAGCTGTTTAGGACTACATTTGAATGCATATATTGTAATTTTCAAAACAGAGATCTTGCCCACAAGCATGCCTAATGGGCTAGAGGCCACTTCTCACACCAGTTTATCAGCCTTCAACTGCCTCATATCAGCTTTCCTCTGATGGTTACTCAAGAGAGCACAGTATACAGGCTGAATTAATTTTCTAGATATCAGAGATGGCAGGAGCACTACAGTCTGTTCAATGAGACAAAGATTCACATAATCCAGTCTGAAATAATATCCAAGAGCATACATGAAATGGAAAACACACCATTCTATTTTTTTCCTAAAATAATCATCTAGGTTCCAGAAAGATGGCTTTTCAGAGGTTTTGAGTCTTTGTCTTTACCACGTCCTGAAGGATTTTTCTACAATTTGATTTTCTCAGTAGCTCTTGGACAGGATCTTTTAGCATTTGCAATTACCCAGCCCCTATCAGCCTGCTCTTATCTGCCAAATCTCTTGAGGGAAATCAGACAACTCCTTCACCAAAGTGCTGCACACAGGCACATGAACACTCACTCCAAGTTCACAGTAAACCTTGGATTTCTGACTTTCCAAGTGTAGCTTCTGCATGGGTCTACAACACGATGGGGAGGAAGCTTTATATAAAACATGGCACAAGGAAATACTGGAATAAGCATGAGAGATTCCTGATATGGAATTATATTTAAGAGGAATTCCTCCTTGCCTGAATATACTGACATGACAATACAACTGAAAGTTTATCACTCTGTCTTGGAATTGTAACTCTGTCCTAGGGAAAAAGCCAAAAAACAATCACTGGGCCACATTTTAGAAAGCGTGTTTTAAACACAAACTCAGAAAACATCCTGTATATCAGTATGGTTTTTCATAAAGAAGTTGTGTGAAAGCTGCTGAAAACTAGTTTCACACGGGTTTACCCTCTGGTATCTAATAAAATGTAATCTCAACCACAGTTTGTTCCTCACTAAATTGGGTTTCTCTCCAGCCATCTATTTTCAAATGTATTTGGACTTTTCTTACTCTGTCAAATGTAACTGAAGTGCAGCTACATACTGAAAACAGGTTTCTTGAAAAGGCTACTTAAGTCTTGAAATGTCATCCCAATAGGAAAACTATCATCTTCTAGGATTCTTACAAGGTTAGTAATGTTGCCATCATGTGTCACTGTTCCATTTTCATCACATCTGGAAAAAAAGAAAGGCAAACCAGAACCCATTCCAAGACTCAAACACCAACCTTTGCAGAATAGCTTCTGCAGTGCGTTTTCCTTTTTGTACTGCCTTTGGGCCTCCCACTGGACAGACAGCAGTAGCTCTGAAGCCATCAAGATAAGTGGCATTTACCTAATGATAAAGGGATTATGAAGTTACATGGAATTCAGTACTGATAGGCTATAAATGCTCTCTGGCAATCATTATCTATACAAAAACACACTTTTTAAACAAAGTAACAACTTTTTGCATATAAAATAAGGTTTGCCTTTTCAGATTTACCACCTCTCTCTTTTACCCCTCGGGGCAGAGAAGATGAGGATAGTGCAAAGTTTTAGCACTGTCTCCAAAGTTCAAGGTTTTGTAAATCAATATATATTTTTCACGCCACAAAATGAGGTAATACCTTATAAAATGTTGAAGGAGGCAATCCTTTTGCTCCACAAACTTTCACTGCTCCACCATCAAAACCTATAGTGGTTAAAAATCAGTATTTCAGCTTCTTCAATATAACTTCAAAGACATTCTTTTGTGATACATATTAATCAAATGCACTTAATTAAAAAGCAAAGCATTGATAGCCGTACTGCCAGAGAAGAGAGAAGCTTTCAGAAAATAGTTCTTCCTGCCTTAGAAAGAACTGCAGCAAACTGGTGACTGAATTTATGTCTGCCATCAGCCTTTTAAAAGGGCAAATGAAATGTTTATTCATGCACTTAAAAAATACTTAACAAAGAAAGCAACCTTAGGACATTAGACTCAATAGTTACATTCCTCTTAATATCCAGTTATTGCACACACACACAGAGCCTACAATTTACTGCAGCTGGCTGGAGTGGACTGCAGTCCCTCACTTGGTAAAGAATCAAAGCAGGATGAGAAACCAGTGAGAGATATTGGCTGAGAGCTTAGTAAGTGAAGGGTAACTTTAACTTTCTTATCAGTAACAGAAACAGTCTGAATAGATCTTCCAGGGCAACAACCATGTTCAGTATTAGGAATATTAATACAAAAAAAAAAAAAGAAAAAGAAGGCAAAAAATTGTTGGGATGCCATCAGGTTCAAGCTTGAGCTGGAGAAAAATCAGTAGGTGCTACTCCTTGAAAACAGGCAGTGCAGGATTGGCTTCTCATGTTTTAGAGCCAGAATGATAGTGTAGTTCACCTGTGACTAACCTGTGTTTGCAAATATTTAAGAAGCAGTTCAAAGTCCTATACAAATACTCTGGAAAGATCAGATCAGAACATATCTAAAAAAGTAAATGTCACTAGTACGAATTTTACACACCACTCAAATAACATCATCACTGTGTCTCAAGACTGACATGAGGTTAATTTAACTCTCTCAATATACAGCTACATCCCTCCATTCAGGGTGAAGATCCGCAAGAGTTTTACGTTCTAGGTGAAAGCATAGTACAAGAAAACAAATACCACAAAACCAAATGCATAGCATCCACTGACAAAAAGAAAACAAGCACCTCTTAGCTCAAACCCTGCAAGTAATCCAGCAGGACAATAAAACTGGCAATATAAACAGCAAAATTAGATAGCTTGCCTCTTTTTACTGGTGTACGTGTCAAAGCACTTCAAACTAAAATATTTAAGCAATCTGCCCATTTTCCATCTGTTATATTTCTAAGAGGACTAACTGAAAGTTCATGTGAAAGTTCATTTTAAGTTCAAACATGTCATATCAGGTCATTTGCAAGCTAAAAGTTCATAGGAAGGTTAGGGATTCTTTTTTTAAAAAGAGAAAGACTAGGGGCTAAGAGCAGCAAGCTGGGCTTATCAGACTGCCGTTTGTTGCATGAGCAGAAGATTCACTGTACCATGTTATGGACTTTTTTACTCAAGCAAAATATTTTTTATGTTACTACATTTTCAGTTTTATCCCAGTAAGTTTTTAATTTGAGATTTTGATTGTTCTAAGCTTTAGAAAGACATTTGGCATTCTGTCACAAGTAACTTTAGAAGGAAAAAAATATAATATAGGTCCAGTAAAACTTCAGATGACTGTAGATAATTTTTTTTTTCAAGCTGTCTTACTCAAATTACAGCTCTCTGAATCTGTTAAGCCTGGGGTTTTTTTGTTTTCCTTTTGAAGCTATATTCTTAACATACATTATATCCATCTTTAGTCTACTGGCTGTTAAGTGTTTTAAGGACTGCAAATGGACTTTTTAAAAAAAGATTCTCTGATGGAAATCCTGTACCTAATCATTCTTCTCCCATGATCCACCTAAATGTCTAAGAAAAATGCCATTAACAAGTAGTCCTCTGAAAGACACAGCCTTTCATTGTTACCAACACTTCAAATGCCCTAACCATGTAGAAAACATTTTTTTGAGAAAAGAAATTTAGCTGCAGTTTAAGAAAATACTGAAATCATAATGAAGCTGTCTCAAAGCTGTTCACACTGAATACACAGTTTGAGGACTTGACAGGTGCAAGGCAGGCATTAAAAAGTAAAGCAAAGGGAGCACAATGGAAAATATAAAACAGTCAGCCAGCAAGGTAAATAAGATTATGCTTAAAATTTCTAAAGGAATTTTTAGCAGAAGTCCTTGAAAGTATCATTTTAATACAGCATGACTCTCAGGAACTGATTTAACAAGAAATATGCAGAGACTAAATAGAAATTAAAGTAGCTGCTTTTGTTTGATAACACACTTCATTGACACAGATATCATTACGTGAAAGAGGACTAACCTGGAATTTCAGTGATGGAAACCTGGGAAAAGTCACATGTAACATCTGGTAAAAGATAGCGCTGAGGATTGCCCAATTCATACACCAACTGCTCAGCTACAGTGCCAAAAGAGACTAGTCCCCCTGTGTCTGGTGGTTTGGAAAGAATAAAGTCTCCTTCAGAGGAACATTCTACAATGGGAAAGCCTATGTTGTGCCTAGAATATGAAAAACATTAAGAAAAAAGCCTTATAAATATGAAGGGAAAGTGAAAAGAAGTATTAACACACCAGAATTTCATCACAGTAATGGCCAATCAAGTAAAATGTGTCAAGAGTTACAATTTATATGGCTGTTTCTACAGGAACACAGACTAAAAATCAAGCCCTGAACAAAGTGCTCAACTGAAATACGAGGATGTAGTCTATTGTCTAGCAAAGAAACAGATATAACAAGAGATAATACCTGCAAACATGGATGTAGGGAAGGGAATGGAGAAGGACAATAACAGAAACAATTCAAGAAAAAAGAAGCTTAAAGAATTAGATGCAAAGATGTAAATTTAGAGTAAAATAAACCATGGTTAATTGTAGCCCAATTTGGCTACAGCAGCACACACAGCATGACAGTGAAGACATCTACATACACCTTGCACTCTGGATTTGTAAAAAGGCAGTCAAAGCAGGAAGAATAAACTGCTGGGAACCTCAGAGATGAAGGGAACTAGGAAACAGAAATAATCACACCTACAAAGGGTAATTTCACATGTTTAATTATTAATTATACACAGGAAAGTAATCTGAAAACAGCAAGACATATGAAAGTAAAGATCTTCAGCACACAGAAGACAGAACTAACAGAAAATTACAAGGCACAGCAAAAGAAAAGCAGTGAAATTATGAACATGTTCGTAAGTTAAAATATCCTTCCTCCTCCTCACATTCTCACAAGCAAAATATACAAAAAGTGATCAAATAACTCATAATAAGAGGCACATACTGGTCATTACAGTAGCAGGGCAGAGTTTTCAGGATTAGGCGGACAAAATCCAGACATCTGCTTTTCTAGCTAAAAGGCTTTCATTTATTTACAGAGAATTTGAGTGAAATTAAGAACTTCAAACTTTTCAGAAGTACCAAAGAATTAAAATTAAGAGTGCAAAGATTCTTCTGAAAAGTCTACCTGGCTCCCTTCCCTCTCAGAGGAAGCCTGAAATGTGTACAAGTGTCCCACAACACAAAATGAACACAAAAAGAGGAGTTCAGGAGATACAGTTCCTTGCAAAAGCTAAACCATTCTAAAAAAGTCCTAATAATGAAAGGTGGTGAACTTTACCATGCTCATTAAAGTCAATGACCTTCAGGTCTTTCATACAAACTTAAAACCAGTCTATCCCTCAATTTAATTATTTTTGGGTGGTAGTGGTAACAATGTGCTGAACATACAACTGAACTGGTTATCAGCAAAGGTTACATGAATACAGTTTGTATAACATAAATCCACAGCGTCTGAAAGAAAGTAAGCAAAAATACCAGTGAACTCTTAGGGGACATTTGTAAAAGTTCATGGGAGTTTGAGCAGATTCCTTATCATTGAGAATATTCAAACATAACTCCATTATTTTAAAAAAAGGATTAAGACATAAGATCTGTTACCAGAGATCAGCAACTTTTAACACATACAGCAAACAAATTTGAAAAGTATGGTAGCTGGTGGACACCTAGAAAAGTCCACATCAAATCAGTTACGGTAATACTTCATTTGACTGATCTTTGAAACTATTTACACCACTAAAAATACAGGAAATAAAAATAGACTGCCCTGGTGAATGCAAAGAATTGAATGGAATCAACAATTTCATATACAGGCTATTCTAGTGGGGGGGGGTTTAAGGGGAAAAGGAGAGAGAAAAGATGGTAGTAGAAGTATGCAATATTCAAAAATTTGAAGTGTGACACAGAAAAAACACAATACCCAAAAAAGCCCTCAATCCTTGGTCTGGAACATTAACTTATGGTAACAGACTAATGTGTAATTATCCACATTTTAGATGCAAGGAGACACACAGAGGAAGCATCATGATTTGGCCAGGGTAACAAATCAGTGACTGAACAAGACTAGAATTAAGCAGCTTTTGCCCTCTCAGTTCCTTGTTTGTGTGCTTGACTCTACCACCTATCTGTCCTGTCTCAATGCCACAGCACCAGGTGCCCTGCTAGCAGGCTCAGTGCAGCTCATTCAGACCCGGCACCCAGAAGAGACACCACTCACATGAACACACATCACCCAGAGCAGTCCATCCTCCTGCACTGACAGCAGTGTCCCTGGATCTCAGTCATCAGCACATGCAACTCTTGCAGTACTCTCCAGCAATCTTTGTTTTGAAGGAAGAAGTAAACTGTAGACACTCAACTTCCTACTCTGAACCACTGAGCCTATTAACATTGATTCAACCTCATTTTGCCCAGCTTGCACTCTCAGAACTCCCAAACCATTAAAAAACAAGACTCAAATGTAATAATGAGACAAAGTGAGAAATTTAATCCCCTAATATGATCGAAATACAGCAGATACTGTTCCCCCCTTCAGGGTACACCACCACCCAATGAACTTTTCTGTATGACAAGCTAGTTGCAGAAGATGTGTGCTCCCCCAGGTTATGCCAGTCCTGAAAGCTTCACTCACTTTTTTAACAATTCACAACATGGAGATGCAATGATCTGAGTAAGAAGCAACAGGATTCTACCTGTACTGCAACTGGATGACTGGGAAAATACAAATACCCAGTACTATCTTGTAGCAGACGGCAGTAATAACCCACATTAACATATACACGCTTAAGACAAAAATGTGTTTTGTAAATTGCTAAAAAACATTACTTGAAATTAATTTTCACATTGGAAACAAACTGGTCTGTCACTCCTAAGATACAGTCAAATGACAGCTACTTAAATCAGGCATAAAAAGCTCTTTAGCAGCAGCAGCTGCCTGGCTCAGGTATACCATAGGCAGTATAGTCACACCATCACCCTGACCACCACTTTTAAAATAGTGACTCTTTGCCTGATTAACTTGTAGGTTTTGCTGAATGACTACACACCATATGACGTCTGCTCTGTGGGAAACATGCCACCTTTAGGCTGTCCATAACCCATAGCCAAGCTGTACTTTTATATAGTGTAGCAGGGGAGTAAGCACAGAACAATGAACTCCTGCAGCAACTATGGTCATGGCATCCAAAGGTACCTTGGCTAAGTGGCATCCTTCAATAAAAGAATTGCATCAGTTTAGTGACAAAATCCCTATGTAGAATGAGGCAGTAGCAAGCAATGGAAACAATTCCAGAAGGGAACTAATACAATTCATTCTAATTAAATTACATAAATTAATAAAATATGTAAAATACAATAAAATATATAAATTAATAAAATACTAGAGATAACTATCAAGTAGTATTTTTAAAATATTTAAGCAGTTCTTTTAGCACAGGGTCAACAGACACAAGTAATACACATCAGTTTGTGAGGGGAGATGACAGCTACCATTCTTTAATCCAAAAGGTCCATTTCAGGTTGCATGTTTGCTGCTTAGCAAGTAAATATATTATATATAATATAGACATTAATAAACCAGAGCACTGAATGAGACCAAGCTAAGGTTCCACCTCAGAAAACCCCTCCAAACTGGGCCTAGACAGGAGTTAACAGTTAAAGCAGGTTTTAGTGAAGACCTACAGCACAGGAATAACCAAGTTACAAAACTACTTTTGCTGCTGAAGCCTCCATCTCATCAAACTACTCTTATAGCAATCAAGAATCTGAGTTTTCTGTCAAGTTCTCTGCCTGCCAACAACTTACTCTTGGATTAATTTTTTCCATGTAAAATGTAATTTTTTCTTCAGCTTTGGCTCTCAGAAATGTTACAGTTTATGGGCATGTCACAGGCGATAAATTAAGCTGTCTAAGCAAGGATCTCCTCCCTGTCTATTCTGGGACACTACTCAGAAGTCTCTGAGGAGTCATCAAGATAAACTTCCTCCCTGTTTTGCCACACTTCTTACACCATTTGATTACAGGGAAAGTAAAATCCATGACCAGTACTTTGGCTCAGGGAGAGAGACATTACTTGAGACAGAACACGTATTTCTCCCTTCAAAAGTGTCAAATCCCTCAAGTACCTCATTCCAGCCACTACTGCTCAATGGAGATGACTGGCAACAGGAGCTGGGACAGCGAGTGTAGCACATTTACTTGGGGAAGCTGCTGCAAGAATGAAAACAAAACCCCACAGCAATGCATGGTGGAAGTGAACCTGGATCCAAGTTATGATGTGGTGTGAACTTTTAGCTTTACAGCTAATGCAGTGGCCTGGGACGTGACTCAGTGAATGTCACACCAAGCAGAGCTCTGAGCCAAGCTTCTCAACTCCTTAGGTATACATCTTAACCAGAATGCTACTAGGGAAAAAGCAGAAGCTCCTACCACTTCTAGCAGCGTTTTGACAACAGATTCAAAACTGATAATACACCAGGCAAGATCAGCACAAACTTACAAAGTAAAGGTATAAGCATCTCTTCACGTGTAGGTACCAAAATGTTTCCTAACATGCAATTCTGCTTTAGGCAAGACTTATTAATTGCATCACTTATCCCCTCTGACAAGGGCATTTCTGACTATGTCTTGTACCTCCACTTCTAATGGCCAGACAATTTCAGGCTAAACAGACCAGCTGCCTGGAATAGAGGGTGCTACAGAGAAAAAAAAAACATTCCACACTGCTGAATGGGACTTGCATGCTGGATTTTGTTCTAGTCCCAAATTAAGAAATCTGGATCCAGCCCTTAAGAGTCTACAGCTATTGACTTACCCTTTTGGTCATCCCAGGCCAGAGGATTATGCAGTCTCAACCAATGTACACTCTTGGCTTAGGGCAAAATGTCAGTGTTTATCATCTCCTCAAAATGATTATCTACTGATCAGCCTTAGTTTATTCTCTCCTGCATTTCAAAACAAAACAAAACAATGTACTAATCACCCACTGGCACTAAATAACAGCAAGAGACAGCAATGTCTGGGGACAAATTAAATTAAATAGAGAGCTGTGAATTATCAGTGTAGTTCTGGCAGTACAGTTCATTTTCACACATGGCATGAATTCCCTGTTGGAAGCTGTAGACAACGTAATGTAATGTCAGCTCATAGACAATAAACAGGCAACAGTGATCTATTATCACTTCTGCTGACCCTCTGCTGATGGGCATTACTAGACAAATAACAAAAATGGAATAAGTGCCTTTTTTCATAACACTAACTTAAAATCAGAATTTAAGAATGCACATTACCCTTTCTATAGACTATGAACTAATGGCTTCTTGCACTCTCTGCTAAACATCAGAGAATCCACACAGGAGTCAAGCACCCACCTTCTCACTGGAAAAATAAACAGCACCTGTCCCCTCTACCTGTCTGTCTTCATGAAAACTGGACAAAACCTTACAGCTTCAAGATTCCCACCTGTAAGTCAAATGCACTAAGGAGATACAGCACAAATCCCAGTGCCTCAGATGAACACAAAGAAAGCAAGTAAGTTCGGCTTCTACCAACTAAAGTAACTTGGAGAGTCACAAGCTGGAACATGCACGTCACTTGTTTCACATTATAAACTTACTTTAAGGAGACAACAAAGGAAATGAAAGAATAGCTTAGGTTTCAATAATTATTAAATGCCCAAACAAATATTCCTGAGATTCTTTTGCAGTGGAATTGATACAGAAGTATCTGCATCAAACATTTCAAGAAAATTAAAACCAAACAAACAAACCCCCCACATCAAAAACCCACCAACTAAACTATACTGGATGAATGAAGTGGATTCAATCCAGTGTCTCAATACTCACTGAGACATGACAGCAAATGCACAGAATGTAAGCTCTAACTTTACTGGCTTCATTTAGATTAACTAAAGTACTCTTGATTTATAAACCTGAAGTGTAGCAAATTATTTGGGTTTTGTTTACAAGTTAGAAAAAACCATACCTCTTCTGTCCTTCTTAGACAGAAGAGCCACATGGATTACTGTCCTTGGAGAGAAAAAAAAACCCCAGACAGTCAAATATTGGAGGCTAATGAAGCTCACCCTCTGCAGTAAGGAGTGAGGAGGAGAGAGGCTGCCCTCCAGCGTTCAGTTACCACACACCACAGTAAGTGCAAGGGATGGGTTTTCTGCTCTTGGGCTGCACAAATGCACTCATGGAGCGGGAAACTCCTATGTGAAAGGCACATTAATGATAAACACAGATTTAACTTGGCTTCTTCCCCCTCATATTTACTAATTTAATTGAGATGATTTGGATTTAACATTAGGTACCACAGACACAATGATTTATTGACATCTAAATTATTTTCATGAGACTGCTAAAAATGTATTTTTTTCTAAAGGAGGGAGAAATCATTAATAGACACAGTCAATTAACTTCTGCAAACTCTGCCAGACCTCTGTTAACCTAATTGCAATATAGCTAGTTAGTGGCTGCAGGCATGGCATGTTTTGGTCACTGCTGAGACTGAGATACCATGTTATTATTGTATATTATTATGAATGCATTATCTACATGCACTGAAAAGAGATTCAGACTGTATAAACAACAAAAACCCTATGCCACCAAATTTCTCTAAACTCAGGGGAGAACAGGTTACTACTAAACTATTAAATGGAAAACACATTTTTCTGCATCCCAAGAGTTTTGATAATATTTGCCCTCCATGCTTTTGGGCCTAAATACAGCAAGCTACAATCTATCAGGAAACCAATTTGTACCAATAATCTTCTCCCTGCCTTCCCTCTCATATTCTAAGTGGATGTAGTGGACCACAATTCCCTTTCAATTACTGAAGTGGATCTCCACTCTACATCACAAAACTTAAAATCAAAGCTCATACATTATTCTGGTTTTGACTGGTTTTAGCAGCTTATCATACAGGCTGATGTGTCACAGTATTTTACTTCAAGAATTTGATTAATTACACATCTAAGACTCAAAAGTTGCTCACAAACTGACTCAACAAACCGACTAGTTTTAAGGCACCATAATCAATTCTTCAGCAGACTTTAAGTGAAGATAAATAAATAACTGTTATAGTAGCACAAATACAGTCATGCACAGTTTCTGGGTATGTATGCACAAAGTAACAGAGCAGTATCAGGTGTTAAACCTCTATGTTCTTTAACGGAGATTCAATTCAGCACCAGTCAGCTCTAAACCACAAGTCCACTATGATTTTAGACAAAGTTCTGTGATTTTTACAGATACAAAACTATTAGCTATGCATATTTGTGTACTTAAACTCTTCTGTAAAATGAGCTATTCCCACTCCAATAGCTTACAATAGCTTCATATATTCAAGCTGCCTTTCTTTTTTAAAGCCAGATTGACACTTCTCACAGAAAAATCCTTAAAGACCTATCAAACATTTTAATAAGAAAATTAGTGTTCTGTTTTTTCACTTCAATTCTTTTATGAAGCAAGGTCTTCTGGAATCACAGTTACAGAAGACTTTAAGAAGGTTCATGATGCAACATAATTAAATTATTGGGAGAGACATCAGAATAGGAATTATGTATTTCCAAAGCAAACTTGTTACTATAAACTCTCGCCTTTGATTTCCCATAACATACAACAGTGAAGAGTGAGTGCATTTTGTTCAGCAGCCTTCCAGTGGGGAGAAGAAATGCCCAATCCTGTTTGTTCTCAATACCATACATGCATTTACCTTTAATCAGCAGTGCTCAGGAACTCAGAAAAGCAGCACACATCTTTTAGGATCACACTCTGAATCACAACCAGTCACTACAAGGAGAAGAAGAAATCCAGGCAGGCCTATGGCTCTTCAGACAGCAGGGCACAGTCCTGCTGGGTCACTCACCTGGACCAGAGTCAGCCTGGGAGCAGGAACACTCTATATTAAAGCACTCTTCTCTCCTGCACCTCCCTGCTGCTCCTCAGCCCTTTCCTCCATCATATAAAAGAAGACCTGCCTTTCTCATCATACAGCACAGGACAAGATTCCTCCCTCTCATCCCAATAAACACAGAAGTAACTGCAGCCATAACTACGCAGAAAACGTGTTCCCTAACTACTTTTAAACTACTCTTATCAACAGGGTGGTAGAAAGCAGGCTCCCTCAGCAGGCAGAACGACACATGTACATGTAACTCTAATTCAGCAGCTCTGAACAGAAGACACACAGAACTTTCTGGAAGGACTGACCATCCAACACATTTGTGTTCATCAGGTTATTCAGCAGGACAGAACTACAGCATATATTCATCCCTACCAAAGCAAATTATGTGAAATTTTTGACAGACCAGCAAGCATCTCTGATCTAACTGAAGACTACTGTAACAGCATCCAAACCATCAATATTGTCTTTTCCAATAAAATCATAGTCAATAACATATCTTTTCAAAAAGCAGAGGATACTGAAGGAAACAGGAAAAAACAGTTTTAAGGGGAAAAAAATAATTAAAGGGCTAATTTGGCTTTCAAAATCTGCTAAAGTTAACAAAAGAAAGACACTGTCTGACCAAAAAGGAAAACGTGAAAAGGGAAAACAGAACTTGTAGAAAAGTAATGCTGAGGTGGCAAAATATCAGGAGGCCCATATTGTGTCCCCAAAAAGAGAAAGGTAGAAGCAGTTTTCGTAACAAAGACACAGGCAGAAAACCTCATCTTTGGTCCACTACAAACAAGCATGCTGGTATCAGGTTCACCTACCAGTCTGGTACTGTGTGCCAATCAGTGAATATTCCACCTGTACACTGAGCACCACATTCAATGAGATGACCTGCAAGACTGGGAAAATGGCGTTAAAAGTAACTGAGTAAAATGCAAAATCAATTTATACAAATCCAGCTTTAAAATACAGTGGAAATATAGCTAAATAACAAAATGTGCTGTTTTCCTTCACAAGTATGTAATACAATTAAAAATTATACATTAAGCATAACAAGGAATCCCGAAAGATGAATAGAGTGTTTAAAGGACAAACTTATACAAGAAGAATTTTCCTACAAAAAAATTAATACCTAGAAGATTACCTCACACCTAAAGCCAAGTTTTCTTAGTAATTTTAGTAATTCAGTATTTTAGTAGTCTGAGCTGTGTATAACTAAATAGACAAAGACCATTTTTAAATGAAGAGACAGAAAATCTCACCTCCATGTATTATGATTACCTATTACTATTTTCATATTTGATTGTGATCGTCTATAACAATTCAACAGAATTATGGGGAAATCTTCATCTCTATCATCCCTAATTCAGTGGAGCCTGAATGAATTTCTTTCCACATTTTTCCACAAGCAGAGGTTCAAAAACACTAACACTAGAGTGTGCTCAGGCTAAGTAATCACTCTTTTATGAATGATTACTTAGATACATGATGCACAATGCTAAATTAGGTGGCATAATTCTACCCCTTTCTGAATCAGATTCCTAGCCTTAAGCCTACAACAAGGACTTGTAAATGGGAGCACTGACACTGAGCTTCAACAAAACCATACCAGGATGCTGCCTTCTGACCAAACCTGCTTTTGTGCATCTTTCAGAGTGAGCCCTCCAACCACCCCACCTGCCAACAGCAGCAGCCAAACAGAAAAACCTGGGAATCAGTGGCCTGTACTATAAGACTTCATCTCTTGACAGAAAATTAACAGCAAGAAAAAGTTAAGCTGTTAAATAAAATCTTTCAACCCTTTCTCCAGGCTCCAGAATGAAGTTTCTATAATTTCAATTCCAAGTGAGAATAGTAAGTGAGCCTTGAAAAAGAACTCAAAACCTAATTAAAACATGCCAATAAATTAATGCAATGATAATATGAAAAATTAGGATGTGCTGAAAAAATTGGTACCTTGACATTATTATATGAAATATACATTTACCCCATTTCTTCTTATATCATTTACCTTCCCGCAGCCAGCAAGTCATAGTCATCCCTATTCCAGCCAAACTAGAAGAAAAACACAAATATTTCACATGCACAGAAGTTTCATACAGTACAAAAAACTGCACAATGTGTATTTGTTGCTTTGAATAACAATGCATTGGATATATTTTTAAATCTAAATAACAATAATCGGCAGGAAGTGTACATGGATTTGAGTTCCTAGACAGCAAATTAGCAAAAAACTTCTGACACACTGCAGTTCTCCTCCTATTGACACACTCCAACAAATTCAAAGTCTGAAAGTCATACCCACCTCAAAAAAAACTGGAAGTGCAACATCCATATTAGTTAAAACTGCACAACACACAGGTTTAAAAGTATAGTACCTATCTTGTGTCACCTGGACAAACCTCTATGTGTCTTCAACTTTTGAAAACTGTCAGTTCCTGGAGTACTACCAGTCACCCTCAAAAACTGGAAGCATGCTTTCTGTTTAACTGGAAATTTTAGATAGAATCTTTTCCCTGAGTTCAACCTGTAAGCAATACAGTAACTCTTTCTTTAGCACTTTGCAGACATCTTCCTAAAACCTTCCCCAAATAAATTAGGTAAGGTCTCTCTGGAGTAGGTAATGCACACTGACATTTGTTATTTTGAGAATGTAAACAACTAGGAATAAAATAACAAGTCATAATGGAAATTATAAATGGAAAATTAATCAGGCAATGTTTGACATGCACGAAGTCAAAAGAGTATAACGTCTTAGAAAGTACGTGTTTAACTAGACACATAACCTATTTTTCTAAATATGCACCAAAAGAAAGCTTCTGTATTTGATCATGTGTGATCCTTCACAAGAATTCATGAAAACCTATTAAAAATACTTCAGAAAACTACATACCATGGTTGTATATTTTTTTGAATTTCAAGGAATTTCAGAAATGCTGCATTGAAACTTGACTACTTTAAACAAAACTGCTTACACACTGAACAAAAAAACCCAAGTGTTTTGAACTACCTCACATGCTAACCCCCAACCAGAGTGAGCTCTACTATTGACACTTTGTAGTAAAGAAAAATATATTTGCACACCAAACTTTGCAGAAAGGCAAGGGAAAAAACTGCAGAACAAATGGTAAGAGTGAAATACTGCTGAAAAAGGCTAAGACTTCCTAAATTTTACCCAAGCTTTCCAGCTTAATGGTATACAAGTTAACAAATATGCCTGCTATCAGTTTAGAAGTGGAAGCTGACAACTCTTCATGCACGTAAGAAAAAAAATAGAGATGCTCATTATTTTTCATTTAGTATCTACATTTTCATAATGGACAAAAATTGTCCGATGATGACCGTTGAATATTCGCTCTCATATATTCATTAGCATTTGGAAATTTACATTTACTTACAGAATGAATGAGTGGGCCTAGAACAATCCCGCTGTCAACACATCTGCCAGTCACAACAATATCAGCTCCAAGGTCTAGAGCTCTGCTTATTGGTCTTGCACTGAAAATGATAAAACACAGCAGTAAGTACTTTCATCTTTCAAAGCATCATTTAAAAAACAGTTCCCTGACACACACAGGTTAAAAATCACTTAAAAAATGCATAGAAATCAATTTAAAAAACTACTTCCACAACCAATTTGTCATTAGGGATGTACATCAAGAGTATTTTAAAGAGCAGTCATCAGGGCACTATCAAATTCAGGTACCTAAATAACATAACTGGAACACTTCTCTTAATGTCCATAGAAACTTCCTTGAATAAAGTGCAGAGTGGGACATTTCTATCATCAATCACAGAAAAGAGTGTTTTTCAGAGGTTCATTAAATATTTAATTTTTAGATGAGTGTATAAAGATGAACATTCTTCAGGGATAAAGCCTGGTGACTTAGCCCTCCAATTTTAAACCTATCAGGTCAGTCATCTAAGTGATTTACACACCTGCAATATTGTCTAACTTCCAGAGCACTGTGCAAGAACAGGATCATCAACTGAAGAGATGCATGTGACCACTGTCCCATTTCTTGGTCCTTTCCCTTTACTAGACCTGATTAACACTGATTCGTCTGAAGTGGATGGTGACAATGAAAATGCAACTTCACAAAGAGGTAGCTGGAACACCTGCCACTCACAGACTTACGAAAACCCTAAGCATCATAAAGGAGGGAAGGGAGATCTTTCAAAACAAGTGACCATCCTGAAAAACTGGTTTCCAAAATTTCAAGAGTACAAAGCCTGACACAGAGTCGAGCGCAAGGGAACCTCCTACAGCACTGACTACATCCCAGTACTTGAGTTCCCTGTTTGCACTTCTCTAGTGACAACACAGTAAACTACTCCATTCTGCAACAGAATAATCAGCATATGAAAAATCATTTTTGCAATTGTTATAATTGAACTAACACTGTTTTCGCTTCAACTAAAACCTGATGATTCACAGATGGTGTATTGCTAAGAAGTCATAACTTACAAGGTTATAACTATAACTTACTTACAATTACAAACAAGTATTTTTCTGGTTGCCTGAATAATTCAAAGGTGAACCTCATCTGTTTTGCAAAGCAAAACAAATTCCTGTATTCAGTGTGTTAAAATTCGTTGTTCATAATAATGACACCTTGCTAAAATAACTCACCCAAGATACACACTCATGCTGTGAATATTCTCTGGAAATTGTTTGCCACTCTCTAGATCAGTGATACCAGCTCCTTTTAAGTTCTCTTTCTGTTAGAAAACAAGCAGAATACACAAGCAATGAGTATTTTGAAGTTTCTACTGTAAGCCTCTCATTAGTATCAAACAATAGATCCACTTCATAGCAACTCTAAGCCAAGTATAATTATTAAAAGTATTACCAATACCCATCAGTTGAATGGCTAAAAGCCTTAGATACTAAGACTTTTAACCACAACTTTTCCAGCATACAGAAAATTAAGGTAGTCTTTAAAAAATGTAATGTTCATTTATATATGACCAACAACAAGGAACTGGTGCACTTCCTAGGCTTCAAACGGTCTGTAACTGCTGTAGGACTAAATAAATCAAATTCTGCCATCAGAAATGTGTCTGTCACATCTGCAATGGTGTCATGGCCAGAGAACAAGGTTAATCCTGCAGCTTCGTATGGTACTTAGAATAAACTGTGTTTCCAGAAAAGTAGGGGTGAGGGGAGGGTGTGTTTTTGACCATGAATTAGGCATTAGCTTGGCAATTCAGTGGATTAAGGGGACAGTGAATGCATAGACACAACATCCATGTAAACTGTAAATACTAATTTACAGGTGGGATCTGTAGTGTGGGGAAAAAAGCCAAACTTCCACTCTGAACTAATTTGGTATTCTAAATTAATGACTGAAATCCTCCAAACCACAAGTAACATTGACCATGTTTCATGTACCAACAGTAGAAGTTGTCTGTAGACCATAAAAGCTGTGTCTTTTTGTTCCTGTAGGTCATGTACTGGCAACAGCATGGAAAACAGCGCATTTCAGATCAGACATGTCCATAACAAGCTCAAATAACACTCACTGTTGTACCAGTAATGAAATTCTGGCCCACAGACAGTAATTTCAGCAGGGCAGAAGTTTCTTAAAAAGAAGTCCAAGCACCACACATAACTTGCAAATAAAGAATCTCACTTGACGATCTTCCACATTCAAGTGCATGCAAGAGGTAACAGATCCTATGCAGATAAATAATTTTCCAAGTACAGGCAGAGATTTTACCACAGTGCAAACCTCTCCTCTCAACTACTATTGTGTACAAACTCTTTTCCCAGTAGCTTTTCAGGTATGGCCAACATTTTTTTTCCAGATTTCATAAAGTGTAATTATCTAAGTAAAAAAAAAAAAAATCCCATGTATTTAATCTTTCTGGGGTTTTTTTTTTTGTTTTGTTTTGTTTTGTTTTGGTGTTTTTTGATATTTAAACTTCAATCCTCTTACTTAACATTACCTTACTGGCTCTAAACTAATTACTTAAAACCAGAAAATCAGCTATCTATAAACAAACTAACATCAGGAAATGCCTGTAAACCACTAAAAAGCTAGAAGGGATAAACATTTGAATGTGTGGTAGCTATACCATATTCAGAAGTATTAACAGGCATAATTACCTAGTTTAGACAGAAGCAATAAATAGCAGCATGTAATAGCTTCTCCTGAAGAGCAGGCAGACCTTACAGCAGATTCACATTTTGCTTCAAAAAGCTAAACAGAAGATCCACAAGTTTATAAAATTTGCCCCCACTATATACCAAACAACAGATGTGCCAAGAATTATATTTATGCATTAAAAAACCTGAAAGATAATGAAGAACAACACTTCTGATAGTAGAAGACTACTGCATAGACACACAAGGCTCCTATGGGACAGTAAATGCCACCTTCAATGCTATACAGACTTGTGCTATGGCTTAAAACAAAGAGAAATACCTCACTCATCAGATCATCTCCAGCAACAACAGCTATTTTCAAATCAACATCTGCTTTCTTTGCCACCTCCTGAAGGGCAGCTGCACAAGCAAGCGGATTAACTCCACCAGCATTACTGATGACACGAACACCTAACAGAAAAAAAAAAAAAGGCAAATAAAGTTCAGCGGCATCAATAATCAATCACCTGTGCTTTAAAAAGTGTGCTGGAACACAAGCAAGGTATCGTCTTCGCAAGACAATAGACATTCAGTCAAGCAAAATACAAAAAACACATTAAAACAAGAACCACATTTAACCTGTGAAAGGATCAGAATAAGCCAGTACAAAATTGTTTAGAGAACAATAACTGCTGTAGATACATTTCATCTATCCTTTATGAATGGAAGAAGAAAGTGACCAGAAAGAGACATACAATGAGGCAGACAGCACCAAACACCTCCGACAGGAACAGTAACAGACACTGTGAAGCTTTACTAATGTAAACAACAACAACAAAAAAAGACTGGAAAATCATATTGTAGAACTATGTGGGAATTCTGGAAAATTTAAATTACCTTGAAAATATCTAGATCTCCCATTTTGAAAAATATCTGTAAAGCAACCTGCCATTCACAAACTGAAGCTATAGTAAGAAACACATGGAAATACACGTATGTATTTACAATTGTAACAAATAACTCAACCCAATTTCACCATCAGACCTGTATCCCACATCAATCAGAATGGCATTTTTCATAGAATTCTAGAATAGTTTGGATTAAAAGGACCTTAGAGATCACCTAGTTCCAAGTCCCCTGCTATGGGCAAGGTTAGTCAGGGCTCCATCCATCCTGGCCTTGAACACTTCCGGGGATGGGGCACTCACAACTTCTCCGGACAACCTGCTCCAGTGCCTCGCCACCCCCACAGTAAAGAACTTCTTCCTAGCATCCAATCTAAATCTACCCCATTCCCCCTTCTTCTATCACTACATATCCTTGTAAGAAGTCCAACTCTCTCGCAAACCCCCTATAGGTACTGCAAGGTGCTGTTAGATCTTCCCAGAGCCTTCTCTTCTCCAGCCTGAAGAGCCCCAACTCTGTCAGCCTGCTTTCATAAGCAGGTGTACAGCATTAACATACAAACTCATGCAAGGAGTAGCATACCTTTCCTGTGAATATCTTTTATATAGGGAGCCATGGCAGTGGAGACAAAATCCGGAGTGTAACCTAAAACCTGAAATAATTAAGAGCTGTAACCATTTCTTATAGGTAGGTCTACCCAACCCCTCTCCTTGGTTAACACAGAAGAACTACCTCTCAACTAATGCCATCGTTCGGGTAACGCGATGGGGAACGACATGAACACTTTCACTAGATGAAACTGAACAGATCAAATAAACAAATGCGAATAGAAAGTATACTTAAGAAACCGTATCCCCGTAACCCGGTATGTCTTAAACAGGTTTCGGGCGCGATTTGGGCTGAAGGAGAGCTCGGGAGGTCGCAAAGTACCGGAGCGCACCCGCCCCGGCCAAGCCCAGCACGCTGGGGCCGGACACCGGCTCTACTTACGGGAGACCGGGCCCTGGCGGCCGTCAGCAGCGACATGGTGATCTCGGAGAGGTAATCGAAGACGAGGAAATCCAGCTTCCCTCCGTACAGCAGCTGCGGCACTGGCGAAGAAGGCACCATCAGCTCGGGGCACCCCCGCCCGCCCCTACCCCAAGTGCCGGCCCCGCCCGGGCGAGCGGCGGCGGCCCCGGCCCGGCCGCTTGCGC